>NW_027223328.1:10097005-10697005 GCF_030449975.1 Polyergus mexicanus | reverse complement strand
TGTATTCATTGAAAATATATAAAATTGACTAAACATGTTAACTAAAATATAATTTAGTATTACATAAAGCCTTGTTATAAAAAATTTGTTATAATCTACAAATAATTTATAATAGCATTTCTCTGAAATTATATCCATTTTTCAGAAATATATTTTGTAAGAGAATATTAATGCAAGAAATATGTGTAAACTGTCATTTATCATGCATAATAACAGTAAGATTATTAATAATAATAACTTATTATATTGCAAGAAATTTGTTGCTTTGGCTACACATTATTTTAATAGCTACACATTATTTTGTGCAATACATTTTGTAATATAAATAATTTAAAATTCTCATAAATTATTACTTAAATATAAATGTAAAAGCCAAAATAAAATATATCTCTCTCTTTTATATTAGATTTTACATTAATATTTAGATAAGTACATAATTAAATATATTATATAAAATCCCCTTATTCGATCAATTATTTCTATATAAATATAATTATATAGAAATAATTTTTTTATTAGAATTTTTATTATCCCTCTCTTCTTTTTTTATTAGAATTATCCAAACAATATCTGTTGTATAAGATTTTTAAGTATTATATTTAAATATTGTTTATGTGTGTGTGTGTTTGTATGTTTAATTGTTCATATGTAATGTTTAAAAAATTATTGCAATAAATATCAATCAAACTGTGAAAATAATAATACAGGCTATTGCTATGTTAGATTTTACAGTCGTATTAAAACATACTACAAAATACATATACATATATATATATATATACTTTCCACCCATTTTTGCAGATGACGGTATGTTCTCCGCATTTAAATGTAAAAATATGTAACAACATAATTAAATGCTGATGAAATATCCAGTTCGCTTTTCTCCAGAATGTAACTCGGGTTATGTTTGATGAAACTATAACAAAAAGTAAATTAGAAAATAAAAACATATAAAAAGAATACCAAGTAAGAAATATATACTGCGCAATTCTACGCAGGAACTAGAAATAACATATTTTCACAGAGAAAAATTTATTTACCATATAATCCGCATACTTATCTTTAAAAAATGTAAAATTATAGAAAACTTGTCAGAAGTAGGATAAAAATAGAAGATAAAAATATAATAGAGATTATTTATTGTGCGCATAAATAAATCCCATAAGATATATCATATAAAAATTATAAAGTAGTAATAAACTCTATTATGCAAAGAAAAAAATATTAAGATATATAAAAAATATTTGAGAAAATTAGTTTAAAAGACAGGAAGAGGCAAAAAGTTACCGGATTAAATTGCAACAATATAATGCAGTTTAGAATTTATTCAAGATAGCATTATAATAGAATTATACGATTTATAGTTAATATAATAATAGATTTGTCAATAAAACAGATTAGCAAATTTCAAAATAAATATCTGAAGTCATGTAGTAGTTTCCAAATAATAAAAACTGTCTATATATATATACACATATATATATACAAAATATAATAAGATTTAACAAAAATTAGATTTAATAATGGCTCATAAAATACATAAATTTGATTAAATAGCTATTAATGTGAGAGTGCCAGAAAAAATAAATAAATATATTGTATAAATAAGTGAAATATGTGATATAAAAATGTGTAAATAAGTAAATGAATGTAAAGTCTACACACAAATTGTGAAATATAAAAAGAGCGAGCTGTAAAGAATTGTATTTATAAGACTCCATAAAATATGCTTATTGCGCGACATTCTTCACAAGACTTGCGTGACTTGCAGATGTAGAAGCAGATATAAATGGTTGAAATCCTTATAAATCTTTTTAAAAGCTCTCTACCTCACCTCGCAACTGTTCGTAATATTCGATTGGTCCACTTGTTGAACGGAGTTAAACTGTACCAGAACCAGTTCATAAGTCACGATAGTTCCAGCGACCTAAATCATCATATGTATAAATCGAATACAAAGATATGTTAAGGATATGTCCAATCATAATTTTAAATTAATTTAAATTGTCTCAATAATATTTAGAAAAAGAGTTCTTTTATTTTTTTAAATCAAATATAAAATGTTTATATCGAATAAAAGTATTTTCATAAATCGTTTTTTTTTTTTTTTTTTTTTTTTTTTTTTTAAAGAAGGTAGAATATAATAAATTAATGTCACGATAAGATCATACTTACGGTTAGCACAAGGCTTCTCGTTACGGAGAAGAACTTCATTCCCGTCAAGCTTATATTATCTGTTGTTATTTGCGTCAAAAATCTAGAGACCTGCGCGACATTTTGCAAAAACTTATGTACAAATAAAGAAAGAATTAAGAAAATTAATTTTTTTTAATAGCATGCTACTATTTTCTTTTATTAACTAATATCACACATAATTTCTTAAATCCCTCTAAATATTTTTTGAGACAGATCATATAAGAGAAAATTTTTCTTTATAATAAAATATTTCTTTAATTTGTGAATAATGTTAAAGACTGCTATCAATTATGGGTTGATGATTAAAATTATAACAATATTTTGCGACAAACCTCGTTGCTGTAACTAGAACCAGAGACACTGTACAAAATCGGTGCTGGCAAAAGAGACTCGTCATGAACGGAAGCCACGTACAAGGATACCGCCATTGTTCTTGTTAGTAAAAAGCCGAAGGAGTAGCAATAGTAGATCTTCCGCACGACACCGCGTATTGGGCTGTTAAAAAAATGAGCACACAACTTTATGCGAATTTACCTAAAATCTTTTTTTGCCGTAAATTCCATCTTTTAAAGGCATCTTGCATTAAACGAAATTAATATTAGCATAGAAGCATGGTAACAATTGTAAATAGATATAAATATAAGTGAAAATTTTTAGATTCGTTTTTAGAAAAGACTTTCTGTTCAGAAAAAAAAAAATAGATTTTACGTAAAAATGAGCAAATATTAAAATAGTATATGTTAGATATACTTGAAAGAAAACAGCAGTTGGATGCAGATAAAATATAAATCGGTAGCGAAGGACAGAAGCACGATGCACGAAATGTGAGAATCCACTCTGCGAGTCAGAGTCGCCAAATGATTATAGTCATTTCTTGCTTCAGCCCACCACCACTCCGGCATCGCCTTAATAACAATATGATGTTAAATTATTAATAGCAATGTGAGTTGTTAATATTAATAAAAGTAAAGATTTCAAAATGTAATCGATTTTTCTCGCAGATAAGTTTATAATATTGCATGTTACTTAAATTAATAAAGATATAATATATACGATGATATCTTAATTGAAAAATATAGAGATGTTATTAATGTTCTTACAAAAGAAAACGAATATTGTTTGTTATATTTCTCATATACTTTACCTTTCCTCGTATCGAATAGAGGCGACTATTCAATTGTCTGAATTGATCCGCCAGGGCTATACTAATTAGAATGAGAAATAGATCGACAAAGTTCCATGAAAATGTACTAAGGATATTTATAGTTTCGACCAGGATTCCCTTCCAGAGACTGTAGGGCGTTTTTGAGAAGATCTATACAAAATTTATATATAAAATATAAAAGACCCATACAAAATTAAGAAACAATAATATTACACACCTTAACCTTAAGTTAATGATAATTGAGTTCATCACATTAATCGCTTTTTACGCAGCTTTAAAGAATCTTTTCTTTTCTCAGTTTATTATAATATACAAATAAAAATTAAAAGATTTTAATGCATTTATTTAAAAATATATAAATTTTATATAAAATGCAGTATTAAAAGTATAAATCAAATAATCTATTTAATATATCTATAATATATTAATTTAATATATTCATATATATATATATATATGTATATTTATCATATTACCTGAGGGAATTGCGTTTGAAAGTAAATACCGATGATGTCTGTATCACCGCGATGGTTTGCACATTCCACCGCATTGATGTATGCAGAAACGACAGAAGCGCTGTGTTCCACTATTTATAAAAATATTCGATAGAACATTTACTATATAATAATACAATATTTATCTTAACTAACTTTAACATTTGACGCCAAGTAAACATGTAATTTAAGTAAATGTAATTTATTAACAAGGTAATTTTATTTACAATAAATAAATTATCTTGATATCAATGATAATAATTGCAAAATTATATCAATGATAATTACAAGTGACTATGCATAATCCTTATTTTTTTACCAGAGTAGTACTCACCTAATGCGAGCAACATGACAACAACAGTTACGATTTTGAAACGAGTTGCGAGAGTGGTCTTGGAAATTTCTCGATATCTGGAAGCGAGTTCGCGCTCAAGTTTCTCCCAAGTTAACGCCAAGCAAGGCCACTGCCATGCCAATCGTACGAATAGGACGGCAGTCACAAAGCTCGTAATGTAGAAAACAAAGGTCGCTGATATTTGGGACAAATGTCACTTTTAGAAATGGCTCAACGAAGGCAATGTGTGTATGGCAATTCTCATTAAAACTATTACTTATTCATTGACTTACTCATCGACTTACTCATTTTGGTAGAACTTGTCCCTGTAGAGAGCATCCACAAAATATTGTAAACCGACATGAGGAACACTGCCAGGAAAACAATTATCGTATAGAGAATCTTCGGACTTCGCCATGTAAATCTGTGAGACATTCAGAGCACATAAGACTCGCAAAATTCGCAATCGAGAGACACAAAAATAGAAACACAGTATTAAAATCGAGAAAATTAAATCGCACACTGGATCTTCGAAATAAATATTTCCTAAACAATTTAATTACACATTGGCACAACGTTCATTTCTATCTACCGGAGATACGAAGCGTCCGATTTATTGACACCGCACACCGGAAACATGGAAAAATATTGGGCCAACATAATAATCGGCCTTATCGATGCATACAGACTATCAGTAGAAGGGTTGAAGGTCTGCGATGGGGGTACAACAGTCGCCAGCACTACAAATCGCGGCGATTAATAAAATAATCCACAAGTATTTTAAAATAAGTCACAAACGGTTAATGCGAAATAAATCTGGAGCCGAACTTACTTTCAGGTGCCACCATGTCGTTCTTTATAGGCTCGAACTTACGCAGGTTATTCTTGGGCGATCTGAAAAGAATTGTTCATACACTTTGGACATATCATTTATCGATAGCATTGCGAAATCGAATAATCGACATTCGAGATCACCCAAGTATATTTTTAAAAACAAGTCGATTTTTATACATAAGGCATAAGTAAAAATGAAACATACTTTTTTCAATCTCTCTTGGTAATGAATTAAGAGCGCAATCTTATATTGTCTTTTAACTAAAAATCTGTATTAAAAATTATAAATAAAAACCTGTGAAATGATATAAAATTGACAGACGTTTAAATCTATAATTTAATGTTGAAAAAATTTATCTAAATTTATCTAAATTGTGAGAAAATTTTCCCCAGCATTGCAACAGATGTTAACAGACAAATATGAGTTCTGCTTCTTCTCCCTTAGTTTAATTACGATTCAGTCTGATATCAAATCATATGCATCACAATTTTTTTTAACTTTTTTCTCAGTTTAGGAATTTTTTATCACTCGCTTTCGAAGACACACCTTACACAAGGCACGCTGCGACTAACGTTGTGTACGCTACACGATCGCATGACGGACAGAAGACAGAACTCGTTATTTCTAAGCTTTATCATACAGCGAAGTGACAGGGCGGAGGGTGCTTTATAAACATCGAAGACTCAATAAATGTCCACTTCGGACAGCCAGTGGAAACTCGAGACTGCCGAGACCTCGACGACGAGGCGCGAGAGACTCGCGCGCAAAGAGGGAAAAAATTCGCCTCCGAGAAAAGAATTCGACGTCATCGTGATACACTGTGATAAAAGGGACGATTAAGTTTATAATTCATTGTTCCAAAAATATATTTAATTTTCAAGAATTTTAGAAAACTAATTTCCCCTTCGAATAACTATTAAATTAAATTAATAGGAAACCTTAAAAAATTTATTGCAAAATGTAATTTTTATTTAATCTTTTCCGATATCTTTAATGATTTCAAAGATATTAAAATATAAATCCATTTAAAGAAAATTTAAACAATCTTTCTATCTTTGAAAAGCTCAATTTTTAAAATAACATTTTTGATAATAACAAAAGTTAATTATAAATTTACAATAAAAAAAAATACTTTGTTTGCATAAAATTTTAAAATTTTACGATAAATATATTATTGAACTTGCCAGTTACACTTTCGTATCTCAAATATTATATAAAATATTTCGTTTACGCACTAATAAATAAAAATAACTTCTCTTCCATCTTCTAATTCTACTTTCGATGTTATATTAATTCTGCGCGTATTTTATAGAAAAATAAATTCGAAATATTTTGCATAAATTTTCATATTTGTCGTAAAATAATGTAGCGGAAACACGCACGTAACGCTCGTGACACAATCCTCTAAATAATTAGTTTGATGTCATCTGTACAGTAATCAATCACCTCAGACTACGGAATATGTAAAAATCAATTTATGAGTTAAAGCGAAAAATTCTCAACACGCAGAACTTTTGTAATAGCTCGAGATCATTTAAATCGTGCAATATTTATCTGCTAGCAAAAAATTGCAAAGAAAAAGTAACATATACATAACAATATTCAGAAATTCTGCAAAAAAATGACAAAATGTTTAATTTATCTCTGTCAGGGAAAACCTTAAAAAATCTGTATAATAATGTTAAAATTTAAATATGCTATACGTTTATAACTTTACTTTTGAAATTAAAAATAGGTTTGAGCTAAAATTTTTTCGGAATGGAGGGGGGGGGGGTAGTGCAGGGAGAGGGGCCCCGCCCACGCGTAAATGTCATAAACAGTTCTTTTTTTATGAAAAAATAAATTATACACAGCATACTTTAATGTCAAATTTCAATTTATTATATCTTCTAAACCAATGCCGTCTCCTACTTATTTCTTGCCGGGAGAATTACTCAGAAAAAGCTCCCCTACAATATATTTAAATAGCGATAAAATCGAAGGTGTGTTTCCTTTTATGCGGTTTTATCAAAAAATCTATTATGCAAATAATCACATAAAGGCTGTGTAATAAGAATATTTGTCATAACTAATTCCAGAGCAAATTTAATCGCACATTGCGCGATTATTAATCGAGAATGCTCTGTCATTAAATTGAAATGTTTGCACATAGCAGTCTCTGTTAGAGAAGGCGTTTATTTGGGAATCATAATTGGTAAACCGATTTTTATTATATAGAGTGCTCGTTCACTCAGTCTTGCCTTCCCTAAACATTTCATCTCTATATCGCTACATTTTTTCTATTTATTAAATAAAATAAAATTGATGAAAGTATTTCTAACTTAATGAAAAAGTATATAGATTAAATATCATATTTGTAATGTGTCCAACAATAAATATTGAGAGAAAGTGATGCGTATTATATATAATATCTATTTCTTGTTTATTCTCTCTAGTGGTATGATAAAATAACATCTAATTGTGATACTTAAAAAATTTATAAATATATATTAATATAAGATATATAAATGTATCACAAAAAATGTTGATATTTAACTTACTGAACATTAATCATAACAGGATGCCAAGAGTTTGCAGGGTTCCATCGTGGATAAGGCATTTCAAAGACATTTCTTTTATCTTCGCTCATCTCTGTTATGTTATATTACAATGTTCTTAACAATAGACATTGCACGATTGAGAGTTTTTTTGCATTTTCCTAAAATCAAGTCAGCACATATTTCTAAAAATTTCAATAAAAAATAATGGTTAAAAAATGGTTAAAGGATTGATAAAAGTATCCTTTCAGATATAAATAAATGAAAAATAGAATCATGTAATTTGAGAAGCAATCAAATAGTATATTACAAAAATTGATCAAAAATGTTTACTCATTTGCCATAAAGTAAAAATTTTTGCAAAATCGAAAATTCCCAACTCTTAAGAAAGATTAAAAAGTTTTTTAAACTAGCCTTCACACATGTCGCCGCTTTCAAATTAAAAGCATGTAAAGACGAATAGCTATATGCCAATTTTTTTAAAGATTGAATAATTTTTATTTTTTTTATTTTATAAGAATTAGAGCTATATATCATTTTTGCGAATGCCTTAAATTTTGCCAAATAAAATCTTATCGATCATTTAATTCACGTGTCTTTTGCAAGGCGATAGCGTAATACATAATCGGAGAATACTTGACTATGTGGAAGATAGAACAATGAAGCGCGTGTATGTCGCAAAACAATGTCGCAGTACGCGTTTGAATGTACACTGACAGTCGTGGAGGAAACCGCTATAACTTATGCGCTTATTGTTTCTATCCCGCCTCTAATCTTTGCTTGCATAGGCCAGAGAAATAACAGCTTCCCATGTGCGGTTATAACGATTCGCACCTGTGTGTGTGGCGATTTGATGACACACTTGACACGAACCGCATTCATTGTCACTCGTAATAAAGAGGTACTCAACTCGCGTGCTTGCGCCATTTGCGATTTACATATCTGTAGTATTTTTTGTCTATAATTTAAATAGATATAATATATTCGTAGAGCTATATACCTGACTGTTATTATCTAAAATATACAACAAATAGTTTTTAAAAAAAATTTATAAATTATGGTAATAAATAGCAAATATAAAAAAAGTTTGCAATTAGATATTTTTTTTATATTATATTTTTTTTTATATCTCACCTAACAAAAAAAAAATCGTAAGATTAATGTTCTAAATACGAAATTTATGAGACAAAAAAAACTTTAGTGTCGAGTAATTTTATTTAACGCTAATTATGTGCGTTGAGAACGTATGAGGCTTTAGATAAAAGCTATTAATCATCGGCGATGATAACCGCTTCAAATATACCGAACACATCACCTGCCAACTTTCAGGTTTAAACGCATATGAATTGCGAGTTTTTGTGCTGTTTATTCAACGAGCTTAACGAGCTATTACATTTATATATATATAAAATGAAAGTATACATCCATCACTCCTTTCATCCTCGCCTATCAAGAATATATGAGCTTGCATAGCTGAGATAAGAACTCGATGTCGACCGCAATTCTGATACGCGAAATCTCTAAATAATTGATATATCCAATTAATCTTGACTACAGGTAAAAATATTATGATCCGCAACGTATACGTTAAACATGATTACTTGCAAATTCTATTTATGACATTTACAAGTATACATCTAAAAAACTGGATTTATTAATCAATTATTAAGATTGGCGAAGAATAACTATTACATAATTACAGTCATTTGATTAATAAATAAATCTATAAATTAATAAGATTAAAAAAAAAACATTAAGAAATTTGCCGGTTTATGCAATTTGGCTTAAAGAGTCAAATTCATTAGTTAGATTTAAAAAAAATACGGGACTTCTTTTTATATGGGATGTATATCTATAGAAATATACATCCGCGTTCCCCATAGATGCGTTTGGTATAATAATAAATTCAGATTTTGTAAATATGTACATTTAGAATATATTTATGCGACAATATTTAAACTACGGAAGAAATAATCGCATATTAATAATTAGGCTGCCGCCATTTTTTGCGGGTAAGTAACGTTGAACTAGTATCGTTAAAATGAATCACTCTGTGCTCTTTTGTGTGTATACATGTGATAGATCCATTTTATCTTTATTCCAGTCTCTCATTGGCATTTTCCTGTCCAGATATTTGCACGTGTGGACAGTCTTGTCTTCCTGACAGGCTGTGCAAACGGAATTTTTTCAATGTCGCTACACATGTACACATACATATACACCTGCGGTGTTTCCCTGACACGTACTTTTCCCATGCAAGTGTATATTGCAACTGGTCTTGCACATATCGGATCGACGGCCTACTTTAATATCTTCCCTTTATATTATGCGCGCGTATTAATGACATCGCATCGAAAAAAGAATAGAACTATTTAGTTTATTACAGTCTCTCTTAGAATTTTTGTTTTCTTTTTCTCAAATATTCATTATCTGATGAAAATTTTATCTTTTATACAATTATCACAATTTTTTTATACAATTTTTTATACAATTATCACATTTTTTATCACAATTTCAGTAAAAAATTATATAATTGTTGTCATCTTTACGATCTGATGCAAACTTTCCGATTTCTATTTTATGTACATCATATTTTATAAAAACTTTTTTATATAAAAATAAATAAATAAATAGAAACATATAATTGCAGCATAATAAAACAATAAGCTAAAACTAAATCTGTAACTAAATTTAATAAATATTTTATTTGAATAAACTTGTAGAATTGAGAATTTCAATATCGCAATCAAATTTTATATGATGATCGAAAGATATTTTTAATTCTGATTTCACTGCAGAATTGCAAGAGTTAATTTCAGTAAATGAAATGTTTGACTATACAACGAGCTTAAGACATCAATACTTCCCGTCTTACAAGAACAAGGAGATTACGACGATCAGGTGATGTAAGAAATTTACACGTACGAATCAAAATTGTATTGTGTTCCCACAGGTAGAAGTAATATACACATTGTTTTACAATCGTGTCAATCTTCTTCACGCGCGTACAAGTCCACACAAAAGACACTATATCATTCACGCACAAAGGCCATGAGAATACGCGACTCGATCGTATTCTGGTGTCGCGATCGAACTCTACTATTTTTTTAACGTTAATCGCAGCGATATCATAGACCGTTTTATCGACGCATGTATCTGCAATCGCGGGGGCGCGACCCCGCATTATCACGTCGAATCGTTGATATATTCTGAATCATCTGCGTAAAAAAAAAAGAAAAAAAAATACTAATCACTATCGCTTGAATGAATCAAGTCCATTAAAGCTCGCATTCATATATCTACAAATCCACAATATTGGCCATTATCTCGAAAGCGTAATTACCGCTATTGACTATAAAAAACAGGTACGTGTGAAAAAAAACATAGCAAATCATTGATACTGAAACCCTCTGTTTGTGAAAACATGAAGAGAAATAACGCGCAGTGTTGATTCTTAAACGAAAGCACGCACCTACAATTAAATAACGCGATACGCATTTTTTTCATTGTAGAGATCATTATCAATATCGTTGCCTATCACACGTGTCTCCACCACTCTTAACGTACTTATCGAGAGCTTTATCCGATAATATGACCAAAATACGAAAAGCGGTAAAGCTGCGTCATATATGTATGCTCTCGGATTGGCTTTATCGAGAAAAATAAATATAGGTAAATGTCAATTATTTAATTGTATCAGCAGTTCTTGTCAAAACAGCGTCGCAATAAGTTTTTAAGCTATACAATTATTTTCGACTGCTTCTTTCAATAAATTCGCAAAGATGGATGGTTTGACTTTTTCAAAGACTTGATATATACAAGTCTAAAACTATTTTGTTTCATTTAAAGAGATCGTACTATTCTCATCACATATGCTTTATATTAAGTCTTTAACTTTTTTCTAAAACATAATTTTATCCTAATTTTTTTTTTTAATTCTCCAATATAAAAGATGTGTTCAAGGCGGAAATAAAAACAAGATGAGAATCAAACACGATCATATTGGTTTAGTGTAAAATCTACTTTAAGAACACGGACTATATGATTACACGTTACAATGCGATACGTGTCTATACATACAGAGAGATTTAATCGTACGCTAAAACATATCTTATTCATTGACTTAATTCACTAGTCATGCTCGTAAAAATCCAGGACAACGTCGAAACGATATCGACTAAAATTCTGAGAGGGAAATATATCACCCTCGAATATCTATGCGTATGTACACATGTCCATTATCATGCGCAATTACACGCTATTAATCGCTTAATTCCATCTGTACAAATATCTAATCATATGTTTCAGCTGCTAGAAACATCTCGGGGTTCGTATATCGCTTCTAGTTGTACAATATTAACGAGAAGGGATACTCATTAGGTAACGAGTACTCTCAAGTTAAACGTTAATGAAATTACGCGACAATATTATATTTCATAATTAAATATTACAAGCCTTTTCGTAACAGTTTTCGCAATAAATGTGTAAAAAAAGTTGTGACTCAACGACCATGACTCTCCTCGGAATTAATTTTATTCGAAATATCACGCGCGAAAATATTTATCGAAACTGTGTTAAAATAATCATGTATCAGGCCTCAAGTATTTTTTCGTTTTGTGAAAGTCTACGATAGAATTTGTTAATAGAGAGATAAACATCTGATGGAGAGAAAAACATAGAAATTCCGACTACGCATTAAATTTTAAAATTCTTTGATTTTTAATTAAATGACATTTCGAATGAGGACATCGTTCGTTAGCACTCAAATCTTCAACTAAATTAATCAATAAATTTTGGAATTTGATGTGATATAACACACGCATATTGCAACGATGTTATAGATAAGATGAGTACGTAAGTTTTAGGAGAGATGCACTGTTTCTACGATGTATTTCGTTTATAATTGATACTCGTATTATCACGAATATTATATTAATAATAACAATATCGATGCCATTCTCAATTATTTAAAATATATTTATCTCGCTGCATTACATAGGACAAAACTTTTAAAATTTAATAATGACGCAAAGTTTAAACTGGTTCAATGAGACCTTTTTGATGGCACATGTTTTTCATTAGTTCCTTTCTCGCGATATCCATTAATCAATAATCGCATATTAAATAAAAAGGCTTTAAAAAGTAGAAACTTTGTTAAAATTACACTATATATATTATACATATATTACAATATTACTGTATTTTCTTAAACGTATCATTGTCAATAAAGCCAAAGTCGATTCAAGCGCTACGTATTTAACGAATTTAACTGCCTCAATATTTTATTTCGCCGATTTTAATGGACAATATTTGATCCAAGCAGAAATATATAATAAAAATTTTCAATTACTTAACAGAGAAAAAGCTGAATATTTGAAATACGCTGTTCAAATTTAGTTTAGTATTTTTACATTTTATACAAAAAGAGAAAAAAATTAAATCTTTTGTTTTATTTGCTAAATCAAATCCTATAAAATACATAATAAAATTTTCAATTACTTAACAAAGAAAATGCTCGATATTTATCATTTACTGAATCATAATGTATTTTTCATTTTTATAATCTAAGATTCATAATTTTAGTATCTCACACAAGCTGCTAGGATTTTTTCTGTCCAGCAAAATTAATCTTGTCCATGTTTCTTTATTCGAAAATTGTCAATGTTACCTTAATAGCAAAAATTATTGGTTTTCTTCAAGAGAAAAGTGCCTTGAAAAATTCACTGCAAGAATAAATTCATTCAAATTTGTAATATTTACTTACAAGATAACAATTAACATAACAAAGTAATAAAACGCGTATTTAAAATAAATTTTAGACAGATTTTAAATACGATCTCTCGCAGTTAAAAGTGAACGTCATAATTTATTGTAGAATCTTACATTCTTGCATTGAACCCTTCAACTTTGATCTCCTGTCTTGTACTGTTCTTTGAGCCCAAATTTCATTTTTCTTCCTATTAAATATTAACATGTTTTCGCGCAAAGACAATGAAATAAGTCATATTCCGTTTGTCATTTATACGCATCAATCGATACATTCTGTCGCTACAACGTGAGTCGAGAAGCATAGATGAGATCTTTGTTTACAGAAACGGTACGCGTCTTCATCGTGTTCTCATCGTCGTCATCGGTGATGCTCGGAAAAGCTCAGTCACGATAGCGAAATTCGCTACGAAGTCTTATGGGCATGTCAGCCATGCTGTTTCGAAGTACCCGGTATGCTTGGATCTTGTCCACTGCTAGAATGATCTGTAACATACGGGGAAATATTCAAGTTTTCTCGGAACACATGTTCCAGTACACAGATGCCTAAGAAATATGCAGCCATCGAAAAATCTAAAAAGATATAATATTGCTTTGCGATAAAAATATTATATAACAAAAATTGCGATGAGCAAAGCATCTTACAATAGAATCTTTATGAATCATTAAAGCATAAAATTGCAATGAGCAAAGCATGTTTTTGTGAATCATTAAAGTATAGTACAATATATATAGCATAGAACCGAATAGTCCAGCAGAGAAGCAGAGTCACAAATAATTTATATTTTTCTTAATCATTATTTATTATTTACAACTATTTTACAATTTCCTTGATCGAGATCGTGAGCGGTTAAGGAGCATGAATTAACACCTGTGTCCGTGGACAGTTCCTCAAACCGATCTGACAGATCAGAGAGGCCAGTCTCGGCGTGTCGGCCGAGAATATCCGGTAACGCGTTTCTCCGGCCGGTCCTCCCGGTCGATAGAAACTCCTTAGAGTTATCGCCATTCTCGTAGGTACCGCCTGGAGTAACCGAGCCGCTCGTCGAATTGCTCGCACCCTTGTCATCGGGCCCGTTCCCGATCTCGTCGGGACCCACGGGCCCCGCTCGTCTCGGTGTCAGCATCCTCAGCACTGAAAATAGACGGCAATATTTTTTTCATGCTCTGCAACAGCAGTTTCACAAATTCATACAAGTGCACATATGATACTCTACTATTGTTCAAAATCTTCAGTTTATTATTTGATTTAATTCGAATGTTATATTTTAATTAAGAGATACATGCATGTATGTTTAATTTTAGAAGTACGTGCATATATGAATAATTAAAAATATTATTCATACATATTCGTTTGATGTTATTACCTGTTATATTTTGTATATTAACCTTTTCATTGTTATTTCTCTCTGTATATTTGTACAGAAAATATTAAAAAATAATCATAATATTATTGAACAACAAAATAAAAACGAAAGAATAGAAAAAAAAGCGTAGAATAGGGAAAAACTAGTTATGAGAAGTCTTATAGATAAGTAAGTTAAAGACTAATAATGTTGTTAATTAGATTCAATATAACTTGATAATATTAATTAAGTTTCATAGAATATAGCAATCTACAAAATCCAGGGTTAATCAACTTTCACAGAATATAGCGATCATAAATCTGGTCGACATCGAAAGACTTGAGATATGATGTAATAGAATTAATTGAGATTTGTAGCGCTAATTATACATATAGTAAATTTTAATGAATTTGGTTGTGTGCGTATCACAAATGTGGGTGTGTGTATATGTGTACTGAAATATATATATATATATACAATATATATATATTTTTTAATAACTATGTTTCCAGAGTTTAACTACCTATTCTCATAAATCGTTTTATATTAAATATATAATAATAATATATATAATTATATATATTCATATATGTTTTTATAATTTTTATTGTTTTTATAGTTTTTATAATTTTCTTTTTTTTCTTTTTAACAGACCGTTTCTCCCTACATAAATATACAAAAAATTTAATTTTAAATATTTTAATCTTTATGTTAAAAAATTCTATCTATTAAAAAAATTTGAATAAAAGAAAAAAATCAATCGATATCGCATGAGATCATGCAACCTTATTTTATGGAGTTGTGAATTAATTCTCCACTCACCCGTATCTAAACTTTCCGTCGATCCGAAAGGTTTCGCCAAAAGTCGAGTTCGAGTGTCTACACGATGGCGAACAACTACTCTAAAATGTTACCTTCATCGTAAAGTAACAGATATCCGCCGTCGAGAATTTTATCAGTCTCCTCACGAGGTTTGCGTATCGGAACGTAACCCATATCTACGAGATTCGGAAGCCGTGAGCCGCGATAAGCCGATTATGCTATAACGATGGTAATCGGCGGGGTCCACTGCGCGAAACTAATACTTCGAAAAGAGGAACGACAGAAGAAAAGCCCGAAACGTTTAATCGCTAATGACATCAGTATGTACACAGCTGACAAAGTGTACACTCTCAGAAAGGATTTCTGATAACGAGACAAAAAATATTCTTGACATATTTAATCGTATCACAACCTTACGCGGTATAAAAATAAAACAATTTTAAAATTAAATCAATAATTCCTTTTCTTCCCTCTCGAATTAAATAAGATTTTCTTACTATCTTGAGACAAGAGTAACATATACAAATCTAAGCTTATATATTCTTGCATTTAGAATAACTTGATGTTGGATCGCTACAAATTTTCATCTTCATCTTTGTGAGAAAATTAACGGGATAGCACCAAGAGCGTTTTATTCTAGATTTAAGAATTTTCCATTTAAGATTAAAATATTCCTTTTTCAATAATAAATATGATTGTCGCTATATCGATCCTATTTTATGATAGATTGAAGAGTAATAGCATTAGATCCGGAAATCTTTTCTGTGGGTGTATATACAAATATACATAGGGTGTACAGAAACTATTGTTGAAACTATTTTAACCTGCAGATACATCGATTAATTTAGAGTTGATTTAATGAAAACTTAAATGACAAAAATCATGTGAACATCTTACATAATTTTTCCATTTCTTCAATATTATAAATACTTTGATAACTCAACTATAAAGATTTTTTATTGGAAGCTTTATTTGCAAATGGAAAAAAAAGATATCATCGTTTATTAACAATTGGATAATTTCTAATCCTTAATTTCTAAAGTTTTATAGACTTATGACTAAAATTATTAATATATCGGAAAATCATCTTGTAGAACTTCGTCGAAAATTTTCAGATAAAAGAAAAAGTAATAATTCTGAGACATTGTATGTATAAAAATACATTCATCTTTATATTACTTGATGAAATAAACATCGAAATAATATCGCGTATAAAATCATTAAAATCATATTTGTTTCCCTATTATTTTATTGCACCGCAATTTGCATCTAAAGTGCATAATTTACACAAATATTTTATATTACGCAAGTATATGGTATGTATAAAAAATAATTACAAATGTAATAGAAAGTATCGATAAAATGCGTAGCGGATTTCAGAAAAATGTTAAAAAACAAGAAATATTAAAAAAAAAAAAAAATTAATATCGTATTTAGTTTTTGTTATCCAATGTGTGCAAATTTTCCACATTAATAAATATAAATTTCAAAAGAAGATTTAATTAAAATATGTTTACCATATTTAAAAAAAAAATGACAATAAATTTTACAAAAAAATAATAATAAATCTTTTGTGCCGTCAATGCAGTTATTTATTTTTCCGAACTGTAACACGAGCTTAAATTACTTTCTATCTTCATAATGAAAGTAAAAGCTATAAATATGATGTATTTATGTCGGAATAATAGTGCAAAATAAATTATTTCGTACAGTGACATACATTTCAAAAGCGAGGCTATTTAATCTAATTGCTCGGAGAAATACGCATAACATAACAGGAATTTCATGAAGTTAATGCAGATAGCATCACATAAAAATCGATAAACCATCATCGCATACTCTCGTTTTATCGTGAGACTCGCCTTATCTCGTTTCACCTATTTCAATAAAGATTACATTGCAAAAACATTAGATACACATTACGTAACTTTATATAAAAAATACTGCATATATCATATAACATATACATACTACATATTAATTTTATTTACAAATCACCATTTACTAATAATTAAACTGACGTATTTATTAAAATTAGTGGTTTATTAGCGATATTATATCACATATAACATTTTTTCAAAGATACTATTAGAACGATATTGTCGCTTATTCAATTTTAGGCTCAATTCGCCAAATGTATCGATTCTGCCGCAGAATTATTTCCGAACTCACACAAAAAAGATTGTCTCGCAGCAATGATTCATGAAAGTCGTTAGGACGAAAAATTAGTGGAAATGTTAGAGCACGAGACGTCAAGAGATTAGAGTTAAATTAGTTATAACGAGAGCACGATACGAGAAAACGATACCTTGTATACGTGTAAGATGTTTTCTCCGATATCCTTTGCGCGACGTATAACCGGAAATGGCAAGGCGATCTCCGGTCGCGGTGAAGAATCTCCGCCGCGAAGAACCGCCATCATCAGGCATCACTTTGCGCAGCTTCATCTAATCGGACGTTTTTATCCTGTTATAGACTATTCCTATTTAGCGGAGATGAATTAAATCTGGACGATTTAACGTTCTATCGCGCGCGCGCGAACCCAGCTCGCGTGCCAAGATTTATCGAGTCTGCGAAAAAATATTCTTTCGTTCTTTTCTGCGCAAAAGTAAACCGGAAGCTACAATGGATTTCAAGGACTCATTTCCTGTATAAATTCTTATGCTTTGGGAGATAAAGAGATTTTTTATTTAAAAGTTATCATGTTTAAAAATTTAAACTAAAATTAAAAATAATTTTGAAATAAATACATATTTACAGGATGTATATAATGTATGAGTTCAAAGAGAAAACAATCTAGGAATATATAATAAAATAAAATATTTTTAGGAAATCTAAATATCTGAAAGATCATTAGTATAAGATCCTCTCGTTTAATCCTCCTCTAGTTTAATCATGTTCCTCGAATTTTTGTAGTTTTTTTGCTAATAACGATAAATTCGCAAAATGATTACGATTAATTGCACAATTACTGCATATTTTCATGTAATATAAGTAAAATTAAATTTTTGCATCGTGAACGAGACAAAATATTTTCACAAACTTAACATAGCGTCTTGAAAATTTGTGTGATTAGTTCTTTGGTTTATCTTTAAATTTCAAAGCGTAAAATACATTTTTAAATCATAAATTTGCACCCACATGGACGCAGGATATATTTCCATAAACCATTATACCGTCGTGCACATCCAACCTTGAAAGATAATGTTAGTCGTAGTCGCAATACACACGTATCGAGCAAATGCGAGTGAAATACATAGACAATCGCATTGGTGCTTTATATTCATTCATGATTCATGGCACCCACACGAAGCGTTCAATATACATGATAAAACTGTTTACATTGTCAAAGCTCAGAACACCGGCGAACCAATGAGAGAGAAGGAAAAGAACGAAGAGAGTTGAACAACACAAATGAAAAAGCTAAACACATTGTCGTTTGCATCAAGATAATGACGCAATAACAAAAGGCAACGAACGATAAGTTTGACGCTTTCATAATAATTTCAGGTAAATTTCTTCAGAGAGAGAATTTCCGAAATGAACTAAGATAGATTTTTCGAGATATCCGCAATCATAAAAATTCCTTCTTGCAAGAAGTAAATCGTCATAGTTTTGTAAAAGATAATTATGTCGAGAAATTTGAATACTTTGAAGAAAAAAAATTTTTTAGATTTGCCATCAACGTTACTTTAAGGAAATTCTCTCAATCGTAGTTTCAATTTTCAAGTTTTAGCTTTAAATTTTCTTCTAATTTTTTCTCGTATTTGTCAAAGAATATGTATAGATTCTAATAAAATATTGATGTTTCATTATAAAAGAAAAAATTATATAATATATATATCTTGTACAATAAACATAAATTTTTTTAAAAGATTGGAAAGAAAATTATATAAAATTAAATAATAAATTTGTGATAAAAATTCTCCGCGCAAAAAATAATATTTTATACAATGCTCATAAAGCAAATATTTATGGATTAATATGCGCAATTTGAAACTATTGTATTATACAGGGTGTCCCCAATTTAAACGCCAAAACTTAGGAAGCGTGTAGGGGACCGATAAACTAAAACAAAAAGTCCTTTAGAGATTGGCTCGTTTTTGTTTTGTTTTGAAGAAAATTACAAAAAATAAAACAAAAAATTTTCACCAAAAAAAATTTAAAACAACGTTAAAATTATTAAGTTTATCGAAAAGTATCATGAAATAAAAGTCGTAAAGCATGAAATTAAGAAAAGAGAGTGAATTAAAATACTCCTGAGATAAAATAAAGAGGATTGTAAATAAATACTCGATAACGCGAAATTTTGTCTCTAATCTAATTTTCTTAGGAGAATTTTATTTCACTCCTTTTCTTAATTCCATCCTCTACAATTTTTATTTCATAGTACTTTTTCATCAACCTAATAATTTTAGTATTGTTTACAGTTTTTTTGGTGAAAATTATTTGTTTCATTTTTTACGATTTTTTTTCAAAACGAAGCAAAAACGAGCAAATCTCTAAAGGATTCTTTGTCTTAGTTTATCGATCCCCTACATGCTCCCGAAGTTTTGATGTTTAAATTGGGGATATCCTGTATAATATATTGACAGTTTTGCATACGAACGTATGTTCCTCTATATTCAATCAATTAAATATACACCATGTCTTAAAGGAGAACCCTAAGAAGAATATACCTAGTCTCCTAAAAAAGAAAGAAGATGATGCATCACGAGAAAAAACCGCTGACGCAAATCAATCTTCCGCTTCCAATTCATAGCAAGCGTTTGCTTACATAAGCAAGCAGTAGCACCTTCGGTATCTAAACTTATTATAGCGCAATGATAAAAATAAATATTAACGAGACTTATGTGAAAAATCTCGCTTTCATATCTTATTGTTAATAAATTTTATACAATGACGCAAATTTGTAATTATTTATGAATAATATCTACATTATTCGGAAATTTAAATCTTTAAAAGAAAATAAAACTTCTCTGCTCAACAAATTATTAAGATATATAATATCCTAAATATATGTAAAAAAAAAGAGAAAAAGAGAGATATTTTAAATATATTTATATATTAATAGCGCACACACACATACATACAAGCAATAATAAAATATTATATTGACAAAAATATCACATCTTATATTTATATTCGTAAAATAGAAAAATAAAAGTATTTTTCTATTTTACATGACATATTGTTTGAAACAATTCGTAAATATCCCTCTAAAATAGTTTATGGTATTGTTAGGGAGATTAAATCTGAGGTTTTAATTGTATTGATTTCTATATAAATTTGTTATATATATATATATATATATAAGTGTACTGAAGACTTATTGCAATGAAACAATCTGCTAGAATAAAGAACTGTACGCCACACCATATGCATCAACGTCCTCGATATCGCATGTCTTATTTAGTTACCGATACGAAACCAAATTAAGACCGAAATCATTTCACCGAAATCGGATGACATCAAAAGCGACGATTAACAATTAATTTTTCTTACAATATACGTCGAAAAAAGACAAATTTTTTTCGAGCTCCACATATATAACATTTTGTTTTGGAGTTAAAAACAAATTACCGGATTTATAAATTTTTTTTTTTTTTTCCAAAGATGATGTCTATATTTCAATGTATACTACAAAAAATTAAAAGGCATGATTCCTCCGCGTTTGATATCATAATTCACTATGATTTTAGAAACGAGTCAAGAATTCGAAGCTTCGACAATAATAAAAAAAATTGCACAAGAACTTATTTTTCAAATTAATTTTAATTATCTTTATCATCGTTTTCGATCAGATATATAAAAGCTCTTTTGACGTTCAGTTTTCCTCGATCATTTACCTACATTTTCGAAACAAGGTTTGTCATTCGAATAAATGTGAAGAAAGGTGCAAATATATCGGCTATTTTTATTGGGTCAGGTTGGATGCTTTGCGTGATGTATGTATTTTCTTCGCAACGGGGAGCAGAGAGCGAGCACGAAGTGCCAACTCAAAAGAGAGCCATAGCATAGTATAGGTAATTGGCGAATCGACCCTTTGTGTTTACGAATCGTATATGTAAAGTCACGTAAGTGAAGAAAGCCCTTCTGTATTAATTGAAACCTTAGTGCGTAGATGAAAAGTAAAGTCATTTTTAATCGTTAATACTATTTACAAAATGGTAATGTAACAATACAAATGCATTGATTCAGCTTTTACATGTTTTATATAAAATTAATTTAATTAACAGATTTTTTTTTTTTTTTTAATACGTGTTAACAAGAATTTCTTATAATTCTATTTTGGTAAATTTAGGACGCATGCTGACATAATGTTGAAAAGTCTTCAATTACATGCGATATTGTATTATATACTTATAGGGAAAAAAAAAATAAATAAATAAATAAATATTATTTCAATAGAGCTCGGTTTAGGCTTCTACATGCACTCTTTTTTATTTTTTTGCAAATTTTACTATTTGCTCCATATACTTTCTTTCTTAAATATAAGTTTTTCGAGTATATCTAATTCATCGTGATGTTAAATTAGCTCCGCAAAATAGCATAATGCCATCATGAGTAACATTCTATAAATAGATATATGTATACGTGGAATTCGATCGCGAATATAACAATGTTTATAGAATCAATATTATCCGTCGTCATATCACGCCGGAGAGGCTTCCCACATCTAGCATAAAATATGAAAATTTTTTATCAAAATATCTTACGACATACGTAAACGTATTTTCTGTGATATAATAATACCAATTTAATATCATATTTATTTTTTTTGCGAAGTAAATTTTACTTATTGACGGTTATCATGGTTATATTATCTGTGAGAGATCAAACGGCAGAGAAGAGCTTCAATTTCGACTACTAATGATAGCAATTGACAAGCAGGGAGATAATTACAATCTGTGTCATCGGAATAATCAATTCCTTCCTCTTTGACTTCCCGGAATCTTATTATCCGTACAACATGTACTCGTGTTTTCAATTGCCAAATCGATACTCCGTGTAACAAAGCGAGATAGAAAACGAGAAAGGTTACTTCGGATAATAAAATCTAATATCAGGAAAATGGAGTATTTAGGAACAGTATATCGATTGTGTCGCACGCGAGTATTTTTAAACAAATCTCGTTTTTGGAATTTCGCTCGAGGCTATAGCTAACGTGTTCTCTCGTCTACTTACTCAAACTATTAAAAGTTCAGCAAATTGAGATAAAAGCTGCTCTTAATTACGCGTAAGAATGAACGAAAACACGATAAGCAACGTTCTGCATATATCGTGCAATTTCTATGAAAATTTACATAATATACATGGGTACATCATAAAATCATAAAGTGGAAAAGATTTCAAAATGTAACGAACATGAAATTAAGAGATCCCAATTTATTCAAAGTTGTACAAGCTAATTTATTAACATAAAGATTCGCTCATTAAACATTCGATCGTGTGTAAATTTCGGTCATATGATGAAATTCATCGATAGCCTAAAATATTTTACGCATCTAGTCGTTTAACCTTGACATATATACATTTAATATGGAAAATAATCAAGCAATGAAGCCTGCAACATAGATCTTATTGACATTTTAAAATGAGTTGGGAAAGGTTTCCCTTTTGATTTCTTAATCACACATATACCCTCGTTCCACTCTTAACGTGTCTTGGCAATTATCATTGCACTTTAACATGTAAAAGAAACATAGCAATTATTTTAATATTATATAATATAGTATTAATACCATAAAATGCCCCCTCCCACCCTTTAGAGCTCTAACATATCATCTTTCTTGCAAATTTTTTAAATTCAATTTTGAGCCATTTTTTTCCGGAACAAGAAAGAATATCAAAAAATTAATAGTCTTCTAATCATAATATAAGTAATTAAAAATAAAGATTTCTCATAAACTAAATTTTAAAAATATAAACATATTGAATAGAATTTATTTAATTTTAAATAAACTTTTCTTCTTTTAATCTTGGGGATTAGTGACAAAAATATTCGTGTAACATAATTGAAAATTGATTTGCGATGAACAATGAGCTCTTTCGATTTAAGAATAAATTGACAATGAAAAAAAAATTCACATACAAGACAATTCGCTAAATCTTATTTTGTTAGGCATCCTATATTAAGTCTCTGATACAGTGATTCTTCTGTGTGTAATATGTATACTAGTTTACCATATAATGTGTTTTCACAACTTTTTAACAAATGCATACAATTTTAGGTTCGATAAACAATAAGAATTGCACGAAGATAAAAATTTATTTATTAATCTAGCACGTTCTGCATCATTATGGGAAGCGTACATTTCTGATTGTAAGAATCACTGCTTTAGAGATTGTAAGACGCAATAAATCCTTGGTATAGAGTTGCAAATAAAATGGCGGAGTATGAAAACTATATTGGAAGTCTATGAATTTCAATCGATGGCTGAAATCGATCCAATTCAAGCAAGATTGAAAATTACATGTTTTGAGATATTTGGAGAAAAACAAAATGTGTATATGTATGCGTGATATAAGGATTTAAATTTACAATAAATTCCAAAATTAACATGTTATACATCGGTATATCGATATTGTTAAGCCTCCATAATCAAAATTGTTAAAATATTTATCTTTAACGCGACACAAAATAAATAAAATGAATAAAAATAATAATAATAAAAATAAAGTATAATAAAAAAAATAAAAATAAGATAGATAAATAAAAAAAGTGCAATAAAGTGTAAAATAACACATTAGGTGTGTTCCAAAAAAGAACGTATACCTATATTACAAAAGAAGGATATATTAGATATTAAATTAATCCATCTTGTGTGTGTGTACTGTCGTAATAATTTTACATATTGCATATAATTGCATATTATCATCAAGATGCATCGTTAAATTTAATATCCGCGTCTTATATTTCTTTTCTGGTAAATATTTATTGATCCACTTGAAGTTTAACAATATTGACAATCTCTATAAATATGGCGATTGATCATCGACAATTTACCGGGAATAATTTTGATTTCAAACTTTGCTTCCGACAAAATCTGATCCCAAAGAATCTGGAGTTTTATTTTATTAGAAAAATAAATCATCGCGGAGAATGCATTTCTCGTTAGGGATGATTTCGTGGGAGGATGAAGCCATACCTAGTATTGCGCATTTTGTATTTGTGTCACGATTGTCGTCTCGCGCTCACATTATCCCGGAATATTTTATTCACGGAAAAATGATAGAGAAAAAATTTTTTTTTAATTTCAAGAGCCTCAAGTAGCAGATAAAAAATAAAGAAATAAATAAATAAATCTTGCAAAAATGAAAAGCCGACAATCTTGCAAGCTATGCAAATGCGAGAACAAAACAATCGGCGGCGCGACCTTCCTTCCTTCCTTCCTTCCTTCCTTCCCCGCAGTTTATATTACGCAAAGTCGCGTCATTCGTCATCCGCCCGTAGGCTAGGCCGTAAATGAAGGCACGCGAAGGAGAGAAGGAGAGAACGAGCGAACGAGCGAGCGAGCGAGCGAGCGAGCCAGCCAGAGCCAGCGCGTACTCTCCGTGACGCGAGCGTGACGTCGGCGCCGATTGACAGACTCACCATCGAAAATGACGTTGTCGTTACGGCGTGTGCGTCTATTCCGTGTGCGTTATCGCTGCGACCGCACTGAGACGTGCGTCAACGTCAACACTCAGCTGTAGACGAGTAGCAGGCCGCCCCCGCCGCCGCCGTCGCCTCCTCGCCAGTGATAGCGATGCCGCCGGCGGGCGGCGAGAAATACGACGTATGTTTACGCGTTGAGGAGGCGTCGTGCGACGCGACACGTCACTCTCTTGCAGAGTCCCTTCCTCTCCGTTCGCGCTCGAAAGAATCGATATCTCCGCGCGTACCTTGTAACACGGACGGCGACGTGCACGTGCGAAGAACGAACGTCGCACGGCCGTCCTTAATCGGAGCAACACGAGTGAATGTCCCTCGTAATTACAAGGAAGGCGAACGCGTCCTTGTCGTCGTCATCGTCGGAACACGACGAACGTAATAAACGGCCCGCGCACTTACTGCGGGCTTGCGACTGGAGGAAATAACGGTCGGCGACGCGCGCGACGAAGACGGCGACATCGTTTCCCGATTGTCAACATCCGACTTGATCCGTTCTGGTCGGCTGCCGACGGATCACAGCGTCATAGCGTTGGCGGTCGGCGGCGCACGCTTGTCGGCCGCCGCCGAATACCGACGTACGCCGCCGAAAACGACCGAGCGCCGACTGGCGTGTATCGAGAGAGACGCGGCATAATACTCATAGATATTTTTTAATTTTAATATAAAAAACATAAACCCCTCCCCCCCCCTTCATGTAAGCTGTTTCTTTCTGTTGGATTATAAAGCGGGTGCGTGTAAAATAACATTTGAAATGTTAGGTAAAATTCTATAATTGAAATATTCAGCTGATTTTACGAATCAGATATGAAAAGATTTGATATAAATAATATATATAGGTATCTCTCTTACACGTGCGATACAGATTTGACGTGACATGACACGTGACTCTCTTTGAATATAAATTCCGGAAAAGTTTTTCTGAATTTACGCGAGATTTATATAACACTTATATAAGATTTGACACATGTGTTGAATCGGATATATCGACCTCGTAGGAGAGCGTGAGATCGCAATACGAGACAGAGGCATTTTGGCTCGTTTACGCGATTTTTAAACTTCCAAAAAAATTCAAGAAATCCGTCATAAAATAATGCTCGAGAACACCTGCGGCCTCGCGTAGAAATGTCAAGAAAAGTTCGAGAAGAGAGCTCCGTAAGTAATAGGTAATAAAAACTATCAGTCACGGCGTGCATATTTGCGGTAATCGTGATTGCTTACAAGTATCCCATTGTTAACTCTTTTTATCGTTGTCGACGCGACGCGAGAAAACGGATCGGTCAGGGCATTAAACGAGTCGCCGAGAAGTTCAACAACACATGCGTCCCGTTTACATACGACACAAAGCGAGACCGCGTTTCATTTAAATAAACGACGTAGCATTTCGCGCGTGTGTCATCAGTATACGATGCGTTGCGCTAATCTTTTAATTATTTCCATTTTTTTTTATCATCGGGAGATCGATCCATACGGATATGTATAAATATATATGTATACGTATTTGACTATTTATTAATCCTCCGGCCGCGACCCGTTCGTAAAACGGTAAAAAATAATATCATTGACATATAAAAACGTATATATATAATTATACATATACTAATTTGATTTTTTTTATCAAATCATCAAATTTATTAATTATATAATTTATGCAATTACATAACTCATTCAATTTTTATGATGATAGTTGGTGCATGCAATTTTTATTTAAAATAAAGGATAATCTTTATTTAAGTTTTTGTATTTTTTTACTAATAGCATAATTGAATTGATACTGTAATTGACACGATATTACAATCAAGCTAACTGATGTCTTTACCTCGAATAAATAATATGTTATAACAAGAATCCCGATGGAAGGTTATCCGCTGTCATAATAAGGCTCATTCTGTGATCCTTAATAAGATTATGATGTACCCATTTTCCCGATAGAAATAGGGTGCGATTTAGTGATTTTTATTTCGATCGTTACGTGCACGCTTTGTTTACTAATTGTAAGTTACACTAACTTGCAATTGGTATTGTAAATAGATAATACGTTTATGCAAATAGTTGATTACTTTCATGCCTGCTGTAATTAATGCACGTGAATCAATATTATCTCTGTCGTCTATTGAATGAAATAAAAATGCCCAATCTAAGAATAAATATATTCCAAATTAAATTTACATATACGTATTCATAAATGCCCTTTAAAACTAAAAATTTCACAATTCAACCTACAATTCAATTATACGATCTATTTTAAATAAAACTTTTGTATCTGAAATAATTATAGATTATCGATTATAATATTATACAGAAAGGGTGTTCGGAAAGTAACCGAAATATTTAAAAAAAATTTTATCAATAATTATTAACAAATTAATCTTTTTTCACAAAAGATGTTGGAAGTGATCTCCACGAGCACCCAAAGCTTGAGTCTATTATGCCTCTGATGAAAAAAAGACTAATCTGTTAATAATGTTCAATAATGTTTTTTTTTTTATTTTTTAAATAGATACATAGTTACATTCCGAACACCCTATAAATTACAAATTGATTTTACACTAACAATGAATTTCCCATGAAACAGAAATAAAAATGAAATCTAGCAAAACTAAAATAAAATCACCGATAATTCTCTTAAATTTTGAAAAGAGACAAATTTTTCGAAAACAGTTCTATTGAATCAACAAAAATCGAAACTACAGTTCACGGATTACAATATATATTATATATTACATATTCAAGCTATAAAGTATTTGCCAAATCGATACAGCTGTTGCGAATAAACAAAATGACGCATATATCGATATGATAATATTGCAAAGAAAAAATATATGACAACACAGTTAAATTTGTTACATAAAGAGAATCGTGATTCGAATTTATCAAATATTCGACGAAACGTGTACTATTCTTTATAGATAAAGACATCATAATGCATGATGAGTGTTGTCAATACTGTTGCAACGCGAATCTTGCTAACGAATGCAACTCGCGGAAGTCCCCGACCCAGTGTCATGATTATGATTCGCATGCTTATCTAGAAGAGTTCTCGAATTACAAGTAGAGGGTATATTCGATCTTTTAGAAATGTTTTGTACAAGCAAAATGCATCAAGAGACTCATGCAATGTATTTACTAGCCTTGAATAGAGCGGATAAAGTTTTCTGCATATATTTTAGCAAGTTTATTCTGTCAGCTTACAATTAGTGTAGGTAAAATAAATTTTAGTTTCTAAAAAAGAAATTTAACCTGCAAAGAGTACACGCTTATATATAAATATACGTGCGTATATGGTATCTGAAAAAAATTATAAAAATACTAATATTATAATGGTAATTCTTTCTTTCAATCTTTTAATAATATATTAAATTTTATATAATATTTAATGTGAATATTATAATTATAATATTTGTAATATAAATAAATTATTATGTTAATATTATAAATAAAGTTATATATATATATATATATATATATACATGTATATATATTATAATCCTTTCTACAAAGAGGCTACATGAAATCTAGGATTCTTCCTACATATAGAATCATTGTTTAAAGTATGTAGTTTGCGAAAAATAAATCTAGAGTATAATATATTTCGTGTGATATAATTAACATATCGACAATATAATTATGATTTTGCAATTGATGACCAAGTTTCTACAACTTGAATTGAGTTAGCATTTCGATTAGAGGATGTTTGTGCAATATATGCATAATGCAATAACACGTGGCACGTGTCGCGTGATAATTCGATTGTCAATTTACTAAAGCTTGCATCTTTATATATAAAAGATGGAGTAATGTATAATTGTAAATGCAAACAAGATAATTAACATGCAATAAGACTTGATTATTATCAATGAAAATTTTTTACGTACAACTTTTATGTACAAAGTTTTATGAAAGATCTTTGCATCATACGCGATGCATTTATATAAGTATTCGTAAGAACAAATTAAAAGGCCGAACATTGAGGTAATATATGAAAAGGTTCTTAAAGGTGATCAAGAGTTGAACTGATCGACAGATCGAACACCCAAGAGATCAATGTCCAAGGTTACATAGTCGATCGCCTTCGTGAAATAATTCTCGAATTTAATTGGTACATATCTTTTTACATGTACAATGTTCTATATGCAATAAGGGACTTGATTATTATAACGAAAAGTTTTATCTATGAGTTTTATGTATAAAATTTTATAAAAGATCTTTATACCATGTGCGATGAATTTATATCGGTATTCGAAATCATTAAAAAGCCGAACGTTGAAGTAACACATGGTTAAGTCCGTATTCTTGGTGAAAGTTCAATGAGAAGTTTTTAAAGGTGATGAAGAGCCGAATTGATAGACAAATCGAACATTCAAGAGATCAATATTCAAGGCTACGTAGTCGATTACCTTGGAGAAATAATTTTCGAATTTAACTGGTACATATTTTTTTTATATGATATTTTGCATACGATATTATAGTATAATTATTGTTGAATTACTAAATGAAAATTTGCATAGAACGCGATATCGCAATATAATCGTTTTAATATGATAATTGATTTCTTAATTGCATGGATGTCAAAAACATCTTATATAATCGAATTGAACATATATTTTATATTCATCTCGAATTAATCGATTTCCTTTGTGACAAAAGTAAAAAAGTTCAAAAGAATCGAACGAAACAAATATGATACAACGCTCGCCTACTTAGTTTTTTTTTTTTTTTTTTTTTTTTGTTGAGTCGAACATGGTTTACTATTTGTTCAGTCATTTTCACATTTATGCATCAGCAGAGTTTTCTTGTCATTTGATTGTCACAATGATGTTAAGAAAAAAAAGATTTAATTTATCTCGCCGGAAATGTTTTTTATGAATTGAAGTTATATGATAATATTTATCTGCTCGTTTTGTTTCTAGACATTAAAGAGTTTATGGAAAAAAAAGTTCTTCTCTTTCTATGCTATACCTTATATAATGAAATGATCAGTCTTTGATGATAATCGCGGTTTTCCAAGGTCGCGACTGTTAATAGAAATTGTGGTCAGTTAACAAAGACAGTAACGGAATGTGCTTCAAGGATAATTTTAATTGTACGCTGATCTCGAATCATCATCAGCTCTGCTTCGCTTATGAATGACCACACTAAACCGCCATCGAATCTTAATCAATGGCTGTCCGCGTAGAACAATATCTAACTTAGGCGCGCGTGCGGACTTCGTTGCAATTTAATTTTGTAGTATCTACACATAGTTTCTCGAAATATTCCCTTTCGCATTGGCTCTCTTCCATCGCGATGGCGTAAAATTGTAATTTATTTTTATGTAATTCTTCTTGTAATCTTTTGTCTTATTTAAAATATATCGTATTTCATTTGTACATGCGCGCGCGCATACAAATATCCTTCCAAATACAAAGCCCATCAAACGCTTTAACACGCGTCCATTTTCGAATGGAAAAATAGAAAAATACAACTCTATTTTTGAAATATGAGAAAACAATAATTTTTTTTTTTTTTTTTTTTTTTAATATGTGAAAACCGTGACAAGTGTGCAATTGCAACAAGGCAATCAAATATATATGTCATTGTGGCAAAGTATCAATAATTATTTGTTTTATATATTATATATTATTTTATATATTATATGTTTATAGTTATACTTAAATTAAATGCTGACTTTTTTCTTGTAAAAAGATGTTTTTGTATATCGATAAGCAATATCACGAAATATCGGCTTGGATCTCTTTCATCATTTTCACGATCATCCTTCTTTCTCACACGAATAAAATATTTTGTCGATTTATAAGCAACACTTTCGCGCGGTTACACCTAGTCACTTTTATTTCACCGGCGACCGAGGTCTTTCTTGGTACAAAAGAGTGGGAGAGGACGAGCATATGTGCGACAGTATTCAACCCCTCTTCTCGGCCTCCCTATTGGCAAGGTGGCTCCAGGTGACTTCGTCGTTGTGCCGCGATCACTCGTTAAGCTCGCCTTCGAGCTGGGCAATTCGCGAAACACTCGATACAGCTCGTGCGATTCTTTTGATCGATGCAGATCCTGCGCGACGATTCGTTACGATTCCATTCTTTTTCCGAGAGAGCGTTTCCAGCGAATTTCCCAGCTTCCAAAGTTTTAGTGAATATTTTCGATGGCGATCACCCAAGCACGAACATGATCCACAATTAATCTTGCCACCCCCGTCTTATCGGTCTCATTTGAAAAACGCCAACGATATCACGATATAAAAAAATTAAATTGTGCGATTCATATTCCTGTGCGTGTAATACTTTTCGATCTGGCAATCTTGTTGGAGGGGAGAAATGGAAACGGTTGTGAGAATTTGGATTCTCAGTCTGATCGGTCTGTCACAGGCAGACAAGTCAGTCAACATCCTAACGCCTTCGGGCAGTCTCAGCACCTTCGAGGAGGAGAACATACTACACGTGCTTTCGCGCAACAAGACTGATACGACGAAAAACTTCACTTTCGATCAACTAATCAGCAATTATACAATCGACGCCGAAAAGAATATATGGAGCGATGGCAAACTGGAAATGCAACACACGAATCCACATTACGGTAAGTCCAGAATACTATACCTTCACAAAAAAAAAAAATGAAAAATACAATATTTCTATTATAATAGCTCGTAACAAAAAAAAGTGAAGTTTAATTTCGTATTATTGTTAAAAAATTAACAATTTTTATTACTTAGGCAATAATATCTATATATATTATATAAAGATAGAGTGAATTACATTTTATAAATATTAAGAAAGGAAAGCTTTGTAAGTTAAAAATTGTCTAGTAATATATTGTCGTTCTTTTGTCTACTAATTAATTGATATTAATATCCATAATTGCTAGATTATTTACGCGTATATTTCAAAGACATATTGCAACGTGGGAAATCGAAACGTATTCGTGTTAAACGAATAAATAAATGACTTCTCGGTAGTTAAATGGCAGATTTGTAGTCAACAGATCGTCCTCAAATAGCGAATGGGTAAATAATATCGGACTCGTTGGCAGACGCATTGACAAGTTGCATTGTACTACGAAAGATTCATATATAAAATTTCCGCATTCGCAGTTCATATCACCATTTATTCCACGGAGTGCATCAACTTCATCTTTTAAACATCAATTGTTAATTATAAAATCCATTCGCAACCGTGCGAAATTTCCATATTTTCGCATTATTAATCGTAATCAACAAAAATACTATTAACCTTTGATCAACTATGAGTGGAGTAAATGCAGCTTCCTTAGCTCTCGGCATCTCATTACTAAGAGACTTCGACGATCGATAAAATTAGTGGAAATTATATCGAAATTAGAAAAATAAAATAAATAGAAATAATCTGCAGATGTGTTGCTTTAGTCCGCGAGTTATAAAATGACTCCTATTTTGTCGAAGGCCATATGCATTTATTCAAATCGTGTATAGCACGATGAGAATGCCTATTACATTGATTGACAGATGTATTTTAAAATAGAGTATCAGAGCCCTCTTTCCACGTTTCTAACGAATGTATAAATAATTTGATTAATGAGAAACTAATATCGTATATCGCGATTAATGTTAATATTAATTAATCAAAAAGACTATTGCATAATTAAAATTCCTAAAAAAATAATCTTTTCGTCTTGTTTTAAACTGAGTTAAAATTGTGGTGGCAAATATTTATTAGCAGACAAAGCAAAAATTGGCATCGATATCTTTTATCAAAAACCGATTTTTATTATATTTTTATAATTATATTTGATTATATATAGATCTTTTTCCGGGATTCTACATAATAGAAGAAAAAGAATACTTTAACAAAGGATATTTTACCCAAGTCAGACATTAGCAAACAAAAAAAATGCATGTGTCCGCAGAAAATACGCTGACCTTAATTGTGGCATTGATTAGAGGCACTTGCAATACTTCGATACTGTCATATATATATATATATATATATATATATATATATATATATATATATATACACATATGTAGATTTACTCACATATCACTCACTTACTCACATACAAAAAGCTTTAAGAAAAACTTTTGTTTGCAATTGTTAAAATATGCAAAATATTTTCAATGTTTCGACATACGCACGTTATGCGAAAGTACTTTTAATCGTATATAATATTATGTATATTATATGCCGATATGTCGGTAAACGCAACTGCAACGGGCATACCGAAAGTGACCAAGTATTAAACATTTCAATATGTAGAAAATCGATTTACAAATACACTTTCGACATATTTTTAATGCGTCCCCGCCAAATTTAAAAAACATTAATTATATTAATATTTTCTCATTATTCATTACGCTTGTTATACTACAGTCTAAATGTAATATAAAATAATATATAATAATATATAAAACATCTATAATATAAAATGTATAACATTAATTTATATCTTGAACATATTATCTTGAAACACAATGAGTTGAATCAAGATGTTCTTATAATCTATACTGAGATGTTAAATAAAATCGCTACAAAGTATGTAGCGAATCACATTATGCACAAAGTACATATAATTTAAAAATCCTGATGCTCGATGAATTTTATTGTTTAAAATCAATTATATAAATCCATTATTTGTGAGATGCTGTGAGAAATTTTTGCTCCTTGAAATATATATAAGCGTACTAATATGCGAATTCGTATATATGGTACATATATTGTGTTTTAACATATGTCATTCGTCATACGAATCCTTGTGTTTTGCGCTTAATATTAATATATGTATTATATTAAAATCGTATAAAAAATGAATACTTTATTATTAAGTATCTGAAATTTATTATTCTAAGTAATTTTTGGGATAAAATTCATAATGCGTCACAAACAGATTTGATATAGCCTTGCATAATGCAAAATTTCTATGTGAACATATTAGATTAATAATTTCACAACAGCGTTTCCTATTAATGCGTATTCTATTAATATACATAACAGTAATTGATATACATAAATTAATATACATAACACAGTATCTCAATAAAAATATATATTGCATTCTCATATTATTATGCCCGCCGCTGGATTCATTCACACCTATTAATTAAGAAAGATAATTTTTTTTTTCATGCGACGAGACTGGATTTCGACGAAACACGAAAAAGATACAATTGCATACATCTTATCAATCCTAAACAACTCATTCGACGACCAGTTCTACACGCAAATTATGGACGTATAATTATTGATGCGACATGAAAACTTGACCATAACGAATGGTATTCTATCCGTAAAATCTATATATATTTCGATAAAACATTTCTTAATGCCCGTAAAATAAAATAAATCCCTACGAAGCAAACTTGGTTTTTATAAAGAAAGTTGTATCAATCAATCACCTTTTTTACATCTGACTTTTAACATCGTGTTGAATTTTTTACAACAATTTATATTTTATTTTCTTTTTATCTTTCGTGTTTTTTAAACAAAAAATATTAAATGATATTAGCATTGAGAAACATTCGTGGTTTAGTTTGAATGCGAAAATTATTACTATATTATTTTAAAGATTTATAGTGGTGTTAGATATCGCGTGTAATCGGAAATGATATTAATGAATACTTGACTTTTATTATGTTTTTAATTGATTTAACTTTTTCCCATCGACAAACCGCACACGTAATGTCATTAATGAAAAACAAAATTACGCACTGCTATATTAAGTAGATGAGTCATGAATGCGGTTATATCCGTTAAAAGAATATATTATATTGATTTGCGCAGAAAAAGTTTGAAATTAAAAAACGGGTTGATATCGTCCATTATTAAAAGATCCAAAAAATTTCTCGTTGAATAGTATAGTGTTCAAATTATGCATAAACTTTATCCAAAAGTTTCTCTTTTTATATAAGATTAATATATAATAATGTGTCCCCGTTCACAATTGATGATTGACATGTTTCTCAATATTGAAAAGTTTACGCCAGTTTGAAAGTTTCTTCGGCTATATATTCACGGATTAAACGAATCTTATATCTTGATGGTGCAATATCGCATAAATCGATATTGCAATTTTATTCTTACATAAATAAAAATCATTGATTCTGATAATGAAAATATTGCAAGGAAAGACAATATTATAACAAAAGATAGTTAACAAAATATTGAAAAAAGATTCTTTCAAAAATACAATAAGACAATATTTAAATATATATTTATTGATATAAAAAATTTCGTAAACGTCATAATATACGACATGAAAATAGGAGATATATATTTATAAATTAAAACACACACTTTTTTTATAAAATATACTATCTATATAATAAATTAACCTTTATATAGCGATGAGATATATAGCTATTTTTTCGAGACACATATATGCGTATATATAAATTAACAAGATCCGGTTAGACCGGTTATAAATCCGGTTATACAATCTATAAAAAGATATTTCCGGTTAGTCAAGGATCAGACTTCAGCATTGTTGAACAGAGGATTATCACTCTAAAACTGTCGAAGAACCGGTATTTTAATGCTATGCTACCTTTTCTTTTATGTATCTTTATATACATATATGTTTCATATTTTTATTTTTTTTTCCGCAATCCACCTTGATTCGTACTTTGCTCTACAGTTCAACAGCAATTGACGAGTTTTCCAAAAAGAAAAATCCGAGACCTTAATCATAATTTATCAATGGTTCAATTTGTGTTTTATAATTCATTTTTTAATTCGGATTTTTTATGGCTACAGGCGACAGCGATCAGACAAATCATCTCAAAGTGCTAAATTACAGAATTATAAAAATATCAATAATTTTAATAATGATGTCGCGAATAGAAAACAACATTTAATAAGATTTATAATGATTTGAGAAAATAACAAATAGATTTCATTGATTAACATATTAGATATAAAATATTCAACTTTCGTATTTTATATTATACTGTTTTATATTATATATATATCATCATATTTTAATCCTTTTTCATTATATATTTTTTTCTTTTACTAATATATATTTTAATTTATTTTAGTTCAAATATGTTTTGCTTGTTTTAAAGCATTTTTTTCTAGAGAAAAATAAATTGTTTTTGATTAATAATATTATAATATTACTATTAATATTATTAATTGTCACAGCATTCACTACGAGAGCGTATAATAATGGTATAATAAATAAACTGATCTTTCATTAACAAAATTTATCGTGTTCTTCCTTGGATTATAAACTTATTTATTAACCGTAGATGGAGTGAGGAGGTTTTATTAATCGGAATTAGCAGAAATGTTAACACAATTGGCTTTGTAAATTGTTGTTTGCAACGCGCGTTGCAACCTCATTTATTGCTACATCATACGTCGTTAACTGATGCACATTGCGGCAAATTTCGTCTAGGATTGCCACGACTTTGTTCGCGGCTCTTTATGAGAAGCGCGGACTCGTATGGAAAGTAAATATTACCGCACATTAATTACGCAACGCACGTGGTATACGACGCAGCATTATTATCCATAGACCGAAGGAAGGTTGTGAACACGGTAGTCTGAAGATTCAGGGTCACTGTTATTAGAATAATTATAACGAGACCTACATATGTGAGAACTGCTATGAAAGTTAGATACACACATAAGTGACGTTTTGTAAAAAGATTTTAAGTTAAGTGCCGATAAAAAAATTCAATAGCAGATGTTTCCGTGAAAGCAGTTTTAGCTTTCGTATAAATATTATTCATGTCACTTATTTGCCTTCTATTCTCAGCGCCTTGTTTGACAATTAATATATTAATTTTAATATAGCACTCAATTTTAATTCATCTCTATGGGGTAATTTAATAGAAAACTACGATTGAGAAATTCGACGAATCTTTTAAATTGATTTAAAAAAAACATGAACAAATTTTTCTGAGGAATGTGTCGATCACAAATTGTCGAATCGAGATGGCTGATTGAAATTCGATTAAATTTATTTGCAGCTGTCTAACGTAATTAGCTGTCTAACGATCATGTACTATATTAATATTTTGCGAAAAGAAGAAATTAACCTAATGTATTCTGCTCTTGCAAATCTGTAATCCCTGAAATCTCTAATATCCAAAATTTCGAAGTCATAATTAAAAGTGTCATAATTAAAATAATTAAATCTATATTAACCATACATTGCCTTTGCGAGAACTAAACTGTCTTTATCAAAAAATGAAGATACCCCAGATCGATATAATTAAAACTTATCAAAATTTTCGAGAAATATAAAATAACATAAAATAGATTAAATGACATGAATATATAATTAAACAAAAATAAAATATAATTAAATAGAATAAAATCTTTTGTGTACAAAAAGTATGCAAAGTAATGTAAAAACAAGAGGAAGTGATAAAATCGAGTTTTAAACCAAAATATATCTCGCAAAAAGTCAAGATTTTGAGAAAAATAAATAATAGTTAATCCGTAATTTCTCTTGAGCGCATTGATTCGTATTTTGAACGATAAGATGCTCCGACGAGAGTTCGAGATGCAAGTCGTGCGTGACCTTCGATTAAAGGTGTCAATTACCTCAGGTTCGTGATTTATATGATTGTACATACGTGAAAGTGCGTGTAACGAATAAACAAGGACATGTCTGTACATTCTATGAAATGTACCCATACATAATACAATTAAAGAAGAAGAGAGGATTCTCGTCCAATATTTATACAATGTTTCGTAACGTGGCATTGATTTGATAAACATTTTGTTTGCAATATCAAATATATATGATGTTATTAATTCTTTATCCGAATAAACTTATAACAGATAACTTATAACGATAATTCTTTTCATAAATTCTTATCATTTGCTGTACGTTGATTTGCTGAATTATGTAACATGCTTTAATACTGAATAATATCCATATCTAATAGAATACATTTATTTTCAACAAATAGAATAATTTAAGACACATTTTTGTTGCAGAAAATTATACACACATATTGCATAATTTTAGTAACAAGAAAGGACATAAATAAAATTAATAAGTTTTATCAGTAAATGTTATAAAAAGAGATGTTCTCTTCTAAGTACGAATAAATTTTTAATTACTTTGTTTTTTAAACCAGTTAGCTATGCAACTGGCAAGGAACACGTTTAATAACAAGCTAATGAAGATACATAGATTTATATCCGATCCTTCTTGTCTACGCGTTAATTACTTATACAACAAGACATCGTAAACCGCGGTAGAAGATTTAATATATCACCGCATTTACACAAGTAAACGCTGCCGATTATTATCGTGCGTTTCGTAACATAATTTTCTGTTTATATATATATATATATATATACATATATAGGCTTTGTATTTAAAAATGTTCTAATTACAACGCGCTTCGCGAAAATACGAGATTATCTTATCATTTATTTTCTGCGATAGAATCAGCGATTTAACGAAACAAATAAATGCTTATTGTATAACGCTTACGCAATAGCTGTCATTTCTGTTATGATACATTGCTGTATTCAAATTCTGAACTTGTTGCACATACATATAAATCAAAGAATTTATAAACATAATACATATATGAAACATTAAATAACGTAGTAAAATAATGATAATGTACGTGAAAATATGCGCATTATATGTCCCCTCTGCACTGTACTTACGCGTATCGTATTTTATGCGGTTACACAGTTAATCGGGCAAACAAACCACGATGCTAAGTAATTCCGTTCGCTCGGAGACCGTCGTCGTGATTTCGACATCGCGTCGTGCTCGTTCTCTCTAAACGTCCGGCTTTATTTCGAATTCAATTGCCACATATTATTGCGAGAAAAAATTGTATCATGTTATAACAATGAAAACCAGGTCGATCGTCCGCTATTACGGAAAGAGTGATCATAAATAAAGTTTAAATACTATCACGAGCTCGCAATTCTTGATCGAAAAATAATAATTTAATTGATTATCAATAAATATTATGAAAAAATATACAGTAATCAGAAAGATACCATTAGATCGTAGATCATACCATTTATCATTTAGTATATTTGATGAACCTCCCAATGCAAAATTTATGCATGCGTGATGCAATAACTGCAGTAACTGTGCGAAACCACGTTGCAACTTTTTATAGTTAGCCATTGTCGTACACATGTCTGCGCTTTTGAAATCAATTCAATCTGAGTTCACCAATGCCAGTATATAACATGTATATTATTGAAAAGGCTTATAAGTATCAGAAAATCCTATAAATATCTAAAAAATTGTTTTTTTTTTTCAATATTTTATTTTGATATCTAGAAAAAATATTGATATATCATTAAGAAAATAATATTACAGTTGCTTCATTCGCTATATTGTGTCATTTATTAAAAAATCATAAATTAATTTTTAGAGCGAGAGAGTAAGAGAGAAAGAGAGATGTATAGAAAATAATATTAGAAAAAGAATACTTTTAATCATTCCCAGAAACGCATACAAAACTTTTTATTTCTTTCGCTAATGTAAAAAGTGCATAGCGCGTGCTTCCTATGACACGTTAAAATCCGATTCTATCTTATTGTCACAGATTATATAATATAATCATTCTTCACATATTATAAATTTTAAAGAATTCTTCTTTTCGAGCTAACTAATTATGCATAATGCCGGTTCAATAACACTCGGAGAATTCTTCGAGAAAAAAAGTTTCGTACGTTAACCTTATCTAATTTTATAACAAATTGCGAAATCATTCGGTATAGATCAACGACCTTACGTATCCTTACCACGCTCAATTTTGCCGAATTAACTCATCATTTCGTCTATGAATTGATTTTTCAATTTGTCTTATTATAAAAATCTTGCCTCGTGAAATAAAGTTTTTTTTTTTAATTTTATATATATATATATAAAAGAAGGAGAAAGATAAAAAAAGAGCGACAGAATTTCAAATTGAAAAAGTAAATTCCACGTCACATATGAACATTGCAAAGTCGAGATTGAATCATATTTCAGATACTTATTATAATATCAGTGCTTATATCATCTAATGTGTCAGTATTTCTTACGCAACATCGACTGGAATTATATTGATCGACACGTGCGTCGACCTTACCCGAAAATTTTGTTTCCGTTTTATCGTAAATTACAACGCAATTTACGAACGACAGGCACGTCGGGAGGTATCTTAATGGCTCTCTCGCATTATCATGTCAATGTCAGACGAGCGGGGTTTTACGTCGATAAAATTTCTTACTCTCACGTTTAAACCCGAGGCACGTAGCTGTTTTCATGCGATTTACGTGAATCCCCAACGCAATATATTAATTCCAGAAGAAAAAAGCGAGAGATTCTTAAAGTCTTTCTTAAATAAGTGTGAGCATATTTTAATATGCTAATATTCGAGATTTTCGATATCAGAGATAATAAAAAGATTCTTTTTTTTTGGACTTTTTTCAGAAAATTTCCCCGATGAAATCGATCTCGAGGCACGTAGATTATTGCATTTCCTTCCTGCTTATGATCCTGGTGCAGGTGATGTCAGCGCGGAATGCAAACAACATTCTGATATCTTTCACGAGGAACTCGCGAAATTTACACTATGGGCTCTCAAAAGTAAGTCAATCATCTATTCTCAATATCTTCAGAAACATAATTCAAATAATATCAGCCAGAAATTGCTAAAATTAAATTATGGGAGCAGCAATTATAGAAATTGCGTTATGTCTAAGAAATTCTTCCTTGAAATATAATTAATCAAATTTAAAGTGATTGAAAATGATCAAAAATGTAATAAACTTATATTTAATGATCTTTCACAATCGACTAGTATTATTATATAAAACGTTTGTAAATGAACATTAAGTCGCTATTCTGTACGCGACTGGGAGATTTGGCAATGGTTACTTCGAGATATTGATCGGTGCCAGATTTGTCTTTATGTTTGAATATTTATCTTACAATGTACGTATATGTACATCGATGTCAATTTATAATCGTTTCTTTAATCGTATTAAGACTTCAACGCAAAAGCGCGGATGTTAACTCCTGTTAATCTTATAATCTAGTTTGATTAAAATAGTGTGTATTTTACACAAACAATTTTTAAAATGTAAGAGATTAATTTCTTGAAAGTATCTAATGTAAGATCAGATTATTAGTAAATGTAATATAATTTTCTATTAAGGAAAAAATTATATAAAGACTATGTCAAAATAATTATACACAATATCTAAATATTGTATATTGTTATACCATTATTCTGATGTAATCACTTAATTTAATCACTTGCGTAAGAAACTGACTAGCTCGTAATAAAATCGCCGTCATAATCAGAAAAAGGCTCGTCTAACTTTTTCTATTTTCATAATATTTATTGATCTTTTAGTGTACGACGCGACCGCGAAAATACCTTCCGGTCTGCTCAACGGAAATATTAATCAATTCGGTGATTTCGACGAGTGCGTTGGTATCGAGGGTAAGAATGGCATTCGAGGACAATATTGTCTGGCGTATCTACAGTTGGATGTCGATCAGTCTCGATCGGACCTTAAATATCTGCATCGTCTGCTACATTCGCACTATGCATTTCGCAGTAACATGACCGACGTGAGTATAATGTACATTTTTGCGCTACGTGAATTGGTTTGATCGATCGTTTCGCAATTAATTACCGTCTCTTATCGCGATATCTCACCTTCGTAAGTAAAACGTTCGCTTCGGCACGTAGAATATCAAAATCGTCTTGTCGTATGAGTCACTTAAATATTATTCGCTCCTTACTTTTAACAACGCGAGATTGCGATAATGTGAGCAGCTTGTGCAAATATTCTGATAAATATTATGAGGACGTACATTTACACGAAAACATTTTACGAAAGTGACATTTATTCACGGACAATTGATAATAACGTTGACAAAGATAAGATTCGTATATATTAAAATTAAAATCGAATTTAAAAAATCTAAGCCTTCCGTTTGACAAATATTTCTTCTTTCTGAGTAATATTCGCGGAATTTTAATGATTCGATGGATCACTGAGCACGTTTAATTCCTAATGAATATGTAGTAGACACAAATCCGTGCCGCAGAATTTATGTAAATCGAAAGAGAAAGACAGCGGACGCGAGCGGATGTCGACAAATAAAAGACGTTCACTCGACAAACAACCACGATGAAAACACAGAACGACACAGAATGAATTTTAACACTACGAAACGGCAAACTGTATACAAGAAAGAACAGTTAAGACTAATACAAAGAGTTACTCCCAAAACTTGAAAACTATCTGAAAACTTGACTTAAATTTAAAAACGAGAAATTGAGGAATAAATTTGCAAAAAATGGATGTGTCGTAAGAATCTTTCGTAACATTGTTGGTAGCGATAGATATCATATGTAATCAGATGTTTCAATTAAACAATGAATTGCACCATACCGTGAATTATATAAACTACACAAAGAATTTGTTTTGCTTCGATATCAACAATTCCTGGTTTACGATAATAATATATCATAACTGGGTATTACGACTGTATTCTGACAATCGGTTACAATCGATTGCATGTTGGCTTAATGCTTATGTCTATCATTGTTTATCATTCGTCTCGGCGAAACGAGGCGTATCAATTATTATTGCTTAGCTTAATGCATCAATTATTTTCCGAATGAAATTATTCCTTCCGCCTTCATAAGAATCTTGTAAATATGATTTATGAAGCATCTCCGTTTGCTTTATTCAAACACCTCTTATAATCGAATGCTTTAATAGACTTCCGTAAATACAATCTTAAAAGCATTTGTGCGACAAGTATATTAAAATTCTCGTTGCTGTGAAGGTCGGTTATGAAATTGTAGAGAATCTTTGAAGAATAAAAATATCCTATTATCATACTATTTATGCATGTAATCATGATAATAAACATCGAGTTTTCCTAACATTTCAAACAACGTTCTGCAGATTTTACATATTTTTCAATATATTATAAAGATTTATTTCTGAAGCCAATACTTAATGGTTTTTTTTTTTTTTTTTTTTTACAAACGCTTACAAAAGAGAGCATTAGCGTGCATACAAAATAATGGAAATGAGTTTATGGCGAAACAGAAATAATATTGTGTCACACAGTGAAAAAAATATTATTACTAATGTTCAAAAAACTAATTTATCAACTTCATATCGATTGCATACATTTACAAGATTCTTACATCGCTTATACATATATTTAATTTTTCGGTAATACAATATATAGTTCTAAGTATCTATCTACGTTGGGCACAGATTTGTAATCTGGTACGATAACTTTGTACTATAACGCAAAATTAAGATTTGACATCGTTTATTTTGATATTCAGCCTGGTCACAGAGTGCCGCGTTTTAACACAATAAATTGGGCCGTATGCACCCCCGCATCATGTACAGCTCAAGACGTGAAAGCCTCTCTTCAATATGCTATCTCCAAGTACACGTCTCAAACTGGTCTCAAAATTAAGCTACATGTGGACAAAGAGATGTGTCAAGTAAAAACGGAACTTGTTCTATCAAAAGCGACCATCGCTACTAGGTAAAAAAAAAAAAAAAAAAAGCGAATATTAAAATGTTGACAGAAACTTATTCAATTATTTATAATAAATTTCTGTCAATCTTTCTAAATTCGTTTCTTTCCCAAACTAGATAATTATTGCAGATTTTTAATTAAACTTTCAAAAGTTAGATATAATTTTTATATCACTTTTCACAGTCTTCTCTTCGCCACCGTGTTCATCCTGACTCTCGTAGCTGCGTACTATGATCATTACAAAATATCAGCCAGTGAATTGCTTTTATCATTCTCTCTGAAACGTAACATCCGGAAACTTTTCTCATTGGAAAGACCGCAAGGCGACATAGCATCGCTTCATGGTATTCGATTTTTAAACAGCATTCTACTGATCATAGCTCACAAGAGTATGGCGGCGTTTTTTATTCCCTACATGAACCGGACTTACATGAGCGAGGTACGTCGTTATCAATTTTTAAAGACGAGAATATATAGAAAACATATATAAAAAATATATATATATATGTGTGTTTGTGTGTGTGTGTGTGTGTTAAACGTTATTTTACGAATAAAATATAATTTTGCAGGAGATTGTTATCTTCTTGGATATAAAAATATAAATAGAGCATTTAAAATAAAAGATGTTATATTAAAATATACATACAATATAGAAAATGTTATTATCATAAATATTACATTTACTTTATAAATAAAAAAAATTTTGTTTGTGATATTATACACGCGTACACTATAAATCGATTATTACTATTATCGATCACTATTATCAATCACTATTATCGATTTAGATAGGCGCTAATTATTTTAATTCGAAAATATGCGTGAATTTTGGCGCAGTTTTTAGGTAAATCGTGGACTGTCTTAGGAAGAGCGGCCAGTCTTTATACCGATCCGTTCATCATGCTGTCCGGTCTGCTAACGACATACTCGTTTGTAGGCAGATTGAACAGGACCGGGACGTTAAATATCAAAACCGAATACTTATCGCGCTTGCTGAGGTACTGATAGCAATGTATATGTCATAATTAAATAAATGTAAAAATATTTAATTCTTTTAATACTCACAATTTACTCCGATTTTAGATTGGTACCGACTCTAGGAGCGTTGATATTATTTTGTACTCACATCATGCCGTATATCGGATCCGGACCACAGTGGCCATTGGTGGTGACTAATCACGCCAACATCTGTAAGAAAACGTGGTGGCGGAATTTCTTATTTATTCATAATTATTTTGGATTCGAAAATATGGTAGGTAAAACGCATAAGATGTATGCAAAATAATTGTTTTACGCGAGAGATAAAATCATTTCTCCAAAATGCCAAAAACGGCTCTAAAAGATCTCTAAAAAGTATCTAGATTAGCACGTTTCGAAAAGAAAATTTTGAATGTCATTTCGATTCTTAGTCTATATACAATACGTCAAGATCTAAATAATCCTTCCCCTTTTCAGTGTCTTACGCACACGCATCATGTGGGAATAGACACGCAATTATTTGCGGTTTCACCCGCAATGGTGTTACTTCTATATAAAAAACCAAAGATCGGTATCATTATACTTGGTGCAATAGCCCTGATATCGACGATGTTGAGATTTTACGTTACGTATACCAGATATCTCAACAATTATGTGTATTTTGGCACATCGTAAGTAAATCACGTATATTATATTAACATTGAAAGAGAATTAACTCGAATAATATACATTATTCGCATATTCTCATTTTTTTAACAGGATAAGACAGTTATTCGATACTGCCGATTTCTCCTACACATTACCATCGCATAGATTAACCGTTTACATTATAGGCATCTTTGTGGGCTATTTACTTCGGAATATACCTAAGGATTTCAAACTGAGCGCAGTGAGTGGTATTGTATTAAATATAAAATTTTCTTCTGGTAAATATACTAATTTTTATAACGCGCGGTTTTCAGATAGCTCTCTATACAGGTTGGATTGTGTGCACTATAATGTTCTTGGCATCTTTTATTGGGCCCTCTAAAATGGGATCAATCGATTACGTATACGATCCGATCCACGCAGCTACTTATAACGCGTTCGCTCCTATCGGATGGTGTGGGTTGTTCCTTTGGGTGGCTATAATACAGCATACTGGCAATTCAAACGGTAATTATTGAAAAAGCATATTAATAATAATGCAAAATTAACAATTTGCAAATAATACTCGTTTGAAAGTAATGTGTGTCGTACAATTACAGGATTCTTGAGCAAATTATCCTCTTGGCGAGGATTTCTTATTACTACGAGGATTAGTTATGCCGTTTATTTAACGCAATTCCCGATATATTTCTACAATGTTGGACAAACCCGCACTGCGGAGTACTATGAATTTTTTAGGATAATGGTAAGTCTTGGAAATCTGAAAAAGACGTAGAATCTCTTCAAATACATTATTTCTTTTACTCATATATATACATATATACATTTATGAAGCTATTTAATTATATATGTAATATTAATTATATCTCTAATACGTCTTTTAATTTTGTTTCAGATAAATTTGAAAGAAATAATATGGATTATTTGCATCTCCATAATCCTTACGCTGCTATTCGATTCACCATTCCAAAATCTAAAAAATTATTTATTGAAAGAACCAGTATTGCAAAAAGATAAAACAAAGTCATCCAAAATAGAATAGATCTCTTTTGATTTGAACTAAACACGTTTTATCTTGATCACAACATTCTAGAATTTTGTATATATTAGTGTTTTCAATCCTATTGATATAATTAATATCTAATATGAAAACTATTAGATAGAGAGAGAAGTTATCATATCAAATTGAGTCATAAATATCTTTTTCTACGGAAAAATAATTAGCAAAACGAATCAAAAAGTGTCTTCTAAAAAAATTCTCTCTTCTTTTCTTGAAAATATGGATAAGCATTTTAAATAATTATAAGAACATAATTACATAAACTTTTCCATATTTACATAAACTACTTTGCACATGTCATACAAATATAAGCCATACAAATATAACTGTAAATATTAGTTTTTCATTATTTTTCATACAACTCTCTGATAAATTTAACATGTTTACGAAGAAAATTATGTACATTTTATATTTAGGTAATACACAATACTATATAAATCATAATTTTTACAGATTAGCATTGAATGCTTTAATTCCTCTGGCCTCGCAATATAGAAAAAATAATTATTAATAATATAAAGCAAATTTAAAAAAGTAAACAAAAGCAGATAATCAAGACATTTTTCTACCTATAAATTAGATAAAAAAATAGTTAACGTAAAGGAAAAATAATCAGCTACATAATTAAAATACTATAAAATAATTAAATTATATATATATATATATATATATATATATATATATATATATATATATATATATATATACAATATATATAAAATTTGATTATATATCACCAGCACAATACATCAATGTGGAAAAATAAAATGTTAATATCTTGTAATTATTGTGTATGTACAAAAGTACCTTTTGATTAGAAATATATTACTCAGGAAGTTTTGGACAATAAAATATAATTATTGTTAAAAATATTAAATACATATTTCATACATAATTTTCTTGTCTTGTTCTTTATTTCTATGTCTTACATATATTGTTCGAGAAATATAATTTATACATAATTTCTTGAATACAATCCTCGATTATTACATATAGAAGAGCGTAGTAAAAATTAAAAAAATGTTTAGATTGTTATAATATTATACATACAGATGCAGAAGTAAAACTTAAATTAAAATCTGTTACATATATTCCAAACATCGCTGAAAAATATTTTAATCTTGCTAAACATAAAATACATAATGTTTGTCACATACATATATGATATATAATTGTTGCAACACATCTTGTCAAATAAATATCAAAAATATATTTGCAACGTTAAAGTAAACTTATAAAGTTATAAAGTTTTATAGTAACCCATAATAATTATATTATGATATAACTATTAAGTATATTTACATAGAAGAATATATATGATATATACAGTACATATATATTCTTAATAAGATATATTCTTATGTGTATATATGTATTTATCAAAAATTTAAACACATGAACGTATGAAAGAATATAGTATTTTGAATTAAATCAAAACAAAAAGATGTAATTCAATGATATATTTATGGTTATAAAAATGTTTTACAAAAAATTGTTTCAAGGAATATTTTTTTTTATATATTATAGAACGGAAAATGACAATTATCTGTTCATATACTCTTAATAGTACTCATTCATAAAATCAGTTGTAATTAACTTCTTTTATACATGTTGTTATGTACACATTTTGCAATAGGCAGATGATATTACAAGAAAGCTCTAAATTGAGGCTGTGTGTGTTTTAGCTGAAAATGAAAGCATAAAATAATATAATTTAAAGAAAAGAAAAACAATAAATGTATTAATAAATAAATTACAGTTTTGATTATTATGTCCTATATCTCAATAAATTCTAAATACTATAATTTTTAATAAGCAGCACCATTAAAAATGTTTAATTATACCATATTAGACATGAATATGATCATACTTGATAGGAATATATATGCAATTTATATATATATATATATATATACAGGGTAAAGCATCTAAAATAGGCCACCTGAATAACTTAACTGTGTTTGCATCCGAGCAAAAATGCATCAAACCAATTTTGCTTGGTTCCAATAATCTGATGTTAATAGTTTTTTTGTAGAAGTGTGGAAAAGATGCTGTCGAGAGAAAAAGAAAGCAGTCGAGTTATTCAAATAGCCTGTTTTAGATATCTCATCCTATATATCTCAATAACACATAACGCACACCTATGCGTCAGTTCCAGTTATAAACTAGTTATAAATGCATCAGTGGTACAGCAATATTATTTGAATACATGCAACATATTGCATAGTATATAAATCGAATAGATGCTGAAACGACTTTTCAAATAATATCGTAAATTTTATACTAGACATATAAATATATACTTTTGCTCGATGATCTATACTTTTGTATTATATTTTTATATATATTGTAATTTTTCATTTATACGTATTATTTCACATATATGTATTAATAAAACTGATTCTCTTATAGGATAAAGCATGTAATAATAACATAATTATTAGTTTCCCAGAATAAAGCACATTATTAAATTAAAAATTAAATCTACTTGCACAACTTAAAAAAATTATTAATAAAAGTTTAGTGTTAAAATTACATGCAGCATGTATAACACATATATATATTCTCTGCAATATCTCTATATCAAAGATATAATCATATTGAGGAAGCAAAATTGGGCACATAAAATGTGTGTTTATATTTCTTATAATATATTAATATACTTTTAATATACAATATTTCAAATTGCATTATTTGGCGTAAATAATTGTGATTAGCATTTCAATGTTAGATCATAAGCAGAGAAATGTCTGTAACATAAGATTTTTAAATTATATTTAGATATATATAGATATATCTGTGTGTGCTTATCGTTTATCATAATTCATTCACATTATACGACACTAAATTATAGATACCTGTTTCACAGGTTGTTAAATTTTCCTTCCAATAAGTTCAGAAACTTAAGAGAAATCTCTATTCGGGAAAACTGCAGGTGCTATCAACGACCATACATAAAGAGCCAAACACATCCATGAAGAAATAATCTTCACCCACATTGAAGCAGCGTTTGCATTTAAGGTATCCAGACTGGAGTTTGGTCTATGAAAATATTATAGTGATACTGATGCACATCAAAATAATACGTTAATAGTTTAATATAATAGTACAGATACATACTTATACCAATTTGTAAGCGTCATCATAACGTACAAAGTAGCGAGAGCAAACATGAGATGAAAGAAACTCCAGTTATATGCCACTTTCTCTTCTTCATTATCCCAAACTTTAGTATCATTCCCAGCTTCTGCATCGGCATTGCGTCCTTCTACTGTAGTATAATCTGGTTACATTTAGGGAAAAAAAATAACACAAAAGAAAAAGCTATTAAATTGCAAATAAAAAAACTGAAACAAGCATAGTTTTTTTCATATAAATATGTTTTTGACGATAATCTGTTGTAAAATGCATGCATTTGTGCATAGATGTTATTTTATCACATACATATATAATGAAATTATAATTGCAAAAATATGGCAATTAATCTGTATTGTATCTTTAATGTTTAATTTCAATATTATAAAAATTATATAACAATTGCACATAAAACAACCATATTTATGTCTACAAAAATATGTAACAATGGCAAACAAAAATAGACTGATACAATAAACAAATGTAACATAAGCAAGGGAATAAAGATAAACACACACTAATTACTAGATCTATTCAATACTACATAATTATAAAAATATAGAAGATGCTTTCTATTACATATATAAGTAAACTATTATATATTTTATCTGTGCAAATATATATAAACATATTGATGTGTATTTTTTAAAGATATAAATGCATATAATCAGAACGCATGATCAAAAAATAAATTCTATTTGTAAGATGTAGTGTGTGCCTACCTTCACCACCAATAAGAGACTGCTCTCCTGCATTCCTAACTATATAGAAAGATTGATATTTAATACATCTTAATTTTTATAAGATTAAATATATATAAATGATAAAGATATTGTGGATGCATTAAAAAAGATAGTTCTGTGAAAATATTCAATAAAAGGAACAGCACGCATTTCCAAAATTGCAGTCACATACACAAACAGCTATTAGACTACTATTTACCAGCTCCATTATCCTGAACAAGCACATTCTCGGACATTGTAATCTTTGACGATTTAGATGCTGTACGTAAGGAACTGTATAAAACGCAGCTAAACCAGATTATAAGTCCAATAATACTTTCCTTATCAAACGTGACACGATTTTGTGCATTATTAGAGAATAGAAAACCAGGATTACACTGACGATCTATAAATTAAAATAGTAATAATAAAAAGTAATAGCAATCAAGAAAATGAATCATATATTCCTTGCTTACTTTGAATCATTTATATCTACCTGGACTGTTTGATATACCACTCCATGTTAAGTATACCACATATAATGTTAACACAGAAGACTGAAGAAGCCCTGATCGCGGTTGATATTCTTGTACAGCCGGTAATATTGATATGATACTAATAATGGCACATAGAATTAAATTAAATGAAATGAAAAATTTGTTAAGAGCACATGTATTTTCCTGCAAATACAAAACAATTTTAGATAAGTGTACATATATCTTTGTGAAGCAAATCTATAAAACTGTACTAAAATAAAAATAAATATAATTAATAATCTTACATGAGTATAATATATATAAAGTAACACCACTCCAGTAATAGAAACAGCATAATTGAAGAAAGATGCACCTAACAGCGCAGCATACCTAAAAATTGCATATATTGATAACAAGGATGTCTGCTATATTTATATTATCATAAAAATATTCTCTTACCATCCTTTTGATTCAGTCTCCTCATAATTTGCTACCCATGCATCAGCCCAAGAATGAGCAAAATCAACAATCAAAATCAACTGAATAATTATAAAGAGAAAACCTCCTAACATCCCAAAATACATCCAAGTAGATCCAAATGATTTTTCTGGGATAAAGAAAGCACCAATGATTCCTCCAATTATCAAAAGATACTTGATTGCCCAAAATCTGAGAATTTTATATAAATATTACAAGAGTTGCAATTTTAATCAGCAAAATGTAATTATTTCAATTACCCATTTTGTATTGGTGCTCGTGGATCTTGTGAACTTTTCACTCTGATCATTATTACAGACATCAAGAAGAAATACAAAGAAAGAATGAAACATATTCTATAGACTGCTAAATAACCAACTGCAGACTCGCAGTCGAGAATAAAGTCTGATGGAACATAACTATTTCCGCAGAACGGAACCTATTTAAAAATAGTATATATAAGACATTTGATATATATATATATATGTGCGTGTGTGTGTGTGTGTATGTATGTGTATGTGTATATACATATAAGATCATTATACTTTTTTTCTAATTATTAAAAATATTTTTTTACCTTTTTAAGGACATTCTGAAGTCCTGGAGCCAGAGTAATGCAGGCTGCAATAGTTCCTAGCAATAAAAGCAATGCATACATAATGCGAGTGCTTGTGCTGTTCCTGCACGAGGGACATTGAGAACAACAGAAACTGCAAGCCGTGCTTCCGCACAAGCACGCAAGCTATACAGTAAAAAAGAATAGTGTAGAACACGAATCCATGGTATATATAAATAGATAAAACAAAAACATATAATTTCTCGAATGATATAATTTAATATCTCTGCGATAATCATTAGTTTTATCATATTAAAAGATCTTTAAAAAATACATAGCGCTTATATACTATATACATCCTAAAATCCTAATATATATATATATATATGTATGTATAGTACAATCAATATTTCAGAGATACATATATAATGAAAACATACAAATGATCCATATAATAAGACTAGATCATTCCCGTGCATGAAGGCATAAAATTTCCTATGATATAAAGCAAAATGAGATTGAAATTGATTTAACTATATAGCTTTAAAAGAATATAAAGCTTCTTTGTCCATAAAGGAATATATAAATACAACTAATGACTTTTTCAATAATGGAATATAATTATAATTATTGCATAATCATAATCATAAATGTCTCGCTGAATACGATAATGCGTAGGTTTTTCCTTAGTGAGAGTAAAGGAAAAGTCTATTTCTCTGGAAAGAATGAGTGAGACAATGGTTATCTCTGAATCTTATTGTTAGCCCTACCTGAGCTGTGGAGCATACGAGACCCATGATGAGATTTCCCTCGCCGCTCGAGCTATCGAAGAAAGACGGGACGATACTTCGGCAAAAACTGGAAAAAGATTTTGATCAGGGAGACCGAAATGAAATCTCAACGAGCGAGAACACCAAAGAAAATCACTGTACTACAATGACAACATTAGCGGACTGACAGACCGACAGCAGCTATTTGCAGGCAACTTCGCGCGATCAGCTGACCATGACGTCATTCGTATTACCTCGCAGCACTTCAGGCAAGTCCGATCGCGGTTGGGCTTGGTTAGGTAGGCAGCAGTATTGGAGCGGTAATCTGTATGTTCGCACGCATGTTTGCCGTTTTGTCATCATCGCTAAAAAAAAAGGTAGAACATGAATACGCATATATGTGTTACTCGATTCTAAGTAGCGGTGTAAGCGACTTTATTGCCTCAATTATCGCAAACAAAATTGATACCGTACATCGATTATCTCATTCGTCGTGCAATTGTCTCGAATGTATTAATTATTCTTTTGCGAACGATTGAATTTTCCGAAACAAACATCTTATGATATGGGCGAGGAATGAGACATAAATTAGTGACGTATGGCTAATTTTGTATTCCATTAGATGTGATAAAAGATAAGTGCAAATAATTAGCTCTATCTGGAGGAAAGAATTTATGAAAAGGAATAAAATCAAAGATCAATTTATAATTGGTGACATGATTATGAATATAACCCGTGTAAATATATTATAATATGTGTAATAAAATTGTGTACGTGTGTATAGTTATACACGGTTTTAGTTTCATCGCTCAAAATACATTCGAGCAAATACAGTTTCGCGTTTTTGTCTGCATATATTTGCATTTTTAATACAATACAAATGTTGCATTTTCAATTGAGAAATGCAGATCAAAAAGAATGCATGAAAATTTGTTATTCTAAAATTTATATGTCAATAATATTATTCTGGAAGGGCAAATATATTCTAATAATAGAACTGACCTTAACCCATACAAGAATCATTTATGGCTTTCTCCTTTATGAGTCGAATTTTTTTTAACAGAACTTTTTAAGACTTTTTTTCAAATAATATTTATTAGATAATTGGTTTAAAACAGCAAAATTTGATTGCAAACTTGATATGATTTTATTATATTTATATTTTTTCTTATATTAAGATGGTCTATGTGAAAAGCGCGTGTATTAAATATGGAATTACATATATAGTAATTATAAAATAAATTATTTTTTTTTAGAAAATCTGCATAAATTTTGCACCTATTGTATATGTACAGAAGTTTGTAGGAGAAAAATAATTTATTATATCAACCATAACTTAAAAATCTCGTTTATAATAGATATTTCAGTATTATCGCTACAAATTCTAAATTCTTATTAAAGTATTCATTTTTGAAAACGATTGCGAAAATAAATTTCTTTCTATATTCACGTTTTCTTAAAGTTTAATCATATTTAATCATTAATGTTTCATTAGACTCTACTGATGTGTTCTCCTCGTTTATACATTCGGAATCATTCGGAATATCTGAATACACGTATAATATTAAAACAGAGCATCAGTAAACTATATGGTACATCTCACTGTGCGAGAGATTGAGCTATGTTTAGATTTCGGCTAAATACCTGTTTCACAAGAAGAGAAAACAGCAATTTCTATTTCCTTCTGTTTGGAGAATCGATTTTCGTAGCTGTTACCATTTTGCAAATGCGGATTATATTTCTACCAACAATTGCAATTACCATAAACGTTATCTTATCGTTATATGAATCATTTCGCAGCGAGAAACACGAATAATAACTGGATTGCTATAAATCAGAAAAGCGAGTTACAAGAAAATACGTTTCTCACATTAATTACACGTTTTAATAACTTTTATACATGCATGTCGCAATATAATATTACGTTAGTATGTTGCATTTTCTGATTTTATTCTATTTCATAGGCGAATCTTATTTTAATCTTCAGAGAACATATTATCTTTTGTGAAATATAATAGAAAAATATACAAGAAAGAGCTTATTTGTTTTCTACTTATAAAATTCGTATTAAAAAAAAAAATAACTCTGAAATAAAATATACATATAACAATATAATATATATAGATGGCGTAAAACATTTAATTTTAAGCGTTATAAGCACTATTGCGAAATTCTGTGTTTAATGAATTTTAATTATATCGAGACAAATATATATGGCTGTAAATAAAAATAAATATTTTGGTTTTATGGATTTTTAACTATGCAATAAAAATATAAACGTGAATCATATGCTGTAATAATAATATGTAGTTGTAATAAAAATATACTATTTTGATTACAATATATATCGAGCTTGATATTTTGTGCATATCTTGTCTTGATTGGCAAAAGGTTAGTGTGTTGGACCAGTCTGTGTTCTGTATCGTCAAAATTGTATGTTCTCTCTCTTTCTCAATGATCTTAAAGGTCACCGTGAATTGCGTTGATATAATTTAATGTGCAGATAGAGAGGTACTCTTCTAACTATGCAATAGAGCAATTTCAAAATAAGATCTACCAGTATCTAAAGCGCGATAGTAGTCTTGATAGAATTTTATTTATGTTAATGAATGTTAATTAGAATAAACGAATGCAGAACATATACGTTCTATATTTCTAATACTATATAGTGTTATTGTTTCTATGATAATTAATAATAAAATGTAATTGTATGTAATTGTTGTACGTATGTGAGTATTATTGTTTCTCAAATATAAAATATTTATTTTTGAGAAACAATATAATACTCACATACGTAGAGATAATTATTTAAGCAAAGATCGGCTTAAATATGATTCATATATGAGATGTTTTATGTATAAAATTCCACGAATGAAGATATTTCAAGCTTTATAATAAAATATTACATATTTTTTATTTATAGGAAAACTGAGATTTGATTGATAAAACCCGCTAATAATAACTGATAATGGAAGAAGAAACAGGAAACAATGCTTCTAATAAAGATTCTAAACCAATTATTTGGCCATATATGAATGTCGGCTCGCTAACTGTATCATTTCTAACTAAATTGGCAGCAGCCGGTCTCATTTGGGGATTGGGATACTTTAACTACAGCATAACTTGGTTGATTGCGCCGATCGCATTTTCCGTATGGAGGACAGAATATAAAAAAGATAACGAGCTGAGAATGCTTACAACACAAGCAAGTGCATTGGCTAAGGAAAAAGTATTGATCATGGGTCGAATAGACGAATTACCGTCATGGGTGTATTTTCCTGACTTCGATAGAGCTGAATGGCTAAACAGAGTATGCGCTACATATATTATTTGTTTTATATTAAATGTATAATCTTTTTATTTTGTTTTAAAGATAAATTTTAAACTGTTTTATCGTTTCAGAAATAAAAATCAATTCTTTTCACAGTTTATTTTCTATATTTTCAGATCTTATATAAAGTTTGGCCAAGTATGAATCATTTTGTTCGTCAACTGTGTAAACAAAATATAGAACCATCAATTGTTGAGAAACTGACTGAATATAAAATAAAAGGCTTTCAATTTGATCGTTTAGTCTTAGGTCGCATTGTAAGTTTGTTTTAACTTGCCATGTGTGTGTATGTGTATGTAGATTTTTTCTTAAAATTTACAAAAGTAATTTTTTACAGCCACCAAAAATTTATGGAATAAAAGTGTATGATAAAAATACTTCACGAAATGAAATCATTTTAGATGCAGATATTATGTATGTATCTCATTGTTTTTTTCACAATATATTCATTTTTTTTTTTTAATATTTATTTTAATATAAAATATTGTATTTTTATAGGTATGCTGGTGACTGTGATATTACCTTTTTTGTTGGAAACATTAAAGGCGGTATTAAGGATTTTCAAGTAAGCATATTAAAACTCGATTATATAGAATATTTCCTAATAATTTTTAATAAAAATTGAATATTTTCAGATACGTGGTTTGGTACGCGTTGTTATGAAACCTATGCTATCTATAATGCCGTTAATCGGAGGTGTACAGATATTCTATTTGAATAATCCTACTATCAACTTCAATTTAGTAGGAGTGGCTGATGTATTAGATTTACCTGGATTCAAGTATGATTTTTTATACAAAGTTGTATCTTTTATTCTGAAATTCTGATATCTGAAATTTAACCTGAAATTAATAATTAATTAAATAACATCGCTTGTTAATTGAACAAGATTGAAGTAAAATTCACGGTATTTCTTTCAGTGAAATTTTAAGGAAGACGATTATTGAACAAGTAGCAGCTATTGCTGTATTGCCAAACAAAATAATTATACCATTAAGTGAAGAAGTACCAATGGAATCTTTAAAGATGCCTGAACCTGAAGTAAGATTTATAATAATTTAATATTTATAGCAAAATCTTGTATATAATATTATACATCTTACTTTTAATGAAATATTTTCAAATGTTCCTTCTTTTTTTTAAATTAGGGTGTTCTGAGAATTCACGTTGTAGAAGCAAAGCATTTAATGAAGAAAGATATTGGAATGTTAGGTAAGGGCAAGTCTGATCCATATGCCATCATAAATGTTGGTGCCCAGGAATTTAGAACGAAAACCATTGACAATACTGTTAACCCAAAATGGGACTTTTGGTGTGAGGTATGTACAATTTTTTATTAGTTGAGCACAAAATATATATATTAACAATGTTTAATGCATGTGCTTCACTGCAATCTATCAATATGTATCTTTCAAAAAAATACAACACAAGGTCTTCTATGTGGTAAGAAAAAATATTTTAGCAATTTAAAAAGCGAATTTTTGTAAACATTTTTACACATTCTATTTTTCATTGCGTTCATCTATTGAGTTAAGGATACTATCGGATATATCACAATACTCTTACATTTACCTTTTTTATAAATAGAGATAAGTATCTTTTATGTGCTAAACATTCAATATATTGCTAATCTAACGTTCTAAACAGCCAACTTCTGCTTTCTTATATAATTTTCACATACACACATATAACTTTTAATCAATCACAGATATTTGTTTTAAAACGATTTCTATGACTATGTTTTTCTATTTCCTCTTATTTTTAATGGTTAGTGTCACCTGTTTCGGATTGTAGATAGAATATACATTCTAGTTTATGTTAATATAACGTTATTCTATAATCTTGGTATGTATGTGTGTATGTGATGTGCATATTATATGGGACTAGTGTGCCGTGCCTTCAGCCATCGCGCAACAACTGACTGTACTGCTGTGGGACTATGATGATACTAAGGGCGATGAAAGTCTTGGAAGGTATAGTTATACAACATTCTGTACCTTTTTTCATTATTCATTTAAAATATTTCTGCTTTCATGTCATCATACAATTAATCACATAAAAATAAATTTAAATTAACAAAAAAATTAAATTTTGTACAATATAATATATTCTCTTGTTAAGTTAATATATTTTTGTTATATAATTTTATATATAATTTATTATATATTGTACATATATAATTCATCTGAAATAATTCATTAAATTTATTGAATTTATTCTTTTTATCCATGAAAAAGCTTCTATTGCATGATCTCTCATTATGTGGGTGTGTGATAATATTTATATTGTTGGTTTGAATACTATTTTCGTGATATCTATAAATGCATGTTGGTTTCAATTTTTAATTTTTAAATTTTCTTTACTAATGCTTTACACACATAAAGTAAAATCGTCACATTATGAAATATATCATTTTGACCATCACTCATCTATTTAGCGGCATATTACAGTTATTTTTCAGATTAAAAGAAAATTATAATGTAATATATATCATATTTATAATTGAGATGGAATATGTTATGTTTATTTTTTTTGAAAATTCATATACATATTTAGCATACACTTACATAGCACAAAAATTTACATAAAAGGAAATAATAAATATAATTGAAGATATATTATAGTTGCCATTAAAAGAATCATCTTTATATTTGTTATACGTCATAATATTGATATACAGGCTATAATCAGTTCATGCAATATGCAAGAAGCTGTGGTATCTCTTTGGGATTGGGATCCAAATGTCCCCGGGGTACAATGTGATGATTTCCTTGGCAGGTAGCAATTATGATTTGTGAATGAGACAATGCTTGCATATGCACTATTAACAAAAAACTATAGATGTTAAATTAGATGTTATTGTCTGTGCATGTTGTTTAGTCGCGCGTTTTCATAGTATATAATGTATTATCTCTGTGTAAATAATAAAATAGATTTTTTTACCATCTCCCCCTATCACTGTGTTTTAAATTATTTATTTTTAACGTTGCACATTATAGCTTCTTTCAAACGCGTTACATAAACACATTTATTTTATTTTCAATTCTTTTAAGTTAACAAAACAAATATATTACAATATATTTTTTGGAGTTGTTATCAAAATTTAATTTTTTTATCGTATTACACATTCTACATCCATATAATTGCAGTGTGTTATATTGAGTATTTCTAATATAATCCATATTTTATTAACTTTTTTGTTAAAAATATAATCATAATTAAACATTTTTCCTATTTTCTTAAAAATAATCTTTTTAATAAAAAATCATCCCATGTTTATTTTAGTTTGATCTTTTTAGTTAATTAATCACAGAGTGATCACAGGTGACTTGCAATTAATAAGAATAGTAACTAAAATAGACTATGTGGTGACAGTTTATAGTGGAAGAGGGCTTGGGAGCCTACAACACGATGGTTGCCCAGCTCTTTGACAAAGACAACGCTGCTCAAGATGATCCACTTGGCAGGTATTGCTGAATGTAGCAAGTACACCGATCCTAGACCAAAGCAATATATGATGCATTTTATAAGAAATTTGTACAGAAATGTAAATTAGAATATGCGCAAATACTCTGCCATTGAGATTATTGTAAATTATGCTTGAAAGACATTTCCGCATTTTCTCCTTATTATATGAATTATTTCTATGAAATATTGCAGTATATTTAAAGTATTTTAAACATAAACATTAATCATATACCTATGATGCATGTTGTTTATTCAAAATATATACAGAAAAACTCTGGTACATGAAAATTTCAATAAACTTTCACTAAAAATAATTCTGAACTCGTGTCACCACATTATTCTCATTACATATTAAATAAACGCATTAAAACATCTATTTTATTTATATGTAATAAATTAATACTATGGAATGTTGCATGTTTTATGAATGTATATAATGTACAATGACATGCTTTTGTATTCTTATTTAAAGCCAGAATTATAAAAGTGCATTAGAAGTAATATAACTGCATTATTGCTGCATAAAAGCCTCATAAAAAATGGTATTACTGATATATATATATATTGCATTTTGTAAATTCAGTGATTGTATATCATTATCGCCAAAAGCTTTCATCTGCAAAACTGCTAATTTTGTATAACATTCTTAAAAGTTTATTAAGAGTTTGTGTATATATATAATCAAAGTTATTTAAAAATCTGTATTTCAAATTGTTTGACAGAGCTACCATTGAAATTAACCGAGTAAAGAAAAAAGGCACGATCGATACAGTGAGTATAGAATTTTTCTCATGAAAGTAATTGTTCATATTATCTTAATAATCAAATTGATCTTATTTTGTAGTGGGTCTCCTTGGAACAAGCAAAACATGGTATGGTTCATTTGCGATTAATATGGTTGCAACTTTCCAAAAATCCTACTGATTTGAAAGCTGTAAGTAGGAAAAGATACATACATATTTCTCTATGTTAATGCTTACATATACAATTTTTAATTAATAACTCTTGTGTAGGCTTTAATAGAAACTCAGGAACTTAGAGTTACGTCGATGAGCACAGCCCTTCTTATACTCTATATCGATTCTGCTAAAAATTTACCGGTATGCAAACTATAATATATATAAGAAAAAAGATCTGTTTTTAATAAAATGATTAATATCGCATTATATATATGCTTAGTGCATTCGAGGAAATAAACAACCTGATGTTTATTTGGAAGCAAGGATCGATGGGAAGAAAGAGAGAACACCTACTATACCACGTTCTTGCGATCCAGTATGGGAACAAGGATATACCTTTTTAGTCAGCAATCCTGAAACCGGCATTTTGTACATAAAGGTTTCCTATACACTTTAAAAAAAAAAATACGTGAGAGAAACACAAAATTTATTATTATTTAATAACAATTTAATAATTGTTTACATTTCAGATTATAGATGAGAAAACTACCATAACAGTCGGAGAAACGAGTTATAATCTTTCCTTGCTTTTGAAAAAAAATAATTTGGAAATAACACAACAGCCGTATGATCTGCAAATGGCTGAGGCGGATAGTAAGCTTGTATTGTCAATGTCATTAAATGTAAGTAATAGAAAACCTTTAATGTGCAGAATTTAATAATGCATTTAGATATACCAATCACACAAAACAACTTGTTTTTATAGATCTTGAAATATGAAGAGCCTGAACCCACTTCCGAAGAAGATGAAGATGATCATGACATCAATCAATTAAATAAACGAATTGAGCGTCAGGAGTCTAACATTAGTAACGTATTATTTTCTAGTGGTAAGTAGAATAGTATTAATATTGCCTGAAATTTTTTACTTTCTTAAATTAAAGAATAGAACTCAATATTTTCTATAAAAAAACGCTTTTTTTTTTAAATCCTTATATTATATGACAGATGTAATGCATATTATATTTCATATATTTTCTTACAGTACCTCTCAGCCCTCTTAAAAAACAACCTTCAAAAGAATCAGTCAATAGTCAGTCTCATAATAATGGACCTGCGCTTTTATCTGAGGAACCAGCAGTGGTAGAAGAAGAATTAATAGTCAGCACCAGCGCTCCATCCTCTTTGGCTGGAAGTCCTCAACTCATTCACAGAAATTTAAGCATGACATCCTCTCAGGGTGAAGCAAAATTAGGCAGAATACAATTGACATTACGTTACAGTGTGCAGAGACAGAAACTTATTGTTGTTGTACATAAAATTGCGTAAGTTAATCAATATCTCCTCGTCACATAATGAATTTAATCAACATTATCTTCTGTTACATATTTACATGTTACATTACAGTAATCTACCACTCCCTCAAAATGATCCACACAATATACCGGATCCATATGTGAAACTTTATCTTTTACCGGACCGACACAAAGAAACAAAACGCAAGACTGCCGTAATCAAAGACAATTGTAATCCAACATTCGATGAGCAATTTGAATATGTGGTTTCGCAGGGAGACTTAAACACGCGAACGTTAGAGGTATCTATATGCACTCAAAAGGGTTGGCTGTCGACTGGAAGCAATGTGATGGGACAACTTCATTTAAAATTAAGCGAAATCGACGTTTCAAAGAGTATTACTACTTGGCACGATTTACAACCAGAAATCAAAGACTAGAAAAAGAGGAAAAGGAAGCGAGGCTTCGAACGTTTATGTGGATGTCTGACAAAACAGCCGCTTAAATTCCCGCTGAACAATTTTTACAAACGATGAAAGTTTCAAATATTATAATTATAATATTCCATTGACTATATTATGTTGTTAAACTAACAATTTATATATGTATTAAAATAAGTAACTATACGGTGTTATATGAGACGCGAGACATCTTATAAAATAAGATAAATCTCTTATTAAATATTTGTACTTACGCCGTCCAATGGCATAGAAATGATTTGATTTACAATGTTGCTGTAACTTTCTCAAGCAAAGAGATGGATTGGCTTAGTAATATAACCTGAATTGCTATTCTGTGCTGATCTGTAAGATCAATAAAATAATGCTTACAAAACAATATGCATAAAAAAATTAAGTTTTAATAGATTTTATAATTTTACATGTGTTAAATTTTGCATGTATTCTTTTTTTAGAAATGTATTTGAAATAATCGACCATTGAATGTTTAATTAAATACTCGATTTGGCAATGTGTGTTATATTCGTGAATCTCAAATAATATGATTGATATTATTCATATTCTGCGAGAATACAATTGTATAATTGTAATTGTAAGCACGATTAACTGAAATGCCCTTAAGAAATATTGAAAATTTCTCCATTCTAGAAATTTTTCCATTTTTTGATATTAATACACTTACTGTCTTCTGTTTTGTGCTTGAATTAATGATTATGACACAAAATGCACAACATTATACATAGATGTAGAATGATCTGTCAATTATTTATTATATATTATGATTGATTTGTATGATAAATATTGTAAAAATTAATCATGGAAGTTATTTTATTGCAATTGTATTCTCTTTTTTTTATTCTGTTTCAATACTGCTTTGTTATTAAGAAAATGGAGTAATGTCTTTACTAATTACGATATTTACTAATAAGTGCGATTACATAGGTGATTATATTAATAACTATATATATGCTTTTAAGATACATCTTATCAAAGCATTAACATAGTTTAAATAATTTTAATACAGCATAATTCTTGAAAAATTGAATTATATACGCTTTATATTTGTATCACAGAAAGATTTTGCTATATATATGTATATATATATATATCTAAAAATATCTATGTATAAATATATTCTGTGACGCATTAGTGTCACAAATTGTTGAAAATAATAAATATTATATGCTTTATTATTATTATTCATTACATATATGCGCGCTTTGTAACTATATATATATATTTCTATTATTTATATATATTTCTATTATTCTTTCTATTATTATAAACACTTATCGCAAAATTATTTGCATTTATATAAAATATATGTTGTAATTAAAATAAAAATGTTATTTCTATGTTGGCAATTAAAGAGACATATATCTTTCTATTTCTCCATTCTCCTTAATAAATTACAAGAGAGAGAGAGAAATCTCACGCTCTCTTTTTACACATATTACTGTATAGATCTAACGATCACCAAGGAAACTCAATGACATAATGTATATAAATATAGTACTTCTTGTCGGTGATATTCTCGCTGCATAAAGAAGCTTTTATATAAATAGTGTATACTTTCTCTGCTACCATTTGTAATTAATTTAATATGATAATTTAACGGTGAATTGATAGAATTTTTATCAGTATGCATCGAGCACCGCGGATATTACCTTGCCTTCCAGGATTTAGCTTTGACAAGAACGTAAGTGCTTTTATATTTATAATACAGTTATAACGTATGTAATTAACCAAATACCACATTATAATATTATTAATCGTAAAGAGAAATATAATAAAATGTAGTTCTTTAATATAAAATATAAGTGCAATATAAAAATATCGAAATATATAGAAAGAAAAAATTTTATATATATCATAAATATATATGCATATTTTGTACAGCTTGGTAGAACTAGATTTCACAAAAGACAATATTTTGACAAAATACATGATGGTGTATATTATTTATCCGAGAAGGCAGATACAAGCGTTTACAGTCGTTATTCATCCATTTATCCCCGAGGAGAGATGCCAGAAATTCCATCATGGCTCGAATATGATGGCCAAGTACGAGTATATATGATTGACAATAAAAGTATCTCATTGAAATAGAATTTTACCTTTTAAATAAATAAATTCTCTTTTAAAAGTGTGTGTGCATGTGTGTATATGTAATCATCAAATCATTATTTTAGTGAAAAAATTAAATTTTCAAAATTTTTTTTACTTAAAAATTGTATATTGATTTTAATTAACAACGTTATTTTGATTACGTTTTTAGAGACTCACGTTCAAAGCATTTTTTCAAGAAACTGTGCAAGAGAAGTGGAAAACGGCCTTTCACGTTCGCGTGGTGAATATCAGTTTTTTTCTAGAAGATGGTACGATAAAGATCGTAGAGCCGTCTGTGGATAACAGCGGTCTTGAGCAAGGTTCAACGGTGCATCTCATTTTTATAATTTTTCTCTATCGCTATTTTGTCAGCAGCATTATTATTTTATTTATATTTAATTCTTATTTTTATACGATGTATATTCTTGTTTTTTATTATATCCAATGCAAACAATGTGATGAAAAAATCAAAATAGAAATAAACATTTGTAATTATTATAAATGTATATTACAATTGTTGTAACAATTTTTTATGCGAAGGGATTCTGGTTAGACGGCAAAGAATACCAATTTCCGATCAAGTGAAATACAGATATTACGACATACTTGATTTAAATATCGGCAAGGAACCAGAAATATACGGACGAGTGTACAAAATTGTGGATTGCGATAAATTTACAAGACATTTTCTTAATCGTATGGGAATATCAGTGCCCGATCCTATTGATATACCAAAGGATCCGTATTCTGAAGTTCGAAAAGTCGTAAGTACAGAATTTTTATAGCACACGCTTAAAAAATAAAATAATATTTTAACACGAGATTAGTTTATTTTTTAATGTTTTTACTTATTTTGTTATTATATTAAGGCTGTATTAATTTAATTGTACTAAATTTATGTTATATTTTTATACGCAGGAAGTATTTCCAAAAAAGCCTAATCGCATGGTGGACACTCTTGGCAATTTTTTAAAATACGATAGACAGGTACTCCGATTTTACGGATATTGGGATGATACCGAGAGTTTGCATGGCATCGTCCACGATCTCGTACTACATTATTATCTTTCTGATAATACAATGGAAATCAAAGAAAATGTACCGCCAAATGCTGGCCAAGATTCGGGTCCCATGTTCGTTAAAAGAATGAAAATACCGAAAGTATGACAAATATCAACAATTTTAACGCAAAAGAATCAAACATGTGCATTAATATAAATTTTTATGTTATACTAAATGCTATGTTATTATAAAATCACAGATTTGTTTCAATAATTGTCAAAACATTATAAATTTTCTTAAATTTCTAAATTGATTTTAGTTTTATACTGGATTGCAACCGATTGGCGCAGAAGATCGTTTCACGATTTTAAATGTCTTAGGCGAAGATACAAGACAGGGCTATTACATGGTGGATTCTCTTAATACTGGAAAAATTTCTGCCGATTATTACAAAGATAATGAATTGAGTATCGGATCGGTGATCAACGTCTTTGGTAGAAAAATTGTTATCACGAACATGGACGCTTTTACAAAGGAGTATTACCGGTAAGATGACCAGAATTTCTTAAAAAATTCTATCCTCGTCAAAAACCGATTTGTGCATATTTTTTAAATAATCTGTAGGACAAAATATGGTTTGGATGATTTCACGCCTTTGACAGAACCTCAAAAAGATGATGAATTATACCAGACGATAGAAAGATATATACCACCGTACAATGGTTTTGGATCTTACGAAGATTCTCTTGGTAACTGTTTTACGACGATGCCAAAACCACCCAAGGCAGACTTCGTTAAGTTTTTGTATCATGACAAGTAAGTAAAAAGCAAAATATGCTTTGAAAATGTTTTTTTTATTTAATTCTATTTATTATTTTAGGCAGGGCTTTAATAGTCACGTCTTGAGATTTCGAGCGAAAATGATATCGAAAATCCCAGCTAACGAAGATAGACAATTCATTGTAAGAGTATTTCTCATGGACGATACAATATCTATTTTTGAATTAGGCAAACGAAATTCAGGTATATTTAAAAAGCTTGAAAAATTTTAATATTATATATATATATATATATATATATATATATATATATATATATATAAAAGAAATAATATATATAAAATAAGATCGGAATAAAATATATTAAAGCTAATATATAAATGTAAAAAAATTAAATTAGGTTTTCTGAGATCCTTATTTCAAAAACGAATGCCAATAATGTTGCCTGATCAAGACATTTTCACGAGCAAGAAACCGGAGTGCTATAAACCACAAGATTTTTACATAGGAGCGCGTATAAACTTAAACGACTTTCATTTCGAGATTACGTCTGCGGATATTTATGCCCTCCGTTACATGGAGTTACATTGCGACAAGGTTTGTGAAGATATGAAAATTCATATTTTAACGTACTAATAATAAAGAGATAGACGATATCTACAATTAAGAATAAAGATATTTACAATTCGTAAAAATACTTGAAAAATCTTAACATATATATAAAGATTTACCCTAAATATATTTCAAAATAACGTTGAAAAAAGAGGAAAAACTAATTTTTTAATCTTTATAATTAAATAGAATTATAATTATCAAGTTGATATATTTATAGCATAAATTTTATTTAAACTATTTTTTATTCTTAGATTGTATTTAAAATTCTGTTTAATTCTATTTTATTCTATTCTATTGTAAATGAAATAAAAGAAATGATCTCTTTATTGCAGTTTCCCAAAGCAAACAAGAAATTGATAATGGAAAAACTTCGAGAGACTTTACAACCAGTTTACAAAGAATTCATTCAAACATATGTTCCTAAAGATACGAAAGATGATAATCGGATATTAGAATATGAAAAGCTTAAGTACGTATATAAAATAATTTTATATATTCTTATCTGCGCGCGTGATTTTATTCATTTTTCATGATTAAATTTTTTAGAGAAGCATTGCGTCGGTATATGGGGGATAAAATAACAGAACATGAAATAATCACGATTGCTCGATACTATTCGCCTCACGAGAAGCTCGAGCATAAATCCAGAGAGTATGTGAGGTACGTGTGAATCTCATTTCAATGAAATTTCCTCTAGGACTTATCAAAATTGCCATTATTCTTCTAAACAATAATTGCTAAGAGTTAAAATACAAAGAATAATTTTTTCATTATCGGACGATTTTTTTATAGTAAGTATATTTCAAAATTAAAAGATAAAGTTAAGAAAATTATTACATTTAATAATTAAAAAATTATTTGTAATAATAAAATCGATGATTATATATTGATCGCATCTTTAGACAATTATTACATACGGAACTACATCGATTTCTATGGCATGATCTCGATCGCTTAAAAGAAGATTTACATCATTGGGATAGAGACAAAACGGGATTCTTACCTCGAGAATTCTTATATACGGTTTTGCGCGGCTGCAAGATTCCCATCGATGTAGAGTTATTAAATTCCATGCTGGATCAGTGAGTTCCTTTTTTTAAACGAATTTCTAATTTAACCGATCGTATTTAACAATTATAATACATTACTATTCTTATAAGTTTACACAAAGCCGAAGACGATAAAATCGATTATAACGACTTGCTGCAATTCATGAACGCGAAGATCGATCCTTTACCACCTGCTGCACCTGTGAACGTAAAGGTACATTAGTGATCTGGCATACATGCATGTGTGATCCATTATCTTAATTTTTTAAATCTTTTATTTGTATTGATAGATTATCTTTTTCTAACAAATGAAATTTAATGGGGGAAAAAAAAAAGAAAAGAAATGACGCATACTATTTATTATTTGCAGACAGCACTTTGGTGGGCATCCGAGAAAGAGCCGGATTGCGGGGAAGGAATAAACTGGTGTGAATTTGTCAAGGATCTGAACATAAAGGCAGAAGAGAACGCGACAGAGAACGACGAAGATATAGAAACGTAACTCGTACAGTCGACATTGAAAAAAATTATGGATTATAATATTTTATTACCATAATAATAATCCTATAACATAGAAATGTTTTTCTACGAATCTCTCTCGTGATTGGACATATTTTATGTCCAACACGATCAAATGCATCCGATAGCCAATAGAATTTGCTTTTCAGAAGTCTCTAGAAGACTTAATCTTTTTTACACGTTGGCACGTCTGTCTGACACGCCTGGAGTTTGCCGCTCTATTCTGATACTTCGAATATTGCAATACGCTGAGGCCTTGATAGCTTTTTGGATAGATATAGATTGTGCAATTCAGTGTAACAGCGTACGTATTTCTCATAATTGTTATTGTTTAAAAGTGAAATCTGTTTACGATAAATTTTCGAAAATATTTCGTAAAGTGTTCTAATCTGAACAAGTCGCAATTTTGTATCGTAAAACCTTCGACAGCGTCTCGACGATTTCCGATATCGGTAACGTTCTTTTTGTATGCGTGAAATCGATCAAAATCATTAATTATTTTGAGCTCTTCTCTCGCCGAAATGCATTAAAAACATAATGAGAGAGCGCATCAGGATCATCGCCAGGTATGTACAATGTTATTGTTTTATGATTATTGTGTATCGATTATGTTTTATATTAAGGATATTTTTGAAAGCAGTGTAATTTCGGTAAATTTAATTTCCAACGCTTCGCGAAAAAGGACCTTATATCAAACGTCACGTTTTATTTATTTACGAATATGAAGAATCGTGCGATATTAAAATATCTCGGCGAGTTTATATCGGTATAAATAAAAATTAATATTTGTGAAATATTGATTAATACAAAATTATTAATTTATTTGCAATACAATATTTGGATCGTATTCCATCAGGATTGGGAAGAAGTTACTTGTAACGTCGTTACCGTTACAGTTACTTCTTTTCGGTAACGATCGTTACTTTTTTCTATTTGTAACGGTAACGGTAACGCCGTTACATTTTTACAGTAACGAATTAGCCGTTACTTTTATCGTTACTTTTTGGTTCTTTGTTATCTTATATCTATTCAATAGATAGATGTATTTTTTGAAAAATATTTTGTAGCCTTCTATCATAGATTGCGTTCCGATAGTCACTGCCAATACTGAAAATCCATAGTAACGTAAATTATAGATTTTACAATACTGGCATTGAATATTGGAATACACTCTTAATAATATCAATATTTAAAAATATTGTTTTTGATAAAAATTTTCGACAAAATTGAAATTTGTAAATTACAATTTAAATTCCTATAAAGATAAGTGTATTAAAAAGTAAAGATATTAACGTAAATAATTAGAATCATTAAATCAATTTAATATAAGAAACGCTTCCTATATAGAGACTATAATTTGAAGTTTTTAATTGTAACATAGATTATTACATTTAATATTGATTATTAAATAATTTTATAATCTATTAGCTTTTTTTGGCATTACGAAAAACAAAAATATAACGAAAAAGTAACGAATCGTTACTTTTTCCAAGTAACGGTAACGGTAACCCGTTACTTTTATAGAGTAACGTTTCCAACCCTGCTTTCCATATATTAATAAAAAATTTAGAATTTTGATAAATATATAAAATATACATTTATATCGGCTTTAGCTGGAAATTCAATGTGGTTCCAGCACTTACCTCACTTTGGAGAGACGGATTGTTTAATAAATAGAGCAGCTGCCTGATAAATCCGGTTTATGCTATTTGGCAGCTAAGATTACATTTGAAATAAATAACATTTTTGTCATAGATTTTTTTATCTCAATCATATTTGGCAATGATAAACTACTCTTTCATCTCCTTTAATAACGAATGATAACAATCTGCGTAATAGAAAATAAAGGCTACTTATTAATCCCTCTCTGTTGATAATATTTAATAAATTTAAAAAGATTTTTACACTAATAAATCTATTCGATATACAATAATAATAATTTGCAAATATCTACTAGAGAGATTGTACGCGATAATATTATGCGATCTATACGCGAAGATCATAATTTCACGCTATTTTTACAAGTTATTACTACCCTAACTTCTAAATATATATAAGTATGGAAATCTTTTTAAATTTATTGAATATTATTTAGAATAGCATTAATAAAAATAGCTTTTATTAATTAATGCTGCTATAAAGAAAATGTTGAGGAAATTAATTTAGAAAGAATCAGAGAGACTGTGTAAAATAAATTATCTTAATGATACTTGATTATACACAGATATGGAATTTTTATTTGGTGATTTATACAATAGAAAGTGTAGAGGAAAAAGCGAATCTCGAAGTTGTACAATATTTATCGAAATTTTTCGATTATTGTCTCTTATAATAATAATCTCAAGTATCCATGAAATGTTTATGAAATTTGGTTAAAATCGCGAGAAGATATCGTTATGTTTACTGTATCATCCACATGCATTCCGACAAACGTGATGTATATTTAATTTAATACAATACAATATAAATAGCTTTGTTATTCCATCTGATCAATAAACTACTTTCCTGACAATCATATCATGCAAAAGAGAAAAGGATCTTTTTTCCGGCGATAAATCGAATTTGAAAGTTTGTTGTCGAATCATTTATATTCACGCATGAATTTCCATGAAAATTGAATCTTGTCATATATCTAATTAAATAGTATCGAATTGTAAATTCCATCGTGATTTATGCGAGTTATTTTCGTTTGGCGGATAACGAGATTGAATAAGATTGAGATGCCATTTGTAAGCAAGATATATTGCAGGATGTAGGTTACATTGAATTCGAGCATTCTATGTACATTGCTCGTTTAAGTCTCAAAATATCTACGACGATACCTTCGTGACGCAATTTACATTAATTCCGCGATTATCGAGAGGCAAACGGATTATCATCGCGGTGCGATGAATATGCAAACATAGGATTTCCACGATATACATACACACACACACACACACACGCATATACACATACGTATGCACACGCACATACATTGAATAAATAGCAAATATATAGCATAGTATAAATAACTCCTGTATTACGTACTGTCATGAGTTATATATTCACGATAAATAATTTATCGCCTAAATAATTAGCGCTGCGTTTTTCTTATCCGCGCGCGAGATCAGGTTTTCACTCGCCGCCGAATACGTGAATCTCACTCGAGATGCAACTTTCACATCCGCGCTCATCTCTCGTAGAATTAATTTGATCTTAGTTTATATAGTTTATAAATCGAATAGATTGTGTTACATGTGACGCGCGCGCATGTGGATCTAATTCCATCGTTAACCCCTTCGGCGTTTCTTCTCCTTCGAGCGGATTAAGGCTGCGTTCATCCCGATCGTATATAATAATTGTCCCGAATCCGCATCGTATCTTTAATTACACTCATACGTTTGTATGATCCGTCTGCACGTCTTGCACCTTACGTAACAGCAACTGATGTACTTGCAGTCGCATCTCTCCAGGATGTTCTCGGTCCTGGTAACGTGACCACGTCCGCAGCAAAGGTATTCGCAGCCCTCGTAACCAGAGCTGCTGCCATTACATTGTCTGTAAAATTTTTTTTATATATTTTTTATCATTCTCGCTACAAATATTTAGAAATAATAATTTCTAAATTACTAGTTCCCCACAGAAATTTTTGATATATACAATATAAATCTATAATAATATTAATAGAGAGTAACGTAATATGTATTACGGGAAAAGAGAAAGGGAGGTAAAATCCAAAAATTAATAATTTGTAATCATTGTATTATCATACTGCCATACTGCCAACATTTTTTACTTTGGATTTTTAATATTATATTTTTTTGTTCTAAATAATATAAAACAGTTTAAAAACAGTTAGATTAGATTAAATACACAAAGAATTAAAAAAAAGCTCGTATATATAAAGTAAGAATATTTATATTTGTTTAAATTATTTTTCAGTATAGTATTTTTAGCAATAATTAACTTTTTTTTTTTATTATTCGCACAATTATTCCACGAATATAATCGCATTTACCGGATATTACATGAACGGATGAGTAATATTATAGATTATTCATCCTACGATTCGTAATATTTCTCTAGAAATTACTTATAATGATCCGTAAAGGGAGAAGCAGAGAACTATATAATTTTAATAATCGAAACTGTCTCCGGTTACTTTGGTAAGACTTCTCGGACTCTATTATTAATCGATTTGCATGATGCCTACCTGATATGCTGTAAAGATGTTCACTTTGCGCAGACGAGACTATCCGCGTAGATTACGCGGATACACGGTGTCAAGAAAAAAGAATCATGAAAAATCTGTTTCGTCGTACATGGAACGATCGAAAGCGTCCCGCGTGATAAATATTCGCCACGCCTATTTGGTATAATTATAAGCGGGCTTCTAATTATTGGGTTGTAAGCTACAAACTGGCGAGGCGAGTCAGTGGTGCCCAAACAATCTGACACTATAATGGCGAGTGAAATATCGGCGAAAGAAACGAATCGGATTAATTCAGTTCACGAATCGCCTCGAAAATTATCGAATTTCGTTTTTAGATCTTTTAAGAATGAGAGAAATTCCTCACGGGTCATGGAAACGCTCGATGATTCGCATCGCCGATAAATCTCGCCTCAAAATTGATACGTGAAATCGTGTTTGCATGAAAAGAAACTAATATCCGAGCTAAATAGGCTAAGATAATATATTGACCAATCGAATGAATAGAGAGTTGGCATGCTCATTAATGAATCAAAGCTTGTTGATAATTGATGAAGTTCTATAAAGTCCAAAAAAAGGTATGTGTTATTTCATCTCTTGTAAAATCATTGTTAAAAGAAAAAGATTATTTTATGTTAATTAAATCCAGTTTTTATCCTCATTTTTTAACACATGTAATACGCTTTATTTAGAATCAGGAGATAAAAGTACTTCATAAACTTATTATTTAGAACTATGGGAAAAATCCTTCATTTTTAAATTAAATTAAAATTAAATTAAAATTAAATTAAAATTAAATTAAAATTAAATATACGGCGGGAATATGGGCTTGTAGCATGGTCATTGTAGCAAGAAAATATCGTGACATCCGATATGTAATTTATATCAACATCCATTCACACGTTTTTCGTAATGTATAAAACACGCAAAGTACAAATAATAAGCTTCGGCGATTTATGGATCGAATAAAATAAGACAAAGAATTCACCGGATCCACCGCGTGCATCCGGTACTTTCTTCGCCTTACAGAACGTCATCATTCTTGGAATGCCGTGGGTGATGTTAATTCACGCGGAACAAAGCGTAAATAATTTGGGATAAAGAACTATCCTCTCTGCTGGCGGAAAATCCGTAGCAAATGCAATCATCGTATATTACAAAAAGCCGTTCTTCTCGCTAAACCGGATGCGACTTGCATCTTTCTTTCATGCTTATGATGAATTAGCAAATGTTTCTTACGCAGGATGATTCAAACAAAATTCTATATGTAATATAATATGATTTAGGAATATTTTATATAATTTTTTACAGTTATACGTAATATTTATATAATAATTATTAAAAAATAAGAAAAATATATTAAATGTCACGACTTGATATCCAATTTAATTTAAAAAGAAATTTGTTTCGTGTTTATTAAACAATCCATGACTAAAGGATGATGTGGACCCTTTATGAGGAAACCCTACCTTGCAACGGCTTTTCGAGAGGTCATAAAGTAACGTCGTTAAAAGCGCTCTCCGAACAGTAGCACTAGCTCGCGAAACGACACGTAGCGAAAATTAACGTTAGCACCTTTCAGCCTAAAAAACCGGAAACAAGACTGTGAATGGGCAGTCGTAACGGTATTCGGCATCGTAAAACAGGCGTATTCATTCGATTTCGAGAACAGGTTCGGACCGAGTGTCGTCATCGTCGAGATGATAGGGCGCCCTATCTCTTTGGGACGTCTTCTCTTATTCTCGCCTCGTGCGTAATTACCGATGCGGTCACATAAATAAGCCTGACTCTCTGGCTAATGTCGAAGATAACTAATCGAAGCGGAGGAATTTGTTGCGAGTGGCTAGGCATTTTTGTTGTCCGGAGACTGTAAGGAGTTGAATAGGATAGACGAAATATTTTATTAGTACCTGATACGATTAGATATTTCCGATCGATATAACAAGAAAACGAGACAAAAAACTGATGATCATTTTACAAAAAGATCGTGCTCATCTAACAATAAGCAACCGACAAATTAGAATCTTAAAGGGAACGATTGGGTAAGTTGAACATGCCATTAAGAATTAATGTTGAAATAATAATTATTATTTAACGAAAGGAAAAACGGGATGAAAGATGAATTCGCTTCTTGCGCCGTTGATTATTGCGTTAATTAATCGCGCGATATTATTTACAATCCTCAAAAATATAAGTATTCGTTAATATATGAATCTAATATGCATATGATGTTTCTTGTCAAAAACAAAACAATTTTTGATTAGATAAAAATTAACAACTTTTATAAGGTTTATGTTTTATATTTAAAGCAAAGAATATTAACATAAAAAGAAGGAACGAAGAGGTTACTGAAGCGAAACTAGTTATCGTAACAACATTCGAGCCAATTTTTCATGGGAATAGCTTGAGGAGGCTTGTAAGTTGTAAAATGATATCTGGAGAAATCTTCACACTGGAAGTATTATTTTGAAATAATGATTATTAGGATACTTCGTTTGCAATTGGAAGATGGGTATAAGCTAAAAAAGAAACCGCAAGTCACCAGCAGTGACCGGATGACTCATAAGAGCCGCGTTATAGCGGTGCTAATGGTCTTTCGTCGCACTTTTACACCGCCAGCTCATAACCCGGATTACTAGCTAGAAAAACGCATGCGATAAAATCACACGAGCTCGCTATCAGGAAACGGTGTCTTTTCGCATACCAAGATCACGCATTAACGAAATTTCGTAAGAGAAATCATAGAGAATATTTCAATATTCAATATTTCAATTTCAATATTTTTTACTGTTCAATCAAACAAAGAATTCATCACCAAAGATTATAATTAGCCTCTCAAATGTGTTTTCGAGAAAAGTTAATGACCTATCGCGAAAATAACTACTGTGGTCGAGAAAGGAAGGAGGCTCTCCAGTCCGCGGCTACCGAAAAAAGTGGATCGGCTGCAGTCTTCATATCTTTCTCTCCCTTCATGCTCGTCCTTCACTTTACGAAGCCACCATGACATACCTCTCTTCTGCCTACCAAGTCTTTCGCGCTTTTTTTTTTTTTTTTTTTTTTTTTTTTTAAGGACCGAGAAAGGCCAGGAGAAGGATCTCTACAACATTAACATAATAATCTCTTGACACACACTCTCCTTTTCCAATCGTTCGTAAGCTTATTTCGCGCTTAGACATTGTAAGAGAGAATAATTTTTATTTTTAACGAGAAACATCGCTATGTTTTAATATATTAAATGCATATATTAAAACGAACTTATATTTTTGACGTTTATAATATAATATAGCGTACGTAATATCGTACGATTAATTAACGCAATAATCGACGATGTTAGAAGTGAGTTTATCTCGCTTTTTTCCTTTTATTAACAGACGGTAATCGTATAAAAAAATCGCGTTTCGCGGAATAGAATTTAATAAATATTCCTTTTTTCTTCGCGTTGCCGGCCATTAAAATACGATTGGAGTCCTTTTACGCGGTTAATATCGAGAGACATTACAATTTATAGTACGCTTACGAAGTCTTGAGTTTATAAACTAAATATTTTAACGAGCCAACGTTAAACCGTTTTATGAACTCTAACAATTTCTATTCTGAAAAGCTAACCATTTTAAAGAGGATGGCGTCTCCGTGATCACGGAATTTTGAAACAACACGCGATTATCTTTTGTATTTCTTAATAAGCATAAAAATTGAGAAATTATTAGTATCTTGAATATATAATATATTCAAACACATTATTACTATCGTCAATATTCTTCTACGCACCCTTCTGTATCTTCAAGAAATCTCAGAGAGATATATTTAGGTATTCCATCTTTGATAATTTATCCTTTATAATTATTACCATTATACGTGATCAGATATAATTTACACGTTACATGAAATAATGATCCGTCTAACCTGCCAATCGTGCCGAGGCTGCCCCTCTTTTTATCCGGCAGACAGTAGTCCGGACTCTTGATGGTGTACAGCAGATTGTCGTGATGATATAAAGGCGGTAGTCTACCGCCGGATCTCGGTCTGACTTCAGCCGCGGTGGCGTATCTGCGAAGCAAACGACTTCCGGCGGCGGATGGTCCCGATGCGCCCAGACCGCGCCAGCAGGTACGCACGCTGCAGGATCCCGACACCCCGTGGCACTTGCACTCCAGAGTCAAGGATTGCTCGACCGCCTGTCGTACGGGAAACATTAATTATGAATCTCTTCGAGAATACCAATAGATAACGAAATCTTATTACTCAATTAATTTCATCTCGACTTGAGATGTATCCTTCTCAAGATATTTAAATGATGAGACTTTGAAAATTCTCTCGGTAGAACTCGCCGAAATTTTTCTCTACATCTGTTTTAACATTTTTATCCTTCCGTCGCGAATATTCACCCTTCGACCCGCCCTGTTGTTATGCATATTGACAGCGTGCATGAACTTGGCGGTTGCGCCGGTGCCGAGCGGCGTCGCGCCTTGAAGAAACCGCTTCGCCATCCTCGAGGCGGATCTCACGTCGTCACCGCAGCCGCCCCATTTAAAAGAATTCCTTACGGACAACGTGTCGAAGGAGACGGACATGGTGGTGAAAGACGACGGCGACATAAGCGCCGAGGGTGAAGGCGGCTCTCTTCGTGGCGGAGTCGCGCAGGAACAAGCCGCGAGGCTCCCTAAAGCGCATCCTCTTGCAAGTCGCCAAACTGCAGCAGCAGCCGACATCGCGTAGACGAAAGCTTGCTCCCTCGTTCCTATAATAAATGTACGTGAAAGTAAAGACACGTGTATAAAACAATCTGTTTTCTTTTATATACCGATGCACCAATGGAACCAGTGCACTCTGTACTCGCAAGAAAATAAAATTATATATTAAACATTGTTATTTATATATAGAAAAATATATTTGCGCGTCTTGTTAACGCGATTTATAAAACTGATACTACTATTTGTTAAAACAACACGTGTATTATGAAAATAATTATCATTGCCATAATAGTTTTCGAATTTCAATTTTGATAATTTAATTTATTAATTGCATCCGGATTACATTTAATATACCATCGTGACAGTGTCGAATTAAATTTTATTTTAATCTTCTCAAATTAAAAATTACATTTAGTAGTCTTTCCTTTATCAATTGACATGAATGAAAAAAAAAAACCGATTATACTGTACTGTCGAAAATAAAAAATACAACGGCGAACATTACGTTCGCGTGGTCGTGATATATCTCTCATTGGCGCTTCTCGGTTTTCTCATTAACGGAAGATATCTCGATATTTCTCCGGGCACACTTTTATTTACAATATAATCATCGTGAAACGCGAGCGATTAATCCGACGGAGGCCGGTCACGAGGCAAGAGGATGAAGACCGAGGGAGCTACGGTTTGTTAATGATCGCTAATTGAGGCGCGCCTGCCAGGCGCTTCCTATTTACGTCGGAAATCTCTCAAAGGATATTCGATACGTTTCCACGGAATCTTCATCGACTTTCGCATCCCTCTGTCCCGTAAAATTACTGATTATAAATTTATTATACGTAAAATATTGACGCATAATAATATGACTATTACATAGTCTGATATATAATAATTATGATCTTTACATTTTATATTAACATAAAACATGTCGCAATGTTATTAATAATATTAAAAGATTTTTACGACGTATTTTTTTTTTTTTTTTTTTTTTAAATAATTTATATTTTTCATGAACTCTAAAATCGCTAATTTTTAAGAAAGAGAGAAATCTAATATCCAGTTTATTTCTCCCCTATCGTAAATTTTTTTTATGATAGATTCAGCGGAAGATATTTCTAAAAAAAAATACATTAAATAAAATTTGTTGCAATTATTAATTCAATTACTTTTCAGTTATTAATTGTATTTCTTGAAAAAGATTAGAGGGACATCTCGTAATATATTCAATTAGAATGTTTGAAAGATTTTCGAGCAACGTGATATTTATTGTAGCACAAACCTGTAAGCAATTCGGGCGTGTAGTCAGGCGCGCGTTCGATGCTGCTACAATTCCATCTGCGATGTCGGAACGCCTGTTGGCATACTATAGATGTATCTTTGGCGGCTTGAACTAAACTGGGCATCACATCCGGCGTAGCTCTGCAGGCTCTCGCTTGCTTCCTTTCCAACAGACCCGCACTCTTCGCGCTGGTGCACGCCTCTCTGGTCCACGTATCCTGCGTATCGCCGGTGCGACCGAGACCGCTAAACACAATGATTCTCGATTGATCCATCTAAATATGCGATTTTATGTAATTCTCAATTTAGAAAAATAACGCACTTTATTGGTGGCCGCACGCGTTTATATTTTATCATTACGTACAAAATTGAATTTAAATATATTCGATCTCAAGTGCGTGTGTATGAAAAAATATCTCGTTAAAATTAAAATTATAAAATCTGAAATAAAGATACTCGTAAAAACATAGATGTTGTTTTTATAAATATATTGCTACTTGCAATGTATTATAATAAAGATCCAGAATTGTTTTATGCAATTGAGAATTCAACGATAGACGCTCTTAATAAGTTCTAGCACTGAAGGATCTTATTTCTCCCTTGCCTCTTTAACACTTTAGAACACGCGAGCGTAGAAATCGGGGGTGAAACACTCGGCGTGTACGACTCTGTCGGACGAATGATCGTCGAAGGGCCGACAGCCGTGAGCGATTCACCTCTCCAATACCGGTACGAACCGCGCCGTGCCGTAAATCAGGGGGTAAATTTCGAAAATTATAGGGCGCGAGAGGCTGAAAAGGGCTCGCCTTTAAGCGCCGCGGGTTGAATGCCGCGCGGCTCTAAATCTCAGTTCGTAACGCGCGAGAGCGTATACGGGGGATAATAATTACGGACACCTGAAAGTCGAAATGACCCGTGCACGCGGTCGCCGAACCGCGTCTAGACGTAACAACCCTGGGAAATGGCCGAATCGCCAACCCCGTGTCACGGAGCCTACCCTTGAAATTACCCTATCAAAAGAGCCCAGGACTCTCTAATTCATTATTACCATCCTCGCCACCGCCGTTCATGCTGGCTGTTGCTGCAAGCTCGAGCCAACTTGCTTCTCCTTTCCTCTCGATGACATTTTGTCGAGAGATTCGCTGCGGTTATGATTCGACTCAGGAATATAATTTCCACGTAAACGTTCGCGAGCGTGCATTCACATTGCATTACAACCCACGCGAGAACACGATACGCTTTGCATAAAAACTTATAACATTCGCGTAAATGACGTTAGACTTTCCGAGCCGATAAATCTATCTTTCTTTTTTTGTCTTCTCATTAATATCAAATGTAAATTTTTCGTTTTTTTTTATCGTTATATTTCTATCCTACACTGTTGTGACATTTATTTTAGATAATATCGAATTTGCAGTTTTCTCTGAAATAAATAAACTTTCACTGATTGCGCGATGTTCGATACTGCGCGACAAAGTACATTTCGCTCGGCGAAAAACGAGAAATATTCTATAAGGATGGCAGTAAAAGATTATATCTCTCTTACGTCTCTTTACGAGCATTTCGCGCGTGCATTCTTCGCACGCATGGCTCGTTAAAGCCGCACGCATGAAGGGCGCCAAAGCTTCGCAATTCTTGAGTTCGCGCGTCTCGAATCATTTGCGTGTCGCAAAAAAAAATAAAAAAAAAATAAAAGCAACGATATGGTGGAAACATTCTTACCCGAAACGATCTAAGAACTTTCACGATGTTTATTCATTACGAATCATAAATACTCGATCAAAATTATCAGTTCATTAAAACGTCAATCCGCGATGATTATTTCGGCGATCTGATCTGTATTAATGAGGAGAATCTTAACCCGTTGACAAAATAATAAATGTAATATGTCGTGTCTTGTATTATAATCAATTGAGGGTTAATTATCGGATTTACATCTTAATCACAAATAAATGCAAAGGAAAAATTAAATTCAACTGATCTGTGTATAAACAGATTCGACCATTGATGTGGATTATAACATTGTTTTTTCCACAGCAAAATTTTTGCGTTAAGTACTCATATAAATCAAAAATAAAAAGGTATGTTCTGCTGTATTCGTATAGCATCATATACAATATATATATATATATATATTTTTTTTTTCTATAAATAAATATATTTAGATTATTTAAGCGTGATAACTTTAATACAATTACATAATTTTTTAAGGAAAGATAAATGTCCATATATATGCGAAAGAGAAAGAAGAAATAAAAGCAATCTTTGTCACTTTTCCTGTTTGATTGATGTTTAATAGAGTTTTAAATACAATTATGTGTTTACTTTAAGCAGTGTGTGTTGACAGGTAACAAGTGGTTTAATATTGCTAGCAAAGTTAACACGCATGTAATGAATAATTAAATGTTGATTGATTTAACCACTAGAATGTACGTATCAAATTTTTACGATTAATCAAGCTATGATTAGAGCATGCTTTCTAACAACAGCATTTTGATCTTTTTGTCGGAAGTAATAACGGAATAATGATAAGCGACAGCTCAAAAGATAATTACTTGAAAATTAGAAAGCGTAACCAGATATTTTCGTCTAGATTCTAATTATGATTTTAAACACATTTTAGACACACAATATATGGTTTAATATATAACAAAATTTAATATAATTATTTATTTAAGTATAATTATTTTGAAAATTATGTTGTTTTTCATATACGTTGAAAAAATGTTTACTTTCGGACAACATCTCTTTAACGCTCTATTTATCGATTCCTATTAGCAATTATCACGTGTCATATATCTCATTTTAATAAATCATATCACAATACATGCTAACAATATATAATCGATGTATCATGCATATTCGAATTAGTTCCGCATTGTTACGTAATTCATATCATAGCAAGCAACATTTGTCAAACGGACAACCATTTCAATTAGCCACAATAAATGCAGCTTCAGCGCAATTACGCGAATTTCTGGTGTGTGATAAATATATTTTATCTCATATGATCAGCTTACATAGAAATAAACGTAATTGAACGTAATTGATCGATAATGTCAAACTTTTATATAAACTAATTTTTTAATAACATTTATACCTAGATTCTTCTTTATGAAGATTATGCAATCGATGAGAAAAAAATATATTCCATATTCTTTTCATTTTATTTTGTTTATCTTCCGATCAATTGTATTACAATTTAATTGACATATTGATAATCTTCATCGCGAATATCGTTGGACTTTTGGTATATTTTTTTTAGATCTACCATAAATTAAATTAAATTGTAAGTAATTAAATGAAATTTAATAAGATAAATTATCTTGAAAAAGTTAAATGCAAAATATATTTAATCAGCAACTGATGCCACTTGCATACAGTAAAATACAAGCCACTTCTATAAGTGACATAAGCACAATTTTCAGCTGCGTTATGTATTGCTCAGCCCGTAGCTTTGCGCATAAAGTAATTTATGAGTCGCTCTCTCAAGACGAATGTGCGACTACTTGCCTACTCGTGTGTCAGATAATTAATTATCAGCGGCAATGCGTACCATCGAGCCAATCACGATGCTTAAAGTGATAGTTTACTTCTGATTAATTTCGAAGATTGTGCTATGCACAATGCTATGCACACAAGATAATTAACATTCCAAACATTGATAATAATTCATCTGCAAATAAAGGATTTTTACGTAAACAAGAAAAAAAATAATATTTAATAATAATATAAAATTAGTCGATTATTGTATAGAATAACATTAGAATTTTGCAATATTACATTAATCATCTTAGAGTTGATTAGCGAATAATGTAATGACGCACGATAAATACTCTATATAAGATATGAATAATTTATCTAAGATAGATATCTCGTAGAATAATAAACTGAAGCTCGTTAGAGAAAGATCTATATAGATCTCGATGGAAGGTGAAACGCCAGGATAGAAACAGACAAAGTGATTTACGGAGTGCTTTGCGATATGATAATTGCCCCCATTGTAACGCAGCTAATAATTTACAAAATATGAATATTACACGCGTGCGTGAGTAGCTTACGGCCAACTCTCTCGTCATTTCGCGATCGCGTTCGTATTGTTCAATAACTACCTTCGTTATAGGTAGCTCTAATGTTTCCTTCTTACTCTTTGACGTATAATATCGTGCCACCCTGCGGGATGCCGAGTATAATGCTACTGACGAGCATCCATCGAAGCTGCGCCTTTCGTTTCGCTTCTCACGGGATTTCGAAACGATTCAACGATGGCAACATCCACTTTCTTTCAAAAAAAAAAAAAAAAAAATCCGTTTCGTTGAAGAATATGTTTTTCTGAAATTGTTCCGGTTCGGATATATTATACCTGCGAAATAATTTTTTTAACATAAAACTTGAACGACGACATTATCCTTGATTTCCCATTTGGAATTTCCATTTAGATGATCGCTATCGCATACAGGGGAATAGTAATGTTATCGCGTGTATATTATCATTTTAAATAATTTGATTTGTATACCGTTGACCATTTCGTTTTACGCGCGAGAATCTCGCGACAGAAGGAACTTTACGGACGCTCGTGGCGGACATTCTTATGAAAATGCACGGCAGTTTCTTTGAAAAAAAAAAAAAAGAAAGATCGCAATATATGTATATTTCGAAACTGCGTATGGACCAGCTGCACTTTCGAAATTCATTTTGACCGGTAGAATCGTAAAGCGTGATTTTTATGAGACCGATAATAGGCGCGAGCGCCTACGGAATTGTCCGATCGGAGGGATTGAAAAGAGGAGGAACTGTTTAAAGGCGTATCTGAAAAGACGAGAGAGGGAATGAAATCGATTCGTATTATTATGAAATCACGAGCGATCGGATATAACGAATTCGCATTCACGGTACATTAACTACTAACTGAAAAAAAGGGGAAATGCATAACGATGTATTTATAACATTATCAAACAAGAGACGATATCTCAAAATTGAATCACATCATAATTATGTATCTGTTCACACGAATCCTATTAACGTTTTCTTTACTTTAATCTTAAGAAATCGTGTAGAGTGATACTTTATTAATTAACCCAACTTGTTTCGGAATTAACGTCCAATTTGTTTATAATCCCTTCGACATTCGTATCCCTCGAATGACGAATTAACGAGACGAGCGAGTTAGGATCTCCTTGCGTAGGATGCGAGTTTAACGCTATAATACCGGCGGTATAATACCGCTGCTCTCTAACTCGCGTTAAGTAAGAATGCGTGATTTACGAGCGATGCATTGTAGAGATCGCCTCGTCAAGAGAATGATCTTATAAATAGCAACTCGCGTGTGATTCAGCGTGACCCTTCGGGCGTTCGTTGCGGGCGTTGCAAGTAAATTATTATAAATCGATCCTTGGCCTCGATTCTACGAAGATATCCACGATGATCTCGCTGAAAGAGCTGCAGATTGCTCGGCGAGAATGCTATTCGCAACGTCGTCTCCAAGTCATGAGCAACAATCTTCGATCTTCCAGACGATGATTAATAGATTTATAGCAGCAGTTCAGGATAGATTGCTACTTTTTTTTAATCGCGAGAAGATTAGAAAATACTAAAAAAATGATGTGCCTTGAGATGTAAAGATGAAAGTGTCTTCATAAGAAACAAAATTCTGTTATTTATATTCCTCTTATTTTTATCTCTATCAATAAGACTTCTTGATTTTTCATTATTGAAAAATTATTGCTTCACTTTCAAGATCCACAATCATTATTCTTCGTTTAAATTCTACTATTTCCAAATAAAAAATTGCGCGATAAGTCCGGCGATACTCCTTAATGCAGAAAGATCATCGTCCGACCGTATTGCTACCGGGCGTTTTAAGACAACGGAGGATCGATGGTTGCTCGCCGGAAAGCAACAAAACTGAGAATTCGAATCACTCTTCGAAATTATCCGTCAATGTCGACCGCGATAATTATAAAGAAATGAATCGCGAGAGAAGACCTGCGTAGGCTTCGTTCTTGGGGCGAGTTCTTGGAAAACGTCGTTTATAAATCACGATTTGTAGGCAACCCCTAATCTTCCACCCCTTGGATATCCTCGTGCCGCACCCCGATCATCTTCCTTACGTATTTCCCCTCTCCCCTCGTCATATTCCCCCGTACTTCCAATTTTGCACGCAAAAGCACCATCACTCCGCCATTCATCATCTTCCGCCGCTCAACCTTCTCTCTGTTTCCGCTCTTTCCGCTCTCTTCCCCTTTAGCCTTTACCTCGCGCTCTCCTTCTCGTAGACGATGAAATTCGCCACAAATCTCGCACGACAATTAAAGTATATCCAGAGGCCGAGAAATCCTCGAAAAAGAAGGTTAATCGACGATCGTCTCCACATCAGCTTTAAATGTTAACGAGGCAACTTCGTGCATAATTTCAAATGAAAGAAATTATTCTCGACGAAGGAATGATTAATAGAAATCAGAGAGTAATGAGAAATGACTTGCGAAACGATTTTAAACAGAAGAAATAAAAAAAAAAATACAAATAACTATCTTAACAAAAACATTTTCGATCTAATAATTCTTTGCTCTAGTCATTTTAAAATATTTATTTTTATATCAATCTTTGTGCACGGTTACTTTGTCCATATCATAGTCCAAATCTAAAAATTGTTCCATTTAAAGATCACCCGAAGCTTCTAAAGTCTAAAATAAAAAATTAAAAAGAAAGAGAGAGAGAGAGAGAGAGGAACATTCAGAAATATTTTCTTGAAAAATAAAAACTCGTCAATAAAATGGTTAAAGATAGCAATTTGTATTAAAACAATCGTGATAAAAAACAAATATACACGTATCTCTACCATCGCTGCTGATAATTAAAAATGGCTGGTCTGAAAAATAAGAAGTACAGTAAATTGGCTACGCGATACGAGCTATCTCTAAAACTGGCACTGGCAATCATCCTCTTTTCATTTGCGAATCATATTGACCGCAAAATTGATTCGCAATGAATTACGAATGCGAAGCATCGCTGTCTATTTATGCAGCTCATAAAGCGGCATCGACGATATCTTTATTCCTTATTTGAGTACGAAATTTATGTCGATCGCTTCGAAATCTAGTCCGATCTTCTTGATCCAAGGAAAATAATGATCAAGATCGAGAGTGGGAGGCTACGTCTCCGGCTCGCGTTCTCGAGCGCGTTTCCCTCGGCCACTAATCTATTTGTTTCTCATTAACGGACCTACATTAATCTTCGAACTCGTTCGGAGCCACCGCGAGCGAACGTGAGAGCGCAAATGGAACTCATTATTACGAGGGTTCGCCGATCATAGAGAAACTTCTCACATATCTCTGCTTGATTCAATGATTGAAGAACGACGATTTACATACGATTATGCATAAATATTTTTGGCACGCTACTACAATTACATAATTTAATATTTTTATTTCTTTTTGATTAATTTTTTATATAGCAAAAGTTATGAATTTCTACAATTTTGTATATATTTTTAACAATTACAAATATAAATAATTTTAATAATCTTAAACATATATTTAAATAACATAATTTTTCATCTATATCTTATTCTCTTCTCTCTTTAAAACTAATATCTATTTTTATATTATTGGAGAAAATAAAATAATCAAACTTTGTTATTAAAACTTAGATTTAGATTTTTATGTGTACAGAAGAAATTAAATTGTAATAAAAAATAATTAAATCAGAAATCGGGATTTGAAATAAATGTCTAACGGTGGCCAATATTTTTATTTAAAAAATTGATTGGAGATTATTCTTATATACATAATAAGATGAGTTTCCCTCATCTCAATCGCGCTAATCCGATTAACATTTTGGAATTCGCGAATATTGAGACATGTAACGCAAAGATTGATTCTATCAGAAATTTATTGTAAGATGAGTCATGTCCGGACACAATACACAAAATACAAAATTGAATAATATATTTATAAAGATAAATCAGTAGATACTCACAGCCATTTTATACATCTGCCATCTTGAACCACCAACACGAGCAGCAGAAACCAGATTTTAGCACCGCTTAGCTTCTTTATCCGCATTTTTTCCCGTTTCGCATTCTAAAAGTTTAACATCGTCGCTCTCGTTCCAGGAATATCGCGAAGACGATTTTTATCCGCGTCTTCAAAGACCGTCAGCCATCCCTCGATGCTGCGTGAATCGCTTCGCGAAGATTTGAGATTTCTTCGTCACGTTCATCATTTAATTTATCGCTATTAAAAAATCACGATATTTTCCTTTCTTTGTGGAAAAAACGAAGATTTTAAAAAGAACTCTCTTTAATGCATTTTAAATGCATTTTAAATGTTGCTGTAAAATTTAACTGTCTCTTTTTTTATCTTCTTTATAACATCCTTGTCAAGATCATTGATTCTGTATATAACACATATTATTTAGAAAATTTTTGCTAAATATTAAATTTTTCTATTCGTTTATGGAGAGATGGAAATTTGTAAATTATATATTTTGTAAATTAGTTAATAATAAAAATTTAAAAAAACAAAATATATGCAAAGATTTTTAATTTTTTTCAGAAAATGTTTGTTAAAAATTAGCTTACATAGAATTGTAAATTACACACGAGACATGAAATTATAGAAACAAGAGATAGATCCTTGCAATCCGCAGAAGCAGCATCGGTCCTCGTAACTAAACTTCAAACCTATTTATCGATGAAATTTTTCTTAATCATAATTGAATACATTTTTTCTAAAAGCCAAAAATTATTAATTGCCGCGATCAAACCGGGTATTTAATGATTTACATCTTTAATAAGTCTTTAATAATATCTAACAATCCCTAGTAACATTTCACTGATCAATGAAATCATCTTCAGATACGAGATTCTCTTTTTTTTTTTAGCAATGTGATTAACAGCGTATTAATAGACGAGATGAGGGACCGCATGTAGAACACACGCACAGACACCAGACATCACTTTCGTTGAAATCGCGAGTGAGAAATGCATCGACGGTACGCCTCAGGATCCTTCAGGATCTGCGACCATTTCGAACTTTCTCGTACACCGTACGTCCGGCTCGGCAGGGAGTCTGCGTGCTTACAGGTGTCCGTCGGAGCAGTCCTGCAGGATTTGCCAGCCGGTGGTGGTGGTGGAGTACCTCCTACTCTACTTCACTTCCTCCTACTTCGCCTCCAACTTGAGTCTCCTCTTTCCTCGATATACGAGGAGTCCGGCAATCGACATTGGGGATGCCGCCAAATGAAGAAGGAAAGCAATTATTGTCGTTAACTCCTCCTAAAACCAAACATTTTTTTTTTAATCCGTGATATACAAATATGTAAAATCTCTCTTATGCTTTGCAACTTTATATGAATGAAATCAAGGTAAAGATTTTATTTGACAAAAATATATTTTATATACAGCATGTCCATCCATAAATATCTGAGCAAATATCTCACAACTGATCGAAGTTACAAGAAAGTTTAATAAGAGAAATTAGCAGTTTTTAGTCCGCAATAAAATGAATGCAAAAAATTTTCTTTTTACTCCTACCTTGAAAAGGTAGAATTTTTAGTAATTTGGAAACGCAAAAATTGTCTCTTTTTTCAATATCAAATAAACTTGACACAAGCATATTACTATAAAGAATGTTACCTAATTAAATCTGAGAAAATTTTAATTTTAAATTTTTATTAATTTATTGATCAAAAAATTACATATTATAAAGAAAAATTGCAAAGAAAAGAAAATACATCGTGGACTTTTAATTCATCTAGCTCGAAATATTATTTCCATAGGAATCTCATATAATAATAATCTTTCCAATATGAATTAAAAAGATTTAAATCATTTACCAGCTCACAAATTATTTGTATTTTTCAATCACTAATTAATTTCAACGCACCACGCTTTCCTAGAGTTTGATTCTATCGAAAATTATACACCTCGTATACGAGGAATATCCTAAAAAAAAGAAAGGAAAGCTAAGACCACCTTCGCGGGAATGATTTTAACGAGCAGGCGGTATCTTTGTGATCATTTGTTTTACTACAAGGCGGAGCCAAAACAATTTATCCTTGCCTTTACCATTTAAAGATTCGTAAGCATTAGTGCTGTCTTGCTCCGATTTATCAATCGGATTCGAGTATCGATCTCAAATATTTTACTTCCGTACAGAAAAAAAATAGTAATCTTAGTATCTTCCTCTCTCTTTCTACTTTTTGATATTCGACTTGATTATATTTAACTTTAACATGATTTATTTAATACTGAATTTTAGAAATCGAAATATTTTTCAGTAAATTTTATTTGAAAAAATAAGACATATTTTGTTTTATAAAAATTAAATAATTTTTTAACTTTCAACGTAAATTTATTACTTATTGAATTATTATCGATCAACAATCGTAAATGGATCTTTTTATTCTTATTATAGCGCTTAGAAATAAATATTTCAAATCTATAATTTTAAGCTTATCTCTTCTAAGTTTTTCGGATACACATTTTTTTTTTTCTCAAATTTGCACGCACGTATTATTTCAATCAACGATGTACAGTTAGCAAGCGAATTTCATCGAGTGCGTCAATTAGAAGAACTCATAACTTGCCCTGTGCTAATTACCGCGCCAATTTTGTCCACGGTGTCGATCGTTCGTCTTCCTTTCTACTCTTCTTAGGCTGGTACTTTGGCCGGCCCTTTCGCTGCCCCTTTCGTTGCCGTCGATAAATAATCCTCCGTCAGACGTTCATTACGTCGTTAAGTTTGGGCTCGGACTTATATCCACCGGTCCTCTGCACGCGGAACCCAACAAGCGAGTTCGCCCGCAGCGATATAAACCTGAAAATATCACATAGCCGCGTAAAAGAAATCGCGGATGCTCCAGTTAATAAAGCATATCAAAATTAGTGCAGATGAGCAGTGAAAAGTGAGTTCGCCTCGATTGGAGATTGTCTGGAGCTTTGACAGAGAAGTCATAACAAGTAACAGAAACTTAAGTATTCATCTGAGAGAATTAAGGACGTGAAGAGAAAATTGCAATAAATATACTTTACAGAATCTTCAAGTTTTTTATTGATTGGATGTCAAGTATATACTTATTATTTAGGGATTAAATTAAATTCTCAAATATATAAGAAGGATATTCTATTATTATTGTAAGGCAATTATTACAATTATAAAAATTATATAACAGTATCGTACCTAATTGTATTGCAATTAAAATGTATTTATTTTTATTTTTAGGCGATTAATATCGCTCTACTTACAAATCGACATTGCGATATACGAATGTCCGAATTATTCTAATTACAAAGTAAGTTAATAAATGTCAACGCACATTCTCGTATTATTCACAGGTAGAAATTAAGAATAACAAAAAAAAAACAAAAAAAACTGACGTATGCGACAAGTGATAGATCACTTTTGCAAGCCTCGGAAACGTGATACGCAAATGAATACCAAGCAATTATCGATATTGCGCAGAAATACGTATTTCGAGAGACGGCAGATTTCTTGCCACCGGCGATCCTCGCGTGCAGTAAAATAGAACACAAAAGTAGAAATAACTCTTTGTTTATATCCCTCGGTTTGCGGAATGAATGGAACATTAACTTATACTCGCTTTGCAGTTTGCGCAATGCGTTTATACCTCATTAATTTAAGAGACAGGTAAGTGGACGAGTGAATGCAACATGCGAACGTCGGATCTGTAAAAATTTAACGCGCAACCGTATTATGCACGCCATCAATTCTGTTTAGTTTTTTACCCGTATTAACATTGTCTAATTATCTTCTCGTGATCTCAAGTAACCTCTCTCTTTATTTTCTTTTTTATTTTCTTTTATTTTATTACGATACTTCATGTATTTTCCACCGCGAGAGAAATCCTTTCGTTTATGGGAAAGGATACTGATTTCCTTGGAATAGTGAAAAGTAGATTGCTAAAAGATATTAATATTTATCCATTTTTTTTTATTTTCATATTTTAAACTTTTAAAATTAAAGAGACTAGATATATAATTGTAATAATACACTTTGATATTAAAGCGCATAATTAGATCGGTATATGATAAGTTAAAGACACAAAGGATTGTGGTGCAACGGTATCAAAAATAAACGAATTAAAAATAAAGTTTTATTAGTGGAAAAGAAAGAAGAATCGAGGGAGAGAGAGAGAAAGAGAAAGAGCGGCTCCCTTCTAGATTATTTCCCGGCATTATTCGCCGAAGACATCGGCCATAAAAAAGGAACAAGCAGATCCGGCAACAGCTGCTTCGCTATTAAAAGCGACTTAAACTTCAAACCCTTCCTCTGCGATCGTAGAACGTGAAGATACCTTCCCCAGCCCGTCACCCACTGTCTCTCTATTTCTCATCCAATCTCTTTTGCTTCTTTTTGTTCCTCTTTCTCTCTTCCTTGTCGTCATACCATCCCCTTCTCGTGATTACGCACAAACAAAGCGTAAAGCCACACGTACGCGTATACGCGCCTGCGATTTCTTGCCTGTAAATAAGCGAATTGCTAAATGAGCCGTAAAGCCGCGCCTCGGGAATATAAAAGAAGAAGCAAAGGAAAAGGTCTCGCTGTTGGCCCTAGATTAGAATTTAGAGCCGGCATCCCTCGTCTCGTGGCTCGAAAGCGCTGCGGGCTTGCGAAGAACGGCAGTAAAGAACGTTTAACAAGTATAGCCGTTTTTGAAATATTAAACGCGAGATGATAAATGGACCGTGTTTGTAAATATAAAGAGATGTGCGCGCGAAGATCGACTATACTTACTACCCTCTCCCCTTCCCCTTTTAGATATCTCGTAATAATTGTCGCAATTTGATGAAATTAATTAAGAAACGAGTTTTTTGTTTTTTTGCATCTATTAATTATATTCGATAGAAAAGACTTTTACGTGAATTGAGTGACAAATTGGTATAAAGTGTCTAAAGTAGAGGTCTTTGTAGAGAGAATTTTTCTGAGCATTTATTTCGAATAACTATTTTATTTACAGATAAAAAGAAACATATAGAAACATAATTATTATATAGATAATTGATAATAGAAATATAAGATAGAGAAAAGTTCACAGTACTTTGTAGATTCACGTTCATCGACAAAGTGGACGTCGCAAAAGTTCAAAATTCTCTATTTGCATGAGACACGATTAATTAATACGATACCGGTAATTAAATAGATATCAACCTTCTCAGCGCGCAACGACGGCATCCCATCTGCATAATCTCTATACAATAACGTCAGTGAAAAGAAGAGTTTTGTCCCACCAACGATAAACTTTTTGCCACCCTTCTACATCCTACGGTCAACACCCGCTACGCCGTTAATAAAGATATATAGGGTGATTCGCAATTAGCATATGAAACGTTAAGGATACAATATTTATTTAGATCTGAAATAAATGCTCACAAAACAAATTGAGATATTAAGCTGTTAAAAATGAAAATAAATCTTCACGCGAATCTAAAAATATATAATAAAACCTCTCTCTTTTTGTGTTTATTTTTAAATCAATCTTATTTCAACAGAATCTTAAATTTAATTTTATCCTAAATTCGATAAAATATTCATTAATTTTTCGTAACGATGAAAAATTGTAACAATTTGTAATATATCTCGGCATTCTTTTATGAGAATTTCTATGTTTTAACAAGAAATATATCTTCAATCTTTCATAAAATCACTACCATTATTTTGTATAATAGATAGCAATTTTGAATCACCGTATATACAAAGTAGTGACAGCGATTTTTCAGGAATATTCGCAATTTTCTTGTCACGAATAAAGAATGTTATTAATAATAAATTATTTTCTATTTATTTATAAATCATATTAAAATTGTATTAATTTAAATGGTAAAAATTTGAATTTATCAAAATTGTATTTTAATATTGTAAAATATTAAAATATAATAATATAAATGAATTACGCAAAATTAAGGGTAATTATTCAGAAATTATTAATGCGAAGTATGCTCCTGCTTCTCTTTTTTTCTTGTTATATTTTCAAGATGATCAGCACTTTACCACTTCATAATCCGAGACGAATGAAGCGTCGTTACACGGCGTAACTTCATTCATCGTGAAATGCATTTCGCTGATAGTCGTCCGGCAACCAGGGCATCCAAGTGTCGTTAAACTTAGTCGGAAAGCCAGCCGGATCGACGGGTGCGTTCGTCTGGTTCATGAGGACCGATTTATAGCGGTCGATGAACATGTTCAATCTCTCCACGTCCTGCAAATGAAACGACGTATTCTTGAATTATCTCTCTGCTATCGCTTCCATCTCGTCTATACCGACGATGAGTACCGACGTTTACATAATAATAATTCGCGAGAGAATTATTTTTTTTCCTAGCAATCGTGAAGTTACAAATATGGATATTGGATACACATTTTACTGGCACGCTTAATTTAATAATCATTACTATTTTAATGCAATATTACTGGCACAGCTATTGTAACTCTTTCTCTCTCTCTCTCTCTCTCTCTCTCTCTCTCTCTCTCTCTTTTCTCTAAAAAGTCTCCGTGAGACTTTTGAATTCATTCATGTATATTCAGATTAGAAATTATTAATTTCTCGCAACACGTATCGATCATATTAAAAGTTTTATATATAATTTATAATCTATTTTTACTGATCTATTTTTTTAATTGTTTAAGATATAAATATTAAATATGTATTTATATTTTTTTCGGATCTTAATTTAATATAACCTTAGGATACATCGAGGACACATCCGTAGTTTCACAAGGATCCTCATAGACATCGAACAAGCAGGTGCGATTCGTACAATTGGAGAAATCCGTAAAATTCTTGCAAACTACTGTGGCTTCTTTCCGTAGCTGCATTACTTTACTTGCATTTAACACAAAAGTCGAAATACTCGCGATAGCTGACGCAGCTTGGGACGCTAGTACGTTGGTTGCATTGTACTTGGGATACAATGCGTTGTTACCGCTATAATTATAATACTTCTGGTACACGGACTTATCTATATCAGAAAGAAAAAAATACGCAAGTATATATTTTTCATATTATTTTTACGCTACGCAATAAAAGGGGGAAAATTATTCAAAATTAAATGATGATAAATAATATGAAATATATAAAAAAAAGTTTATTCATATATTACTCCTATATATGCTTTACCTTTAACGAGTTTATAAGATCCGATTAATGCTGCTTCGCTATTAATTTTCTCGTCAATATTTATGAGAATTGACTTCCGTTTGCTTTCATCTCTCGCGCTCTTGATTACGGACCACTGATCAATGCCATCCAATTGTTTCAGATCATTCGGATTACCGCCAGCCGCGGAATATAATGTCGGCAACCAATCAGTAATATGAAACAATTGAGTCGAAACTCTCGAGGGATGATCAATCAAGGGTGAATAGATGCACGCCGCGCCGCGGATGCCTCCTTCGAAGAGACTGAATTTCAACTAGAAATAAATAAATCGTTTCAATTAATTTTATATGTAAGTTCAGAATCTGTATAAATCTTAGATCTTCCCTTGTCGTAATTTTTTTATCTAAATAACTATTTTCGCAAACTTTCGACATAACGCTGACTTGTGCGAATATATGTGCGAATATAAATCAAATATAAAATTATTCTCGTAATTAGTCTCGTTATATGTTTATACGAAACTGCATTTACCCCTCTAAGAGGATAATTAGATCCGAAATTTTGCGTCTCTCCTTCAGTTTGTGCTCCATTGTCGGCTATGAAAATGATGATCGAGTTTTTCAACATATCTGTCCTTCTCAGAGCATCGATCACCCGGCCGACTGATTCATCTAATGTGACAACGACACCTACAACCGTTTATGACAACCGTTTATAATTTCAAACATTATAAAATCAAATCATTGGTATTAGCAAAAACGCATACATTGTAATATTAATGAACAATTATTTTATACTTGATTCAATTTGAAATGATAGAACTAATTGATGAATTAAGAAATTATCTTAAAATTACGATTAAATAAACATAAAAGAAAAAGAAACACAATTTTTCTCATCTTTCGCGTAAATTTGATTTCATGTTTAGATGTTAACGCGATACTTATGATAATTGCAAGCAAAAAAGGGATATTACGTAACATACTTGCATACTTTCTTCTATTTATGTCTTCGATGTAACCGAGAGTGGTATTCGTTTCTGTCCAATTGCATACTTGCATTGCGTCTTGGACACCACTAGAATGGGGCGCAAGATGTGTTAGTTGCAAATATAGAGGTCTCGCACAATTATGTGATGAAATAATATTTTCAGCTTCATCGGTTATAAGGTCAGTCATATAATCGTAGTTATATTCAATCCTGTGATTATCACCTACGATACGATGCAAATCATAGCCAAATTGTCCCTGTAAAATAATTTTGTGTCTACTTTCAGTTATTTTTTAATAATTTACTTATTCGTAATGTGTGATAAAAAAGAAAACTATAAACTTTATTACTTCGCGATACTACGATTACGATTTTATATCTATGCTAAATGATCAAATTTTTCGGCAGTTGTGGCAAATAATAATCCTGTTATTACTGCATTGTAGGATAATGTATATACATCTAACAAGATATTTTATAATATTAATACCTTCTTTCCCAAATAATAACACAAAACTTACACTTTCGTACAATATATGATTGAAATATTGGATGAAACCGGAATAATATCCAACAAAAGTGTCGAAACCACGACGAGTAGGTCCGTGATTTCTTGTATAATAACCAACATGCCATTTTCCCACCAGATGAGTGGCATATCCGAATTTTCGAAGATGCTCGGGTAAAAGAATATTGTTCAAAGGTATACCACGTGGCTCAGCTCCTCGCAAGGGATAGCCTTGCATACCTAAATATTGGATACATTTCAATTGAGTTAAATTTTAATTGATCTCTTTTTATATAAATAGTTTTGAAGCGTATTTTTATGCTGTAACATAAAATTATAATCATTACTGAGAGAATCAATAAAGATATAAATTTTAAATAAAGAAATATATGAACTTTTTCGCGAGAAAATTATCACTGGATTGGAATATCAAGTTGATACAATTTTGAACATCTTTATCGATAAACAATAGCAATAAGATGCAAATGATTTTCGAAAGTTTCCTTTATCGTACAATGAAATATGCCACCTTATTAAATATGCTTAATTAGATTACCCGTTCTTATGGGATATTTCCCAGTGAGAAAAGCTGTTCTCGATGGTGTGCATATCGGTAATACGTAATGTCGATTTAGTATCACGCCATTGTATGCGAGAGCATCTATGTTCGGTGTAGGAATCTCATCGGCGCCGTGGAAGCTAACATCGTTCCATCCCTTATAATTATCAAAATATGTAATAACGAACTACATTTTATTATCTATATTTAATGGTGCATTTGAATATAAGCTGCCTTTATTTTATGAACCGTTTTTATTTTTTCCTAAATGACTACTATCTCTCGTATATCTCTCGTTGCAAAATTTTAAAATTAATGCTAATGCGATAACTCGTTAGTCAACTTCATAAACAAGCAGACTAAATATAACATCGTGTAATTTTGTCTATCTATGTATCTTATATATTATTACAGAAACGTGTTTCGCTGAAACTGAATTTTAAAGAATCATTAAGAAGGGGAGACTTGGAAAAGTAATAAAAGATATATGATTTGAAGGAAAGTAAAATTTCCTATTAATCTTAACAGTATTTAACATACAAAAAAATTTTTAAGAAGAACATATATTCTAGAATTGAATTGTTAATTAAATCATATATTTTTTAAAATAAACATTAAGAAAATCTATGACAAAAAAATTTCTTTCTAACTATTATTAGATTTCTTCATAAATATATTAAGCTATGCAATTATATATATATAATAAAAATAATTTCTTACAAGATCATCAGCAATGATGACGACGATGTTAGGTGGCTGTATATTAGAAACATTATATTTTAAACCAAAATAGATACATGGGACACTCAAAATCACAAAGACGTACACTAACAAATCTGTTCTTCTGAAGATCATTGTTTCAAATTTTATCGATTTGATAAGATGAGATCGCCAAAATTAATCAAACTCACAAAATGTCACACATTAAATTTTAGATGATCGATGTCGCAATGCACTATGTATACATATATAGCAATAATATTCGTATATTAAAATTGGCGATTAATCAACTGATAACTACAATTTATCTTTCTTAATATCCTAATTTATGTTGACATTTAATTATGGATAATTACAATAATCTTCTCGTTCGACGACATACACATAAATTGAGCACTTTTTTTCACATATAATCTTGCATTATCTAGAATTATTTACGATTTTATCATTCGACGGTCGAACGATTGTCAGCGATGACCGTTCGAGTTCGCATTAAATTTGATACTGTAAAGAGTAAAGCTTGCGCTAGACTGTGCGCGTATTCGCGATTCGTTTATAATTCGTGAATAGTGGAAGATTCGTCAAATTCAACCAATCAGATTTCTTTGTACAGTTTACAAATCGCGAATTACGAATCACGAATTGCGAATACGCGCATAGTCTGGCGCTAGCTTATAGCGCTAGCTTTAGACATACATTGCTAAATTTATACACTGACAGCAATTCAGATGCTTACTGACCTGATTATGGTCTTTATTATGATTCACATAGCGTAAACTGTTTACAGTCTAATTGAACTCGTTTTAACAGAGCTTTTTTTTAAATATTTATCTTTTATCTTATCTCGTTTTAACAGAGCTTTATTTTAAATATTTATCTTTTATCTTATCTCGTTTTAACAGAGTTTTTTAAAAATATTTATCTTTTATCTTATCTTTTTATATCGCAGCTGTTGGGTACAACATACATATAACCTTGGATATATACTCTAACATGTAATATCTATTTATGCAAATATATTGTTTCAAATAAAACTTTTACGCGATACTCTTATCTGAAGATGTTCGAAGAATTTATCAGGATACATTAAAATTCAAATAATAAGTTTGATATACATATTTATTAATCATACATTAAATATCCAAATAATATTTTAATATACGTGTTTATTTATCATATATTATTGGTATGATCGATCATAAATTAATATTTATAATTAGAAGACTATATATTAAGAATTACATGTTATAATCAAAATAACAATATAAAGTATCAATTAAAAAAGAAGTATCAATATATTTTTATATTCCATCTTTTTAAATTTATGTAATAGCTTCATTTATAGTGAGAAATTCAAATAATGCTGTCATGAATCACATGTTAAGATAAATTTGATCTGAAGTATTATCTTTCACATTCAGAGAAGTATGGTTGAACTAACGATAAGATGAAAAATAAATATACATATCTTGCTTTTATAAAATGTTGCTTAATTCTATGCAAATTAAACAATTTGATAAAAATGTACGTTTAAAAATAGCGTTTTCAAATGAAGATTGGTGAACATAAACGCAGAATCAATTAGTTATTTAAACTAAATTAAATTAGCGCTCCGTTATTTTAACAAACAAAAAATCTGTTCAGGCTCTATTTACAATTGTGCATTCAATTTTATTACGCGCATAATTGCAAAAAAATGAAAGCAACTTTCAATTCATGTGCATTAATAGATATCTTTCTGTCAGTATAGCTGAAATACTATACACTCTATAGAGGCGATACGTACTCGAAATGTGCGAAACTGTTGATAATCACACAATTATGATTAAAAACTTGATAACTAAAATGTTAAAAAATTAAAGAAATATTATCGAATTATCTGAAATTATTTATCCAAGATAAAATCTTTTCTCGACTTTATTTGTCGAACGGATATGATAAAATAAACCATCTCGTGCATCTGTCATCGTTTTATTTTGCAGCGTAAATGAACAAAATGAAATGAATAAGTGAAGTGAATAATACGAAGCAAAATAATAAGAAGACGTTGACATAATGCTATGTCAAAATATTCAGCGACATGGTAAAACGCTATACAAATGTTAAATAATTCGCTGAAGCGTTTGGACATAGTTCGTACTTAACATATCTATATATTATAATTTATTCATTTAAAAATAAACTTATTGCAGACACGCATTACCATATGCTGTAAAATATATATACGCATTTTATTAAAAAAACAGCGTGATCTTTTTGTAATGTATGAAGAAGAAGAGAAGGTATAAACTAAAATATAGGTATTTCTATCGATAAATCGATTTCCGCTGAGTTGCTTTAAATTGATCGATGTATTTTTCCTCAATTAATTGATGAAATTCGCACTTGAAATTATATTTTGCTTAACATTCGCTTAAATAAAACTATTGCACGTGACTGTTACGAGAATAATCCCGATATGAACACAATAGGCCAAGCTAACCAGTTGAGCCGCTGAATTGTTCAAAATAATTCCACCCGATGTTACCCATGGCTCCCACGTATTGTTCGTTCTTCTTGGATCTGCCATCCAATCTACTGGTATCTTGATTTGTCTCTTAACGATAAACCCATAATGTTCCAAGAATTTATCCAGTTCTCGAGAGATCTGCAAAGAGGAAAATTATTGTACAAGATGTCATCTAACTTAGTGATTCGTAGCTTCGCTATCTTGATCAATAAGTGATCAAAGTCTAAACTATGACAAGCAATTATACAATACAAAAAAATTAATTATTATTAAGAAAAATAAAACATTGTTATTAAAATAATGTATAGTTTAATCCTTTAAGTCTTGATAAAATTTAAAAAATACTTTCTGATTGGAAACATTTACTGATTATATGTTTAAGACATAGAAGAATATTGATCTCGATAATTAGTTTCAGTTTCAGTTTCAAATTTAACATCAATGCAATGCTTTCTCACTCTTGAATATTGCTCGACGATGTTCTTCGTTTCGCAGGGATCGTTATTGATATCGAAGAGACATTCGGTAACGTTGCATGTAATGAAACTGTCTCTAGGTCGGCAATTGACAGTTGCTTCGCGCCGTAATCGAATCATCGTGCTAGGTTGAGTGACCGGATCACCCAGGTGACGAGTGATGCTCTGCGACACCACACTCTTTAAAACGGTGTCGGTGTACGGTGGCATATCTTCTTGCGAGTCCAGGTTTTTCCTGGGATCATTAGGCATGATTCTTTCGATATCTCGATAATAACCATCATAGTATCCGTCCTCGATTGATCCTGAGACATAGATATGATTTTTCCTAAATATACTAAGAACGCGCAATTATTGCCAATAAATGAACGAGCTATCTATTATGAACGCCGTATCTGTTGAAAATCACAATTTTATGAGTGTTAAAAAACTATGAGTTTGCGCGTGGATTGTACTTTTAAACTTTTTAACATACAGTTTAAAATCTAAAGTCTTTTTCTCCTTAATAATACTTTATGATTCTAAATTTTCTCTTTATATGCATGAATTAGAACTTCAACTAAAATAATTATAATCATTCATATAATAATTCATGATAATTTGTTCATAACTTATTTCTTTATGCGTAAGTTATATCATAATTTCGTCCAATAATTCTAATCACATAAGTACCCCGAAGAAGCTTGAATTGTTTGTATATGGCCCCCTCGGTTTTAGAGACCTCGTCGATGTTAAGCAATAGCTTGTCCCTGGCACTCGGTAGACTGTTATTTAACATGCACCACTGATCGACTCCGTCGATCTTTCCCAAGTCTCTCACATTACCACCAGCGATAGTATATAAAGTCGGCAACCAGTCGGTTATATGCATCAGATCGTCGCATACACGTGCTGTCTTACGCAATCTTGGTGACCATAGTACAGCAACTCCTCTCACACCTCCTTCATACAGCGTATATTTCATCTATCGTCATATGAATTATGATTTTATTTTACTGTCTCTTAAACTATCAAAATGATCCATAAGTTTGCACGTACAATACTTTTTTAGAAATGTTCAAATATAAAAAAATTAAATATAATTTGAATAAGTTTCAAGTAAAATTAATATTATTTAATATAAGTTAAATAAAATATATTTCTTATTCTATTTATCCAGAGAAAATTGATTAATGGACATATTTGTGTAATCAAGTATGCCATGAACTTATCGATTCAATATCTATATCAGATGTGTGTGATTTAAAATACATACACCTCGCAAGGGGTAATTAGAACCGTAATTGCGGAATTTTCCAATGGATGCTGCACCGTTATCAGTTAGAAAAAGGATCAATGAATCCTTTAACATCCCTCGGCTACCTAAGGCCTGAACGACACGTCCAACGGAATAATCTAATCGCGATACCATTCCTAACAGAATAACAATAAAGTATTAAAAAACGATGAATTATTTTTTTCATAAATATTCTCTGTCAATTCTTATGCTAAAATTCTATCAATTAACTTAAATTAATATTGCAAATTTATTTATTTTATATAAACTTCTATTGTAACTGATAATGAAATTAATATTTAGATACGACCGATATTTTTTATCTCACCTTTAAAAGCAATGTAATAATACGTACCAGCATATTTGCGACGATTTATTTCCCGAATGTGCCTAAACTGTCTATCGTGGTAGTCGTAATCGTGCGGACTCTCGAGAGGCGCGTGAACAGCGAGATGCGATATTTGGAGAAAGAGCGGTCGAGATGGGTCGTGATACTGAATGATCCTGACCGCTTCGTCGGTGAAAAGATCAGTCACGTATCTTTTAGTTGGTCCGTAAGCTGGATCATCACCACGATGCATATCATATCCGCTCATGTTCTAATACAAAAAAAATATCGAAGTATAACAACAGAATGTGTAATAATAAAAAATAAATTACAACGTTATACAAGTAAAATATTTTGATCTTATTTTTGCATTTTTATCTTTTCGCTATATAACATTATAATGATTGTCTTTATTAAGAGAGAATCGTGTGTATTTGATTAATTTTTATTACGTTACTTATATAAAAATGTAATATTGGAAAAAAAAAGCAACAGAATCTTATGGTCATTATCTTGATTACATGTCAATTTGTTACGAAATAATAATTGGCTCAAATAATCGGGATATACATATATGCTATACCTGAAAGGAGTATTTATAGTCATAATATGTAACGTGACTGTTGTAAAAGCCAAAGAAGGAATCGAAACCCCGACGTAAAGGGGTGTGTTGAGATGTGTAGTATCCCACATGCCACTTTCCGATCAGTTTCGTCATGTACCCCAAACCTCGTAGGTATTCCGGTAATATCCTTACATTGAGAGGAATCCCTCTGGGTTGACCACCCTGTATATCTTCTCCCTGCATACCTGTATGAAGCAACATTACGCAATATAGGCATACAACAAAAAGATGCGTGGATGCTGCATTAATTTTTTAAACGCGCCATAGATTGACACATCCTGTTATCGTTTGTGTCAGAGCCGGTCATAAACATTATAATATACATATATAATAATATACAATATATAAATTATTTTCTCTATTTTTTGCACAGAAAGAGATATATTTTCTGAATTAAAGAAAATAAAAATAATAGTAACAATTTATTAATTTTATATTGAAACTTTTGCAAAATGTATTTGACAAACGCTGATTTAGAGATACTGTTTCATGATATTATCATTTACAAAGCACGATGAATGATACATACCCATACGTATCGGATACTGTCCGGTGAAAAAAGCAGTTCTAGAAGGTGTGCTGGATGGTAAGACATAATGCCTATTTAATATAATTCCATTATACGCCAAAGCATCTATATTCGGAGTCGGTATCTGATCCGAGCCGTGAAAACCGACGTCATCCCATCCCTAAAAATTTGGAGCATTATTTATTTTTAGCGCGTTAAAAATGCATAATCAATAATTACATTAAAATGTTAATAATTCGGTGTTTTGATAGAAAATAATTTCTTCTGTAAAATTCTGTAAAAATTTTACTTATAACGCTACGAGAGCATTATAAAGAAAATTTTTATAGAGAAAATTGACTTTTACAAAAACATTGCATTATTAACATTTCTATGCAATTGAAATGTAAAAGGAAAGAAAGTACCTTACTTCTATGGACATACGTATGGCGGACCGGAAGTCTAATATATAATAATTACATGATCGAATTAAAGTATAATTGATGTATAGGAATTAGCATTCGTCAAGTAGTTGGAATGAGTCACAATCTACGACTTGATCGCGGAGGCGTGAATAGTACGTAAGCCACGGTAATTAACTTAACTGCAGATAATTTTAATCATACTTTCGTACAAACTAATCGGGCCAAATTGAACGTACAATGTACCAGTAACATAACAACATTTTATGCCAATCATTAATAAGGCATAAATAATTTTTAACTTCTTTGTGGACGTGTTTCAATATTCTCCGCAAAAAAAAAACAGGCAACTTAAAATTAATTTATTAAAAAATTTATTTTTTATGTGTAAATGTTAATTTTTAAAGATTGCACTGAAAAACTTTGTTCTCTCTATCTCCTTTTCCATATTAGTATTATTTGACTATAATATATAAATATGGAATGGATATTTAAATATTTGACAAAGAGACGGAAGAATGGCAAAGATTGACAAATCTCCCTTATAAATTTTAAATAGAGAGAGAAAAGAAATTATACTTTTAATTATATTATCTTTGTAATTAAATTGTAAAATCCTCTTAAAATTAACAATGCAAAATATACACGCGTTAACAGAAAAGGCTGATTATAAAACTAATCCTTAATTTTTTAAATTAGGACATTATTTAAAAAAATGATAGCTTGTACATGTGTATATACAATATATACAATATATATATTGTATATATATATATATATATATATATATATATATATATATATATATGTATTATATTTCAATTTATTAATTTTTTTAATAAAGGATGCAAAAATTGTTAAAGTTTTACGTTGCACATTTTCAGATAAGATCTACGTGCATCGTTGTTTAATCTAAAAAGGATTACCTATCCAATCTACAATTCACATTATCGATAAAACTGATTCATCTAAATATATTTTGGATTATTTTTTCAAATAAGATTTTTATTACTTTAAATATCGACAAATTAATTATTATTTTATAATTATTTATATAAATACATAAGTATATACATTCCGCGATATCAATCTCGTAAATTTTAATAATGATTAATATATAGCAATTATGTATTGCATTTACACATCCGAAAAACAATAACGAAAGAGAAAGAATAATTAAAAATTTCGTTAGAGTATTCATTACTATTAAGATGTATATATTATTTTTTCAAATACGATTAAAATAAATATATATGAGTACATGTCTTCACTCTCATCAATATCTTACCAAATCATCGGCCATGAAGACGATTATGTGCGGTGCTGTTTCGTATAAGCCCAATATAGTTTCAAACAATACAATAAAGCATAAAACAAATATACTATCCCGAATTGTCGTTGAACACATCATCTTTGAGATGATTTAGAAGTTTTCAGATATTTGAAAATATACGCGTGCTGAGAGAAAATAAACTTTCACATGTACTTCTTTTCACTTTGCACCATACGGCAGTAATAAATTAATGTGCAAACAAAAGGAAGATATAAAATTATGTACACGATATATATATGTATATATATATATATACATCCACGATGTCTTGCGGGATACAGAAGAGCAAGAAGAGAACATAAACAGGTTTATATATAGTCCACCTACGAAAGAGCACGTCATGAATGGATCATGCGAATGGGAAGGGCAGATATACTAATGATTACGGCAATGATGAGAATATATAACGTGCCTTATATATAACGTAACTTATAAACTAGGTTACTTCTCATTTTACATCCTATTCTCTCTACTTGTCTAATTTCCCCTCACTGCGATCGCGTAGAATTTAGGGAACGTAACGTAAGAGATTTTTCTCGCGCGGTATTCTTTTACGGACACAGTTTCATTCTCTTTCTTTCTTACATCTGAAAGTTATTGCCTATAGAAAATATCTGCAAAGAATAAGATAAATCGAAAATACATATATATGAGTTTACATATATTGTATATACTACCGGTAAAAATATAATACCTCATGAAGAAAAAAAAATATATACATATATAGAATAAATTTTTTCTTTCTTTGATTACATAATTTCCCACATAAAGATAATTTTTTTGAATATTAAGATAAAATGTGAATCTATTCGATTTTATGTGTATCTATTAACTAAAAAGTTTTTTCTTATTTACTATAGAATTTATTTACATACATTGTGTATTTATATTATTATCATATATTATTCTTTTAACTATATATAATATAAGATGCGTCTTATCCGTCTTAAAGTATATTCAATAACTTCTCAAAATATCAGATAATCGTAATCGGGAAAATATACTAATATATTTTTAGAATTAAGAATTTATATAATATAATTAATGTCATAATATCATTTTAGCTGTAATTTGGTTGTCAAAGAAATTGTATCTTAATATAAGTATTAGGCATATAAATTCAATATATTATAATCAATAGCATATTTATATTCAAAATAACTTTCTTCAAAAACTCAAAATCAGATACAAAAATTCAGATCACGTTCAGCAAAACAACTATTAAGTTGTCATCTTATCAACACTCTTGACTTATTGGTTTTAAAAGTAACAGCCAATTACGTTGCTACTAAACGGTTTATTCTGCAGAACGCGCTCATTTATTCTTTTTTTGTTTTCACATAGAAAAAAAAATTATTTTATACTGATTCTATGATTTATTAACGAAAATTAATTATAAACGCGTATAGTTCATGATTTAGAAATAATATGACAAATTAATAACAAAAATATAAGAAATATTAAACAAGAATAAAAGTTAATTAACTGGATAAATAACTAACGGGATAAAATGAAAGAGACACGTTATAAAAAATATAAAAACGGAGAATGTTATAGTAACAAATTTATTTAGTTACAATTGTATTGTTTAATAAAATATGTGCATGCTCTCTGGCATTAAAAAGTGTTTAAATTTTGTATAAATACTATATTTTTATTATGCAGATCTCGAGAAAAGATTAGGTTTCACAAATTCTTTCTTATTTTTCTATAAACACATCTAACTTTCTTATATTAAAAAAATTACTTTTTTCCATATCTGGATTGCACAATATATATGGAAATATGCAGATATAAAATATTCAAGTTAAAAAATACAGGTACAAATAGATCCTATATATTTAATATTTATTATCTTAAATTACAGAATATTATCAGTTTGCAAAAATGCAATATATGCAACGAATCTTTGGTAATCAGAATTTGCGATAAATTCACTTGAATTAGTTCGACAATGTGTTTATATTATCGAGATCTTGCATTTTATGTATAGTATGTAGATTGTCCCACCAATGCAACAGTTTGTATTGGTACATTAGACGGAACCATGGCGTTAACGGTATCATAGTCTTTACGAAGTTTTTAATCTCTGATCTAGGCATCCAACGAACCTCGCTCACTTCATCGGGATTAGGATCTATAGTGATGTCATCCTTTTGCAAAAAGAGCACGTAATCTATCTCGTGTTCACCCCAACGTAAATTACTCATTGCTTCGTAGTAGATTCTTGTCAGATAAAATAGTTCATGAGGTTTGATTGCATCATTGGGTATACCTAGTTCATAATTGAGTCTTCTTATAGCTGCTCTGCGTATACCCATAGCGTTCTCCTCTTCCATTTCCGAAGGGATCTCTGCCAATGGATGACTGCAGCAAGTATTTGTATAATGATCTGGGAATGTTATCTAGATATGTAACATAGAGATGTGTCATATAAACAGATAAACAGATTATATAAACATATAAACAGGTTCTTCAAGCATTTATAGCGTATTAAATGTTTACAAAAAGTAGGAGAGAAGTTATATTGTATATTAATTTAATTGTATCTAATCAAAGTTCAGGATAAATAAGCAATTTTACTTTGAATCTTAATTTCCAGAAGACATAATGTTATATATTAAAACTGAAGCCTATATTTATTAATTTTCATACTAGTAATTAAAATATTCAAGATTATCTTAAAATATTATATAACGTATAAATCACCTTATTACTGGATCGTTTTTGGAGTAACAACTCTCCTTTGTTGTTGAACAGAAAGACACTGAATGCCCTATGAAGCGGTACGCTTCCTTCTGCATTAATTTCATGACAGAATTCTTTTGTAGCTTCGCCAATAGGTCTATCGAACTTATCTATAAGTATACAACGTTCCTTCAAAGCAGCTTGCTGCAACGGTGCTATTTGTGCTGTTCCATAATTTTTTCTCGTAAACGTTGTAATCTTATGCATGATATTGCAAAGCTTCCTAGTTACTCCTTGTATCATGACGAGAAATACAAGTTAACTGTCCCACTGCCAAACAGCAACTAACTACAAATAGAGATACACAAGATATTTATCTTCTTTTTTTACAATATATGATGTTAATGTATTCATGTATGGAAATGTGATCTTACAGAGCGTAACTTTGACACTGTATTTCGAAACCAAGGTTGCATAAAATTAACAAGAATCAAATATCTTGAATAAACACGTACGTTATACGCAATAAGATATTGATACGTATTTTTATCTGGGTAACATTAGGAGCACATTGTTAAACTTTCTAATTGAAAAGCCAATCAAGAACTAGTATAGCATTTACACGCATACGGTATCAAAAATAATGACGGGTAAACCAAGAGATTTACACATGCAGTTAACTATAACTATATACGTAAACGTTACTTTTCGATCGTTTCCGTAGCTCGTTACATAAACGAGCTTTTATTTAAGTAATCCCGAAATGTATAAGAAAGTTATCGATATGATTAATAAAATTACATTCGTTTACGTAAAATCATGTGTTATCTCAGATGGAACACATGTTCCACTGCAATTGTCAGAATTTCAGGATGTCAGGATGTCTGGTTTCGATACGATCATAGATTTAAAAAAATCATGAGCATATATGCATGGCATGTTCAACTTCTTCCAAGTAGAGCTCCTATAATAATATTATAGGGACCATAGACATAATATAGATCGATTGTTGAGGAGTAGAAGTCGAGGTGCACGTAGAAAAGGACATACTCTGTTCCGAGCTCCTTGCGTTCTCTCTCGCTCGCACGGAGCATGACGAAATAGAACGCTATGCTATGTGCGAGCGAGAGAGAACGCAAGGGGCACGAAACAGAGTATGTCCTTTTCTACGTGCATCTTTACCCTCGCTCCTTAAATAAAGGCAAACGCTCGGTCTAGATATACCATGTCTATGATAGGGACTCTTCCAAGTAACTTCGGGCGTTTTCCAGCAAGGTATATGATTGGCTGTCAAATGAAGAAATTTAAAATTCTGTATTTGACAGCCAATCGCGTGTAGCACACTGTGTCATCTGTGTACCTTGCTGGAAAAGGCCCACAGTGTATTACGCATTATCACGCGATTGGCCATCAAATACAGAATTTTAAATTTCTTCACTTGACAGATAATCATGTGATAATGTATAGTGCACTGTGTCATCTGTGTATCTTAATTGCTGGAAAACGCCCTTCATGATTTAGTTCCATCGGTAATCAATACGTCAAGTCAATACGTCCTTTCTCGGGCATAGACAAGAATTTGTAAAGAGTCGCCACTGAATAGTGATCCGTGTCGATCATTGCGTTACCGTTGTTACCGATCACTTGCTGTCATCTACTGTAGCGCCTATCTCTTACTCATGCATATACCGTGGTCGGCGCGTGCAATAGTAAAATGGCTGCCGGCAAACGTCAATATATTTTATATTAATAAGAGCCTGCCCCTTTGTAAATAATCGCGCGGCGCAGGAAGATATCGCAATAAGGACGTATGCCGTTCAACTAACCGGCTCGATTCTTATCCTTAATCGCGTGTATGTGAGTGTACGTCGACAGAATGGCGGAATTTGTGCGCGGCGGACCCAGCGTGTCCAACAATGCTAAGGTATGTATGTATGTATGTACGAGGAGTATTATTCATCGTCCGCCACACGTCATTTCTTTGTTATACAGCGTCACGGAAGGGAAGCGCGATCGCCGTAACACAAATTGTCTCACGCTTCTCTTATTTAATATCTTACCCCTTTTCCAATTTTTATTAGCGCGCTTTGTATATTTACGACTTCTCTATCTTGGTGTCTATCGTTATCGGTGTCGTCTGACCGATACTCTTAATTCCTCGATTAAGCATGCACGTGATAATTAAAAATATGTACATGCTTTATACATTTGTTTATTTTAGAATTGGTATACTAGTATAACATTTGTTAATGAAACTGATTAGTAACATGTCAAAAATGGATCGAATTATTGACACATACATATGTATAAAATAAAGTCGGTGAAAAGTAAAAATGAAAGATTGATCTCATCGAATATAATGGCATTTTTATAGATGGAACATAGTAGTAAAGGCGGATCTCCCAGTACAGGAAGCGAAGATGGTGGTCAGAATGAATCGTTAAATGCAGAGAATGAATTTGATCCTTTTCTCGAAAATATACCAGATGATATACAAGATACAGAAGAACCCGATGGCGCAAATGCTACTTTATTAACAGCACCACCAGAAAATCAGTAAGATTAAATATAATTTATTAATTTTTTGCAAATATATGATTTCTTTGGGATAGAGTTACGTGTTAATGCAAGGCTAATTATATGACTGAATGCATTCATAATCATAACAAATCAAAACAAATAGAAGCATATAATCTCTCTTGCAGATGGTATCATGGTAGATTAGATAGATTTACAGCAGAAGAAAGACTTTGGGATGCGAGTAAAATGGGTAGTTATCTGGTTCGTGAAAGCGACAGGAAGCCTGGAAGTTACGTTTTATCTTACTTAGGGAGAACTGGAATAAATCACTTTCGAATTACAGCTGTTTGCGGAGATTATTATATTGGTAGGGACTGAGATATAATTTAACAAAAAATCCTCAATACGTAATATATTATATTTAAAGCAATTTAGAGAGATATATATACTTTAACAGTTACATATTATTTGAGAGACATTTTATTTTAGCACATGAAATCCATTTATTCTGAAAATGATGCAAGTCAAATTTTGAGGTATAATGTTAAATTAAAACATTTGTAAAGTGTTTCCAATGTACAAATTAAATGACACATGTAAAACTTTCTACATTTATATAATTTTGCGTGCAGAAGTCCTGCATATTTCCTACTTTAAAATAATGTTGTAGGCGGTCGTCAATTTAATAGCTTATCAGATCTGGTTGCGTATTATACTCATTGTTCGGATCTGCTAAAGAGAGAAAGACTTATACACCCAACACCACCCCCTGAACCAGTAAATGATAAGAAACGAATTGTCGCGATATTACCATATACGAAAATGCCAGATACCGATGAATTGAGCTTTCAAAAAGGTGATATATTTTTCGTGCACAATGACATGGGTGATGGGTGGTTATGGGTCACTGCCCATAGAACTGGCGAACAGGGTTTAATATTTCGGGAATTAGTGGAGGATCTCGATGATTCAATAGATCCTAACACGGTATTTTCCTGGTTTCATCCTAATGTCACCAAAAGCGAAGCTGTGGACATGCTGGTAAAAGCAGGACCTGGAAGTTTCCTAGTAAGCAAATAATTTATTTTATTTTATAAATAATATCTCTTTTATGTTATATTTTTCTTGATTTCTGATTTATTCTTGTAAACTTTATATTTATATCTTCTATCATAGGTCAGGCCATCGGACAACAGTCCGGGAGATTACTCACTTTTTTTCCACATAAACAATCAGATACAAAGATTCAGAATCGAAAAAAAAGGAGTAAGATACCTAATGGGAGGTAGAACATTTGAATGTTTGGATGCTGTAATTAACAGGTATACTCTTTGCTGTTTTGATTTTGCATACAAATAATTTTGACATAACTTTTTATACTGATATTATATCATAGATATCGAAAAGAACAAATTGTGGAAGGCCATACTTTAGTTCAAGCGATGGTAACCGAGCCTGATGGTAGTGTCAGAGTAAATAGAGAAATTCAACATGCTGAGAAAATATACGCGACTTTGAGAGAATGTCGAGAACAATCGGGAGCAAAGAAAAACAAAGGAATTAAAATGCAGGGATATCTGGAAAAGAAATCTGAGAAAAATAAAAAATGGAAAGCATTATATTTTGTGTTGTTGGTAGATGCTACCGACACGCATCTTTATTTATACGACAATCCTAAGAGAACTAAGCCAAAAGGTCTCATTGACTTGAGTTGTGCTTATTTATACCAGGTAAGAAATTGGAACAGTATATCATATATTGGCATATTGAAATCTTAGATCCTATTGAAGTTAATAACATAAAAGTAATTGTGCTGTAATACAATTGTTGTAACATGCATGACATACATGTACAATATTTCATGGGCAAATGGTGGAAATAACACCTTAGAGTAAACGCGAGATGAATTATTCAAGTGTTTTTTTAGGTCCACGAAAGTGTATTTGATAGGCCTCATTGTTTTCAATTAGTTGAACGCGCATTACCTTGTCTGGCCACGATAACTTACTTGGCTGCCCCGAATTCCGAGAACGCATTAGATTGGATTAATGCCTTGAAACCATTATGTGTATCACAACTCACTCGTGCTCCAAAAGTCGCTCGTCTCCGTGAATTACGTTCGTTGCATCTGCATATTTTAGACGCGCATAGACTTCCATACAAGCTAGTCCCGAGTCCATTCATTATAGTGGCTCTAAACAATGTTAAAGTTGCTCGCACGAAGGTTAAAACGGGGTTACATCCTCTCTGGGATGAGGAATTTATTCTAGAGTACGTGAACGATTTTTATATAAAGTTTTCACATATACAAATTTTATTCAACTGCGTTTATACTCAACAGGGATGTACCGCCAGACGTTATGTCCTTTTCACTGACTCTGTATAATAAGGGCAAGCGTAGCAAAGACACAGAGGTAGCGGAATTAACGGTTGAATTGGCTAGTTTGACTAATGGCGAAGAAATGGACGAGTGGTATCCGTTATCGGGAGTTACACCTATCGGGGAATGGGGAGCATTACGTTTACGCATACGGTGAAAATTAAGAACTTTTTTTAAAACGTTAATATACTTCAAAAACATATTTACATTATTTTTCTCCTATTAATACAGTCTCTCATATTAATAATAATAATAATAATAATAATAATAATAATAATATATGTGTATATGTATGTTACGTATGTATACGTATATATGTATTTTACAGATACAGACACGATTTAGCTATGCCTCCCGAAGAGTACAGTCCTCTTCAACAGTTACTGCTAGATCCGGAACTGCATGTTGTCAAGGCTTTAGCGGATGTATGTCACTTAGATAGAGTACCCTTGGCAAATAGTCTTCTTAGAATTTTTAGGTACAAATAATTATCTTATACGATCATCTAATTATAAAAATCAATTTTTTTATATCATTAATCTTTTAGGCACGAAAGAAAAGAGGCAGATCTTCTACGCTCATTGAATCAAGCAGAAGTAAGTTATGATTTGACTGTTTAAGCATAAAATATAAGCATATAATTATAAAATGCATTTATTTAGGTCGAGAAAGAGGATGAAACACCAACATTGTTTAGAGCTGCCAGTCTTACTACTACTTTGATGGATTTATATATGAAATCCGTTTGTACTTCGTTTTTAAAAGCAGCTTTACGTGATACGATTGTGAAACTAATTGAAAGTAAACAAAGCTGCGAATTAAATCCAACAAAAATGGATTCTCCAGAAGATGCTTGCAGTAATGCAGAATTTTTATTACAAGTATATAATTTTTTTTGCAATATTGTATTTTAATTTAACGACAATCATGTTAATGCATAATACTTTTCTTTTTATTTTTTTTATTTTAGGTATTGGATGAAGTTACATTGAGCATTTTTACGAGTCCCGATGCTTGTCCGAGGACTCTCAGATATATTTGTGGATGCTTACAAAGAGCAGTAGTTGCTAAGTGGCCACATGAAAGACTAGTCAGAACTCGGGTAGTTAGTGGATTTATATTTCTGCGCCTTCTCTGCCCTGCCATATTAAATCCTAGGTCATTTAATCTAATAGCTGAGCCACCACCTCCATCTGCTGCAAGGTACATTATACATAAATTAAAATTATACAAATGTGAGATTAATATAGAATTTTGAATATCTCCAATATGTTATGCTTTTATTTTGTTAATTTGAATTATTTCAGATCATTAGTCATGGTGGCAAAATGTCTACAAAATTTGGCTAATTTAGTGGAATTTGGTGGAAAAGAACCATACATGGAAGTTGTAAACCCATTCATACTCAAAAATAAAGAACGAATGGTAGTGTTCCTTGACCAGTTATCTGTAAGTTTATTTTATGTTTATTTTATATTATTTATTAGTCTTTTTTATTTTTATTGCTAGATATAAATGTTTTGATATTGCATTATCCATAAAAATTTCAATGTGCAGTAAAAAATAAAAAAATTTGAATTTATATAATTAAACTCATACAGAATGTTGCTGAGAAGCCAGAATCCGAGGGTACAGATCCAAGAACCAAAAGCGTATCCGACACTGCAAGAGATTTGGCGACATTACATCATATTTGTGTCTCACATTTGAAGGAACTCCAAGTTTTGTCAAAGACACAGGTATGTCTATATTTTATATAATTACAGATATATTAAAGGTATATACATATAAAGAAATATATTTCTTACTTATAGCCGACGATTAAACAATTGGTAACAGTAACTGAAATGTTGAGCAAACATAAGCAGAAGTATATGGAGATGATACGGTAGTGCTAGAGCCATCAGCCACGAATAATGCCAAACACAATAAAACGATTTATAAAATTTGACGGATAACATATAGTAGTATTTAATAATTATAATTAAGTAATTAAACGTACAGACTGACGTGCCATATATATTACTGTATACACACTCAAGCCTACATTTACTATTTCATATGTAATTAGAAGTTAGTTTATATATACATAAAAATATAAATATATATATATATATATAGCGACACACACACACACACACAGTAACATGACAGTGATATAGATACATACAGAATCATATAGGCGTATAACAATTTTATATTTACTTAGGTGCTCGAAAATAAATGCAACTTTAATCGAAATATTTCAATATTTTTAGTAATTCTAAGCCCACTATCCCAAGAATAACTAAAATCGTACATTGTGTTACATACAATTTCTACAAAATATTTATAATATTAAATGTAAAATGCATATATCAAGGTAAATAAAATAAGCCTTATATTATCTTGATATTATTATATATTTCAAGAACAGATATAATTTTATTATGAACATTTTCACATATCATATATCAGATGGGAGATAAAATATATTGAAGATAAGTTTATATATCTATATATGTATACCTTAATACATTTTTATAAAGAATTTTAACAAATATAATCGAACTTTATACATAAAGTTTTTGATTTACGAATTTCGACTGTAATATAGCTGAAACATGAATATCATTGAGTTATATTATAATATATGAATGATTTATTTCTATATAAATATTCACGTATCAATGACAATATATTGTTAGATGAAATTACAAAAATGATTTTATATAATTAATATTACAATAGTGCATGTACATGAGCCATAATGATCTTATAGGCAAGCATTCGACAAGTGAATGCTATATAACAAACAGGTTTTATACAAAGTTTTATTGTGTGAAATTGAATTGTATGTGTAGTATCTCTATATTATGTGTGTGTACTTATATAGACACATACATACACATTTCCTCATTAGCTGAAAACATTAATTTAAAAAATATTACATACGTATACGAGAATATGCGCGTTTGTATACATTAATATTAAAAAATATTACATGTATACGAGAATATGGAAATTTGTAATGTTTGCATTATTTAACGAAGGATTTAACCCTTGATTGTTCCTTGAACATATTATAAAACTTAACCATTAATATTTACGTTGTATGTTGATTGTAAAGAATAAATTCATTGTATGTCGAAATTATTTTATTGTCAGGAAAAAAACTCAATTAACTTGAGTACCATATTACTATCGATAGTATTCGTCGTTTATAATAATTTTATTTATTAAATTATGAGTATGTTGCAATAAATCGTAATTATTTTAATGAATTATTCTATTATCTATGATATAATGAATTAGCAAATTATTAAAGAAGCAGAAATGTAAGAATTTTTCTCGCTATCTTAACTTTGTCCAATAGCAGTGTCCATCTTTTATTTTTCTTTTAAAGTTTAAAAGAAGATTATAATTTTAAGTATATGTAGATTTTTATATAAACTAGAGAAAGATACAGCGTTATATGCATATGCTATCTGTAATTATAGCAAATATAGCTTTCTTGCAATAAATTCATTATCTCTAGAAATAAATGTAATTAGTTGAATATTTAAGCCTTTGGTTAATAATATGTAGGTAGCATTAATACAGAGAAATTAATACAAGAAAGCGATATTCTGTCCAAATTTAGCAATCGATTTCGCGAGTTTATTTCGATATTGTTGTACAATTTTACTCACATAATTTGATAAATCTATTTCCAAAAAAAGCAAGTTCCTTATAGGATACATCTATATATTTGCGCGCGTATATTCTCTTATATAGCTACTAAATAAAGTACTATTTATATATATAAAAATTGCAAACAGGCTGCATTCCGATATTCACTGCCAGTACTGAAAATCTATAGTATACATGACGTAAATTATAGATTTTCAGTACTGATATGAATATCGGAACGCAGGCTTAATCACACAGTAACACCTTAACTAACCTGATGTACTTAAGAATATCTAATCACAGCACATAATGAATTAAGTTTGTAATATCTTTTCTGCGACTCAAAGCTTCTTTTTCCGCTTTAGAATGATAGTTTTATTTGCTTAGCAAATATTCACAATAAAAAATGGCAATTGATCAAAAAACTTAATTCATAAATTATAAAACAGTTTATACAGCGATTAAATTTTACTTTACTAACATATTATAATATTGCTGTTTGATTAAAATCCATTAGTGTGCGACAAGTGAAGTGTTATTAATATCGACTAAATATCTATAAGATAAAAAGTAATATATACATGTTACATTTTATGCCACATGTTACTAATAGCTTATTTGTGTGCCCTGTAATAAAATTTTTATATTATCCTCTGTATAAAAATGACAGTAAAAATTGACAAATATGAATATCAGCATATGTAACAAAGAAAATCAGCATTTTTCTTTCATTCAATCAAGGGTTAAGATACTTCAATATATCAATATAATAAAATTGCCTGGGGCAAACTGTTAAAAAGGTAAATGTTTCTTATATGAAACATAAACCCTATATATGGTAAAAACTATTACAGCTATTACATAATTTGTTCTTTTCTCTCAATATATAGAAAAAATGTGCTTGCAATTTTTTACAATTTATTGCAATTTATACTTTAGAGTAAGCTGCAAATATTTGTGCACTGTGAACATAATGTAAGGCTTTTCTCATATTCTATTTCTGCGTTGTAATAGAGTTTTGAGTGAAAATATATATTGGTGTTATCCAAGAATTTATAAAATACAGCATCGACGTCTCTTATGTCCGCTACTACCGGGTGGTTTACCTGTACGTTCTTTATCTTTCCGTATTTCTCTGACCTAAAATGCGTGCACAATGAATTTTCGTCACTTTCGAAATTTGTCCCAAAATCTTACGTGAAACATATTATAGAAACGTGATATTGCTATATATAAATACATAAAAGTTTTCAATACACAATATTATGAGTTCCATGCCATATTGAAATTTGTAATACTAACAAGGATATCTGTGTGTACTCACCAAAGTGTAAAATGCATCATCTACACCCATCCTTGTTTTCGCTGAAGTTTCTACAAATGGCACACCATACTGTCGTGCGACTTCTCTCGCTTGAGTCATATTTACTGCCCAAGATTGCTGAAGGTCACATTTATTTCCAACTAATACCATTGGCACTTCCTCTGCATCTTTCACTCGTTTTATTTGTTCCCTATATGTTCCAATGTCCTATTAAACACATAATACAATTATCTTAAAAATGTTAATCAGATAGATATATATAATTATTTATATAATATACTTACCTCAAAACTTTTAGCAGAGTTTACAGCAAAGACTAACAAGAATCCTTCTCCTGTTCTCATATACTGATCTCTCATTGCACTATATTCCTCTTGTCCAGCTGTATCTAATATATCTAGAAGGCACGTTTCACCATCGATCACTACCTGTTTAACAACAATATATGTATATTTAATGGACTACGAAAGAAAATATTATATTTGTAATGTTAAATTTTTTTAGCTCTTGGACAATAAAGGATTCTGGCGCAGACTGCGCTATTTGGATTCAAAAAGACTTAGGCATCACCATACCGTACAGTTAATGTTTCGTTATGACATATTGATTATGGCTAGATTAATAGTTTGAATATTTCAATAGAGAATGACAAGTTATTTTAAACTCTCATAAAACATTAAATAAAGTTAAATAGTATGCTTACTTGTTTTCTATATGAATCTTCTATGGTAGGATCATATTCATCAACAAAGTGATTCTGTATCAGTTGAATGGTAAGCGCCGATTTTCCAACACCTCCAGCTCCAACTACTACAAGCTTGTATTCCGTCATGATGCAATTTTTTAGTGTACAACTTATAGTTTTTATTATTTCCCTCTAAGTAGTTTCTTGGATTATCTACAAAAAATAATGGAATATAACATAAAATATATAAAATATAACATATTGTATACTTTATCACTTTAAGTTTCTTTGATAAGATTCTATACATATAATTAATCAATAAGAGAAATCTCATCATAATTTAATTTTTGGGCAAATTTTATCAGAGACTTTGATGAAATTAAGAGATAAATATGTAATAAAATTATATTCTATATCTCTTAAAATATATATGTTTGATGTTTCAAATATAAAAATTTTTCTGCAGAGTATTAATTTCATCAATTGATTAACTTGATTGATTATTGAATTCAATATTAATTTTACTTATTTCCTAAAAATAATTACAATAATTACATTGTATAGTTTAAAAACTTTAATCGACAGTTATTATTATTACTCATGTTTACAAAAGAGAGAGCAAACTGTTGTCTGCTACTGTTTAAGCTGTTGTCCTTTGCTAAACTTTTATCTTTTTAATTTAATGTTATCTCTCAATATGTTATTTTAAGTGAATATCTATCTTTTTCAGTATTTTAGAATTAATTACAATTAATAAGTGCATATATGTCTCCCTCGTAAAACACATAAATGTAATTTAATAAGAGAAGAGCAGAAATAGTTTTTAGGCTATTGGCAATATAACATTAAGTGTTAACTTATTGTTAGTGCTATCCTCTGCTGAAAGCGAACATTGTAAGATCACTGATATTAGTCATCCAATTATTGCTAATATTGTATAATCATTGGCATTGGTCATCCAATTATATCCTTCATAGAACCAGATACGCGATATTCGTAACTTTTATCTTACTCGTAACAATTTCGAAGGTGCGATGCCTCGAACGCGTTTTAGATAAGCGAAAGAAGCGACATATAAATAAAAACGGACGCAACAATCGTGCAACGAACATGCGGACAGACGTAAGACAGATTTATCGTAGCATCTTCACGCTTCGTCTCGACGTATTATTGTCGGCAGAGCACGAGGAGGATTATCGTTCGACCAAGTATCAGCGACGAGTCGTCGACTCTGGGTACTATGCGTGGCGTTGCATTTCGTAGTAAACAGTGCACGCATTGGGAGAGATGCGAGACTTGCCAGGAGAAACAGAGGAGGACAGTGTAGAACGCGGACGATGCATTCCTGCACGCTTACCGTCACTTAAAAAATGCTCATTTCATGAATTGCACTGGGATCGCTCGAGCACTCTGCCTCACTGTCGTCCGACCCGTCACGAATTAGTCACTGAAGATACCATCTGGAAAGGAGCATCGTCAGTGTTGCCAATGTCACTCTCTCTGTCTCTCTCCCTCCCTCCCCCCCTCCCCTTCCCCTCTCCTTCCTCCCTCAACAACGACGACGATACGGAAATGTCGGAAAGGGTGTTGACCGTCTCGCGCGACTCACAGACAGCTTTCACAGATGGTGCAAATGTCGATGCGATTATCGTCAATTATCGTTCGCGATATGGGTGAACGTGCTTGAGAGAATCCCGCTGTACGATAACCTTTTCTCTCTCTCTCTCTATAGATATGAAAAATCGAATACATTTTATTTTATTATATACATATATATATTTATTATTTATTTCTTTATTTTGAGATAAAAGATACTCCCTTTCTAGAAGCAGAAAACATTTCCTTATTATTTATTATTCTCTCACATCGTCTTTTATATATATATATATATATATATATATATATATATATATATATATATATAATCGAAAATATATATTTTTAAAAGAGGAAAATGCTTTATTTATTTATTTTTTCCATCGTCTCTGTCAAATAATATTTTGCAATTGTTTTGATTGCTGTATGTAATGAATTATATATATTATATCTCGTATACACTTGAATCTCTCTTTGATTTACTTTTTATAGTGTAAATGAAAGTTTATTAATATATACAGTAATGAACGTAAGATATGTTGCAAAGAAAATTTATGATTACATATATTTCAACAGTTGGTATGATTTATCAATCGCTGTTAAAAGTGGCTGCGTTCCGATATCCAATCTACTGAAAATCTATATAGTGAGACGTAAATTATAAATTTTTAGTACTGGCAGTGAATAACGAAAATACGAAGATCTGTATTACCAATGGAAAAAAAATATAATTCCCTATTTATGGTAATAATAATGGAAAATATCGTATTGCGGAGACAAATGACGATTTTCAATTTACCAAATATATCTTCTCCTTTAAAACTTTTCGTTTTTATTTATCGTAATCTTGTATTGAATTGACATTAAAAATATCCGTCTTGTTGTTTTTTTTTTCTTTTATCTCTCATACAGATAGCGTTATTAACTAGTTGATTTGTTTACATTCTCATGACTTTGTAGTTAATGACTGTTCAGTCGTAGTTTATAATTTGAAGAAGTAATGTCACGTCGTCTTTTCGTAAAATATACAAGTTTCTTTTTTTGACATTTGCGTAAGTTTAATTATCTATCTCTGTTAACGAAAATAATTTCTATATTTTTGCCCATAATAATAAAGAGAATAATCTTTATCTTTATAATAAAAATATCTTTTATTCCTAATAAATAATGAAAACATTTGCTCGCGTTACGATTTTTTAAATGTACAAGAAAATCTACTTTGCGATCGATTCGAAATGATATTCGTGTTATTTATTCGTCAAATGGAACGCGTTAACACACTTGAACATATACATCCCGTGAGTAATCGACTAATTAGTATCGGAGTGTCGTTATATGAACTAAGGCCGTTGCTACGTATTAATTGAGCACACGTGCGCGTGCGCGATAAGCTATCGGTTTGTCATATGATAGGGATTAATATTACTACGCAAATTAGAAAACTGAAAATAATCTGTCACATTAATTTGCTTTGTAAGATTTAAACAATGTTAGTCGGCGCTAATTTTTACATTACTATAGCGTAAACATCGCGCTGCGATCTTGCGTTTATTGACATAAACATAAGAGTTGTTTTATTTTTTAGATCTTCCACGGTCACGAGCGCGTCGTGGTCGTCGCGCGATCGTCGTGTCTTATGTCATTTGTTGCGCGGAGTGCGTGCCGGATAGAATACGCACCAAGGAGTGTCGCGGAATTTTGACGAACAAGTGTACGATCGTAATTAATCCCTCGAGTGTCAACAAGTATACTTGATAATCGTAAGAAATCATGTATAGCTTGCTATAGTTCGTGCCGTAAAATCGCGCCAATCAGCGTTCGCCAAATATCAGATTACGTCTCTCATCGGCCACGAGAAATTATATGCCGTGCCGTTGCGATTGTTGACGTAGGATAGCCATCTTGCTTTTTGAATTTGTTCCTATTCGGTTGCGGATGGGTGAAGTACGTTAATACGCTCTAGTCGACGCGCGTTTCGCGTTATTTATTCGCGTGGAATTTCGTGTTGCGTGTTAACGCTCGTCCGGGAGTGTCGCAGAGTATTAATTAACGAGTGTGCGATCATAATTAGTCGCGATTTTCTGCTCGAGTGTCAACGAGTACTTGACAGCCATGTTTAGGATGTTTTATAATTCGTGTCATAAAATCAACGTTCGCCAAATATCAAATTACGTCTTTCATCGGCCATGAGAAATTACGCCGTGACGTTGCTGATTGTGACGTAGGACAGACATCTCGTTTTTTTTTCCTTTTTTTTTTAAATTCGTTACTATTTGGCTACGGTTGTAGTTGACGCGCCATCATCTCGTCCCGCGTTATTTACATACACGAGTTGGGTGGGAATGCGTGCCGCGTGTAACACGCGCGTCCGAAGTATCGCATGAAGTGAGCCGCCAAGCATCGACGAGTGTTAATTAGCGAGTGCGCGATCGTAATCAGTCGCGGTTTATATGTAACACGCGTCGGGAGTGTCGTGCAAAGTGAGTCCGCGAGTATCGCAGAGCACTAATAATTAACGAGTGCGTGATCGTAATTTAGCCGCGTAGTAAAAAAGTCGCGAGTTTCGAAAGTATTAATAAAAATGTGCGATTCCAATTAGCCGCATTTTTCTCGAATTGCATCGGTACGAACGAGTATTGGGGGACAGCTGTGATAAAGCCAGCGGCAGCGATTACGGCGAGGTGGTGAATCATTGGTGAGTAAATTAATTGTGTAAATTAATTATTTGCGATAATTACGGAAGACGTATTAGCGAATGGCCAAACACCAGAAAATTATCGCAGAATTTTTGTCTTGCTGTATAAAAATATATGATATTATATATATTAAATAAAGAAAAAGAGAGATATTTTTATATATAAAATATATAAAATTTTAAATAATATATATATATATATACTAAAAACAAGTCTAGAAATATATTATTAATTTTTAATTAGTATATTATTTTTTCTATTTTAATATATTGCAAGAAAAATATATAAATTAGCAAGAAATTTTTATTTCAAAAATTGTTGGTAGCATGGCATTGCTAATATGTGAGTGAATGTAAATGTAATAATGTCGATGTGCGTAAATACGAATTGTAAAAACTTGTTAATTATACAATATATGTAATCTTATTCTACAGTGAAAGTCAAATCAAAGTTCTATATCAAATTATTTTCGAGTAAACGTGTGCAATAAATTAATATAATACTAAATACATATATTGTAAAGAAAAATGTAGTATTAGCGTAAAATAATATTTCTGTTGTTTTATGCAACTTAATAATAATTTATTAAGATATAACAATAATATATACCAGTGAATTTTTTAGAAATTATTTATATGTACAATTCACTGTAATATATGTACAACTTAATAATAATTTATAAAACAATAATATCACAAACAATAATATATTTCAGTGAGCTTTTTAGAAATTATTTATATAATATGTATAATTCACTGTATTATATGTAATTATATGACTGAACTTTCTACGATTTATATATATTAAAAATAATATATTATATTGTTATATCGCAAATAATGCATATCTTAGATTGTAGTCTGATTAAATCATATATAGATTTTATTCTCAAAATCTTTTTAATTAACACGTTCAATTAATGTTGCCGAAGCAAGATAAAATAATTCAGAATTTTCCTTTATATTATGTACAATTTTACCAATTTTGAAATATATTTTTCTTCGACGCGACGCGTTTATTTGCCGGAGGCAGCGTTCGAAGATAATTATTTTTCGAGAATTCATCCGTTTATCTAAACATATATTTTATCGGCTTCGTGTTCTTTCGTGATATCTTTCTATAACTAAAGTGTGGCCGAGACAGGGGCGAATCGGTTGCGGCGACACGAATTATCTAATCGTAGCATCGATTCGGGAGAATACATCGTCTCTGGATTTCTAGGCGCGACGCTACCCGCAACAGGCTAACAGCTGACTTTATCCGAGGTATCATCTCCGCATCTCAGTTCCCTAAGGGCGACGGTCGCGCAAATTTCCCCTATCTGCGACATAAAAGCCGATAAGGGCATCGCGCATTTTTCCCCGGCTATTGTGTCTGTCCCCGGTGCGGTGATTTATAAATTTATTTCAGAATATTAAATATATAATAATGCACGGAGGTGTTTTAAATCCATTGATGTAAAAATAAAGATGAAATATTTACACGATACATGGTGTGTATATTTCACGATTTAACTTTTAATAATGGACTCTTCGATTATTGCCATTCATATTCAGAAAGTTACTTCGAATCATGCTTGATTTGTACATTCGAGAAGTTAATATTCAATTTTAAATGAACGTTAATTTTTTTTTTTTTTTTCTTTAAATAAATATGTAGATTGTAAATTGTGTAAAATATAAATGTAAGTTTTAACAATCACTGTATTTCTTAGTTCGCGTAAAGCTATTTTTAATATAAATTTTATTTAGAAGTTAATAATCGAAAACTGCAAATAATCAGCTATTATATCATTCTATTATCAATTTTTTACAACTAAAGAAAATAATGTAATCTCTCGAAGAGCACGTAATTTTTATTCCAAGAATTTTTAATATGTAGGTAGATCAAAATTTATGCAAATGTGTGCAATGGATAAAATTATTGTACGCGGCGATCGAACGGTTGAGGGATCTATCATCGAGATTCAATGCGAAGGACATTCTCAGAGAGAAATCCCCGGGTATAATTAATCGGATATAATACCATCGATGTGACACGATGAGGATGGCTCGGTTAAATAACGAGGACGGGATTCTCCTCTTTCCCCCTTTCACCTTGTCCGATCGTATTTACATCGCGGTTGTTCTCCGCGTGCAATTACGCGAGCCTCGCCATTGAATCAATTTGTTTAGCTATGTGACGCCGTATTATCGCCCGCTTTAAATCACCTAAATTATATACATACCGGGTATTCCCTGTCGACCGTACGCGGTGGCTGTCACTCGCGCGCGGTCTATCGCAGGCTGACGGGCGAATTATGAATTATCGAGTGAATGAATAATCGTCCTTGTAACTGGCGTCACATACGGCTTTCGTCCGTTTTCGGGAACGCCGATTATGGGATAGACAGGAGGAACATGGCGCGTCACTAGGAGGCGGCGGGGAGAACGGACGTGTATATCGATGTGTCGAATGATTTTTAGCGACGTTCGCGCGCGGTCACGCGCCGTTACGATAATTGAGCGGATCGAATTATACCGCGTATCTGATAACCATCGAGACGTACACGCCGTGTATACGTAGTACGCGCTAATTGATCATTCGACGTACGCGCTGAACGATAACGCGCTAATGATATACCGGCGCGTGGGAAAATCAAGATCCATCCCTCGAGTGGCCGCGAATAGGACCCGCGGGAGAACGTTTATCGACCGTTCGGCGGCGCGCGATAGCGTTATTTCCGTGCTTTTATGTTCCTCTTTTTTTTTTCTCTACACGATGTCGTTAACTTCACGCAGCGGAAAACGCGCGCTCGGAACGATCGCGTAGAGCTATGTACGCGGAATGTGGAGGGGTGGCGGAGCGTGTGCAAGTAATTCGGGACTTTATTGCGGAGAAGCACGGTAATTTTACGAGTTTTCCCAGCGAGAAGCGAATTAAGATTTGCATAACGCGCCGAACCACCGCCCGGCATCTTAAGTGTCGAGAAATGCAAATAGTCTCATCTTTAGGATTATCTCTCTCTTCCTTTCTCGCGCTCTCTCTCTCTCTCTCTCTTTTCTTGCGGTTTGTGTCGAGAAAGCGTGCAGCGTAGAGACTCACAGTGCGGTTATATCACGCTTATATCCCGGTACACATAAGATGCGAGGAATCTCCTTTCTGTCAATTGGCGAAGGCGAACCGCCTCCAACCAGAATCTCACTAAGATCCACAGTTTCAACAGCGAGCAATTGTCCACTTACTTAGAACGTTACAGATACCTTTTAGTATCGAAAGCATCGTTCGTTCTCCTTTGCCTCGTGATACCTGACGAGACAGTTAACCTGATGGATGTTAAAGCGAGCGAGAGAAATTTTGATATATTCTACCACGGTATTATTGTCGCGAAATTTGCGGACGATTTTGTAGTACTATATAAAATACAAGGGAATACGAGATAGGAGAAAGTTAAATTAATAGTTATCATACCATATCATATATGGACCGTTTATTTTGAAAGTGGTGTAAGTCCTTTTTTTAAAAAAAATGAGATATGACGTAATTTATGCTTAATTTAGTGTAAACTTTTTGTTTATAACTTAGTTAGTATTTAATATCTTAAAAAATGCCAATGCTTTGTTCAATTTAAAATTGGCCGGTAAAAGAAATTGCGTAACCATTGATTATGAAAGTGGTGTAAGTCCAATTTCCATCACGATGCCAGGCTTATTACATACGAAAAATATAAGGATATGCAGCAGCTATTACCTTATATACCTCCTGTGCATCATGAATATTTCAAAACACTGCCACATGAAGAGCATAAATAATTAATAATACCAATATCTTGTGTTAAATTTAACAATATATAAATATAATTAACGTTCAAAATAAAAAATACTAATTCTATTTTATTTCTTGTTATTATTTATAAACAAAATTGGATTAATATGAAATATATTTTAAGTGATATTTGTTATTTCAAAATTGAAATTAAATGATATTTACAATTGACGAAAGTGGTGTAAGTCCATTTGCAGCCTGGAAATATATATTATTTTAGTTAAATTCGCCTAAAAGAAATTTATATAATCAAATTACATATCGATAAATTAGTACAAACATTCCCAGACTTCACATAATTAACCTATATTTTTTAATTGTCAGATCTGCTAACATTTAATTTTCTCGAAACAAAAGAAAATGGACTTGCACCACTTTCAAGATAAACGGTCCATATATATATATATATATCTCAATTCAGGAAAAAATAAAATAACAAGTTTATTTCTCTTAAACGACATTGAAAATATATTTCGAAGAATTGCAAAATTCATGTAACAATTTAAACTTTAAAGAATACGGTACATAGTCATTTCTAGCATTTTTCTCTCCACACTCACGATACGATTAATTATTCATGTTTAATCGAAAAATACCTCGCGTTTCACATTTGGACGTTCGATCATCAGTACATTTTACAAATTGAATATTATTCGGAAATATTCGCGTTTCGCATACTAATACTTACATTAGCGGGAAATAATTGCGTTTCGAACAGGGCTGATACAATTTATCGAACCGTCGGAAAATTTTCGATTTGTCGGCGCGACGCGGTGCGAATTAGCGTGGTATTTTTTAGATAATAGCCGGGAGCTCATTACCAGGCATGGTACAATCGGGAACTATATCCGATCGAGCGATGTATTAACGACTCCGGTCCATCGGCAGCGGACGCGATCGTTAACGTTAACCGCTCGCGTTCAGGCGTATTCATGCATGGCTCAGCTACATCTGATTACGTTAATAATGAACACAATTGGTGCTCACCCGCGCGACTCGCCGAATGCGCTTTATAATCTGTTTACCGATTGCTCGTCGTCAGTATTATTATGGTGCGAAAGCGCAAATGCGTATATTCGGCGCGAAAGCCGAATCCTTGTCCATCCGTTTCGCGCGCTCGATTCCGCGGATTGTCCTATAACCGACAATGAGGACGACACGCGTTTGTCGTGCCGAACAATGAGGTAAAACGACGGTATATGTATACGAAAATCGACTTTACGAAGCCAATGATATCGTATTTATTTATATAAATGATAATAACATATGATATAACGCATAGTAACGCATTTTCGCGCATAATTTTTATCAATAATTTTGTTATCTTAAAATTCTTTTTACGCGTAGAGTTAAAAATTGTTCAGAAATTTAAATTTTATTTGATATCTGACAAATGAATGATAAACATATTTTAAAGAATAATAATTTTTCTCCATTACATCTAGAAGCATATTATTTGGCGCTATATATCTTCTCGATTATACAAGGCGATATTCGCGTAGCGATTATTCGATTTTATCGGCGATACGCTTGGTGTTGCGAATACCGTCGAGAAACATACACGTCGACGATGGCGGAAAATAACGGGGAGGTGCGCGAAAGCGGAAAATAAGATCAATTTCGTTGCGCGTTTCATCGATATGTGTGTGTGTCTCTCTCTTTTTCTTCGGGCGTCGTCGTCATCGGCTCCGGTCAACTGTCGACTTCTCGTCGCGTATTCTTGGCACGACGCGGTGAGAAACAGCGGCGGGTTGATTTTCCGCGGAAAATCACAACGTGTCCGGATAACGTCGGTTATCGCGCGCGGCAACACTGAATACAATGTATCTACGAAAGAATCGGAAATTGCCCTGCGCTCTCTCGCTCCCTCCTGTGTCGAAAAGACATATATAAATGTGCATTCGCTCCACACTCGATCATAAGCTTGCTCTTTGCGTGTACAGAATTGTCGAAGAAAATTATTTAAACAATAATAGAGAGTAATACAATAGTGTCTCTTTCGAACTTTTTTCGTAAAGATCTTTTAAGCGAAAGTAATTTAAAATTAATAACTTTTTGATATGTATTAAAATTTTATTTAATAATTCATTTAATATGTATAAATAATTTATTTAATATGTATCAAATATGCTAAATGGGAGAGAGAGAGAGAGAGAAAGAGAGAGAGAGGACGTATTCTTTTATAAATATACTTAGAAAAGCATAAAAGACTTTTAAATAAATTTGAATTCCAACAAATCCGAGCAATTCCGCGTGCAGGGCAATAAATTTAAATCTTGTTAAATTATACGATAGAAGTCAGAGAGAGAGAGAGAGAGCGTTTAAACAACACGCGAATGCTTTCACGATCGGCAGCGTTGAATTTTACGTTTCTCCAATCGATTCTATACATATAGGTTCATATTTAGAATGCAGTGGATTGAAAACAATCAAACGTGATATTGATAAAATTGTCAATTTACTATTATTAACCGTGATTTACGATAACATGTACTACCTATTCTTATGATAAAACTTGACTATAGTCAAAGATTACAATCTAAAATAGTAGACACAAATAAATATCTATACGTATGATTTTTCTTTTAAAAAATGATTGCACTTTTGCGTTAGCGGTTATTATATATATAAATCGACTTGAAGAAATTTAATATTCTCGTAAATTTTCTTTCTTTCTATGGACGGTGTGTGTGTTAACGAGTTATTATCTATTCCGCATTTAATTATGACACAGTATCCGATTTAATTATTCTTTCAATTAATCTCTATATTATATTTCTGTCTATAATATTGTATATATTTAGATGGAATTATATGATACATTTCTGTCGCGAGTTCGCATTCGTTACTCGAGCGTATTTGACCAGCGAATCGCGTGAATAATTTTGCGTACCGATTTCGCATTTGGTGCCACTATCAGATTTCCGATTATGCTTATTGTCTTTGGTACTCGTTAACGTGTAAGCGGCTTGCCCGAAATACACGGATGAATTGTTTCCGCATTGAAAACAAAGGTTACAAAGACTTTTATGATATTTACGAGTCCATTAAGTACGCTTTCATTAAGCCTTTTATTTTGTATCGTCGCGATTATACGCTTCTAAATCTCATTATTTCTCTACACTCCGTTCTCTACTCTACGCTACTCCTCTAAATAATATTATTACAGCTTTTTGCAATGAAAATAGCAACCACGACGATAGATTACGACAAATTGTACATAATATTTAAATCCCGTGCATTAAAATATCTCTATGACAGCCTTTATTAAAATTTTACACTCTTGTTTTAAATTCACGTTAAGTTTTAATCGCAAATCTAGAATTGATTATTCTTTGACAAAATTATAGAAACGTCGATACCTTAGGCGATTTGAAATTTTCACGAATTTTATTAAGAGAATTAATTTTAAAAATATGTGAATAAAATTTTCAACTATTTTAAATGCGTTATCATCGAGGAATATTAGGAGATTTAGGCCTTTGGTATCACGATCATCAATTCCGTTTGTACTAAGACCCTCCATTAGCCAGACTATAGCCATGATGCGTTAAGGGCAGTACGTGGCGCATGTAAATTGCGGTTCCACCAGCTTTGCTCAACGTCGAATTCGATACCCAGCCAGTTCGTGTTATGGTCAGGATGGTCTTAAATGTGGCAACGGAAATTTCTGCCCCTGCTTGCACCAGATTACGGGTATGCACGCATATTATGGTTACGCACGCATATTACGGAATACAACGCGCACATGAGAGAATCCTATGCACGTTTATGAGAGAATATCGTGGGAGGTTTACGAGATAATGCTGCAAACGGAATTAATAGTAAATATAATAATTCTACGCGTAACGCCTAGAATTTTCCGAGATATCAATAGATAGCGAAAGCGAAAGGGCAGCTACGTAGCTTTAAATAAATATTGAAAAAATATTATCGGATTTTTTTTTTTCCCGTAGATCTAGTGATAATATTTCGCGTACTTTTATTTTATTTATTTATTTATTTTTTTTTTTTTCGTTGATTTCAATGCCCACGTGTCGTTTTACATGGCGTTGAATGTTTAGAGTTTAGATTAATGGCCACGTTTAATCGTGATTTATCTGTCGGCCGTTTAAGGCTCTAAACGCGGCAATGAATTCTGTAACCAGCGTCCAATTACAGCCATCCACTGCACAGACCAACACTTGTGCATGTACTCGCGCGCCTTCGGAACAAGCGGATGCATTTGTCGTTGCCAGGCTTTTACGACTTCGCGACCGCGTCCGACGTTCTTCGTGTATGAGTATTTTGGGCCCGCAGAGATAAATGACGCGCATTTCATCATTCCACCTTTCCCTCGATTATAGATATATGTATTTTACACACCAAGACCAACCGAAGCAGTACAGTAATCCTATTTTCGAGTAACTACAGCATCTTTCTCTGACAACGATCTATCAGTCGTTACGTCATTGCGAAAACGTCAGGCGCGCGCGATCTTTTATCGGCTCACGCTTGTTATATATCCTTGCTTTCTTCCCTCATTTTTTTTCTTTGTCGCGAATCATAGCACTCGTAAGTACGTGTGATTCACGAGGGGGATGAAACTCAAAGCTCAAATCGCGAAAATCTAGAGGCGCAAGTATCACGTAACAAAAGTAAACGAAGCTTGGGGAGCGCTAGAAAAGCTCATTTTTTACTTTTCCAGAATAAGATTCTAAATAAGAAACATAAAAGTCAAAAACTATTGGTTTTGGTAGAATCACATTTAAATATTTATTAATAAATATAAATAAATACAAATATTTAATAAATATTAATTATATTAAATATTAAATATTTATAATATTTATAAATTATAGATTTAAGAAAGAGAAAAGTAAAGGTAAAGGGGGGTTTATAAGAAGCTCTTTCTCTATTTTTATATATATCTACAATATATTTATATAGCTAGAAATATTCTAAAATTGTACCATCGAAGAAGTCTCCGATTTCGCGACGTCAAACGACAATGAATACTTTACAACGTACCGAAAAATAGCTCTCTTCGTCACGGTATCCGTATCGATTTTCTCACATTTCTCCGTTGATCTCACATTTCTCCTTTCCGTTACCACATATTCCTCGGCTTACTTTGGAAGCAATACGAGCATCGAGTGATACTTTATACTATACACCGGCTCTCTTTCTTACCGTGCGCGTACTAATGGAATATTTGCGGAGATCTTTCCTTTTTCAAACTCTTTATCGGGGAGCCGATTTCCTTTGAACGCGTCCGTGTTCGCGTTTCCTTTACCACGCAAGGTAAAAATCATCGTGATTTATCGGCAAGAGGGTGGAAACTTAAAGCGCGGCTTAAAAAGGTCACCGCCGTCACGGGGACGGTGGGCGATAATGGGTCCCAAAAACGGTTTAATACCAGCGCGTATCCGTATAAGCGATATGATCTATTGTTTCCCAAGACGAGCAAGAATATAATACCACCAGTGATTTATCACTTTGTTATATTCGACTCCGCGCTTGCCTCTGTGTTTCCGACAAAGTGGCGAATGCTTTAGCTTCATGCAACTCGTAAATCTATAAGACGTTTGTGCCTAACGACGCAGTAATGACGAAAGTATAGATGACATAAATGAAATTGCTTTGTCCGTGATTATTATTGTCGCGTATATACATATGTACACTTTATCGTAGACTAAAAATAAAATTTTTTTTGATCAAATAAATATATTTTGTTAATATTGATTTTTTTACTTAAATAAATATATACTTTGTTTTTAAAAATGTTTTATTATATTGAATAAATTATTATTTGCATGTAATAAAAATTATTATTTTTAACATCAATTATTTAAAATTTTAATATAAAAATACATTTATTTGAAGATAAAAAATTATTTATTAAAATAAAGAAAACCTTTGAAATAAGCAAATATTTGAATAAATAATAGTTTTCAATAAAAAAAAAATTTACTTGGATTTAGTATATTTTTTTTTCAGTGTGATATCTTTGAAACTGAGTAATAACGTATTTTTATTATATATATATATATTTTGAGTGAATCCTTAAACATACTTTTCGAAATTAAAATAGCCAAAAAAATTTTTTTTTTTGCGTGATTTAATATTATTAATTGGCTGGTTTTTTTTTTGTTATTGTAAACAAATTAAGAATTTTCTTATAGATTTTCTCTACACTTTCAAGTAAAATATTTCTTGCATAGATGATGTCTTTGAAAAATTTGCTCGATGTTTATTTTTTATTCTTTCTCTTTTTGTTCTTGCTTTTACTTATTTTTTCTTGCTTTTTCTTGCTTTTATCTTCAAGCTTCTTCTCAATAATAGATTCTTTCGGAATAATTATGGGTGGGGGAGGACCTGGATCTGGTAATGGGATATAATTTCGTGGTGACTTAAATTCCACCTCAAGACTGTGTGTCATTTCATCAATGGGAGTAATTTGCCTTGTTGTTCTTAGTAATAATAATTCTTCCTCAGGTTTTTTCGGGATAGGCGTTTTATTATGTATTACATGGACTTTTGGACAGCCTTTCTTGCATGTCCTGCCTTGTATAGAGAGAAATATATCTTATAATAAATTTAATATATTATAACACGCTTGTGTGTGTGTGTGTGTGTGTGTGTGTGTGTGTGTGTGTGTGTGTGTGTGTGTATGTGTGTATGTGTAATTACATACATATTTAAATATAATATATAATTCCATTTTATATAAATATTGTTATTATCGATGTAGTAACTTATAATAGTGACTAATTAATTAATATTAAGATAAATAATAAGAAATTAATCAATACATATTAATAATATACAGGGATATATCTGAAATGGTGCACTAAACATTAGGAGCATATTCTAGAGGTCAAAATAAGACTTTTTTCCCTATGAACGAGAAGGGTCCGCAAATGAGAACCCCCTTCCGAGCTAGAGGCCCCTAAAGTTTGGGAAAAAAATTAAAAATTGGCTGTATTAAGAAAAAAAATGGCAGAAGATTGAAATTTGATATAGCCCAGTAAATTATGATAGATAAAGTAAACCACTTTTATCGCCGAATAACCGCAGTCAAATTGAAAGCAGAAAATGTCCGTACTTTAGCCGTAAGTTCTTAACAATGAATGCTTTTCGTCTGTACTTACAATGACCGAACTTGTTATTTATGGATTGCCTTATTATTTGATCTTGGTTTTGACGTTACCTATTACCCTCTCTTGAGATAAATTAATTTGCGTTGCGAGTGTTTGGTCATTTTCACACATTTTTAAATTTTAACTCGGAGGGGGACCCATTTTCATAAGAAAAAAAAAGTCTTATTTTGATCTCTAGAATACGCTCCTAAAATTTAGTGCATCATTTCAGATACACCCTGTATAATCATAAATAACTGATATATATTTTACCATATTTGTCCAAACAATTAACATCGATGACAGGTTCGGCATTTCCATCCACAGATTTTTCATTCACAGCTTGAATACGATGTCGATCCTTGGGTAATTTAATAGATAAAATATTATTGTCAATCTCGTGCAATACTTGGTCGTATGTCGACTCTATATTAGTAGGGCACATAAGTTGACGATTTGTCATTTTTTTTTAATGAAATAGTTAAAAATAGATTATTTTTATTTTTGTAATATAAGTTATATATATATATATCATTTGAAATTTTGTCGCGCATTTAAGGTTATCCAAAATATGACATAGACATTTACATCGCTTTGAAACAAGTTCACGTTCACGTATCTCGCATTAGTAGTGTATATTCTGTGTAGAGAGAAAAAGAGAAAGAGAAATTTAATCAAGTATTATCTTGATAACTTTATTTTTTATACTATATTATTGAATTTGTGTATCTCGCACATATTAGCAAATTTTTCATCAAATATTTAAATCCAATTAACCGTATTACGTTATAATTCGCTCAGATACACAATAATGGCTTCGAAGTATTATTTACCAATCAGTTGTAAATAACCGTTGAAATTTTTACATCTTAAGTGTACATAAAGAGAAATATCTTGTACAAGCAAAGTGCTTTTCTTCCTTCTGCCTCGCCTCGCTATATGTAAAGACGGTGCGGAAATAAAGAGAAAGAAAATATATATAAAAGCGAAATGCAGATGAGAAGAAAGACTGTAACGGGGACAGCTTCGTTCTTACAGAACCGTGAGACTAGGAACGGTCGTCGGAAATGGCTTCGCTGTTTTCACTCAGAAATTTCTTCTGGACATACATAAGACGATACTATCGAAATATCTCTTCCTCCCGTTCGCAAAGCGCTTTCATTGTTTCGTTCTCCTCCTGACGTTTGCCGATATTGCGGCGAAAGAGCCCACGGCCTCATTTCGCGGAGTGCGTGGAGAATCGCGTTTCCCAGATAAATATGCAAATATTGTCTCAGTTTTGTTCATCCGTCCACCTTCGGAGAAATATATCTCACCGTTCCTTCAACGTTCGGCTTTAATTTTTCTCTCTCTTTCTCCGACATCCTTTCATTTTTTTCTTTTTTCCCCTTTTTTTCTTTTTTTCTTTTTTTTTTTTCAAGCGCTCACCTCGCTAGGAGAACTTAATATTCTTGGCACCTAAACTTCTCCTTTGTTACATAACTTCATAACGTTCTTAATGTCTGCGCTTTTAAAAGATAATATTTCAGCTTCTTTCTCGCTGACTTATTTTCTCCCGCGCGCGACATGGTCATGCCCGGATGACGACGACGACGAATGTTTTTTTGAAAACAAAGCTTTTTTTCTCTCAAAAAAATATACTAAATGTATAATCCGGGAGACGCGATAAAGTAAAATATTTTTATGAATTTGTGCAACACGTGTGATACGTCATAAACTTTAAGCGATATGCATACGCTTATAACGCGAAGAGTAGTATTATACGTGTCGATTGATACGATGGATAAGACAGAGTGGAGGAAAGGAGACGAATATATTTGGGCGAACTTAAGAATTCCATTAATCTCCTTCTCGCTCATTCTTTGGTCGCGCGATATTCGACATACTTTATCGTAGAGATACGTTTCGTGTGCGAAGGGGTATGCTAATATTATGCGGCTCTTTCGTAACGTGGGATCGCACACGCGTGTTTTACTTTCATGAAGTTCCTCGGTTCGGTTAATACTTTTTCGACAAAAGGAACGCGAAGAGAACGCTCCTCTTTTCTCTAACGATAGGAGAAAACGCTCGGCCCAATAATTCGCTCGTGGAATCTGTTGAAACGAATCGATACTTGTTACCGCGCGCGATGCATAATCAGCTTTTAAAACATCTTCCCTTAGAACGGCACAACCGGCGCCCCGCTCGACTTGGTCCGCTTTGTGCGAAGTCGCTGAAAAGTTCGGCCTGTTAAACTTTTAATCGGTAATCCGGCGAAAAGTCCTGCACACAGGTCGGCGTGCAACAGCAAGTTTAGCCCTGTAACTTACGAACTTCTTCTCGTCATTAAATACCAGCTCGACGTAAATACCTCGTGCTCTTCGAATTCGCACGTTGACGCTGTTTGTATAGCATTAAAGTTAAGAAATATTCTTTCAATCCCTCAGATTAATTTGCAATAACGCGCTTTCGATAGTTACGATATTTATTATTGCCTCTATAAATTTTATTATTCGCGTGTATTATCGTGACAATTCTTCTTCCTTCCTTTTTATCAAGATATACAAGATTTTTTGTACATGGAAACTATATTATATCGAAATATCATGTTATTTTGTCTTCTTAACACGTGAATTCCGAATTCCCGATTCAGCGAGTTTACATAGACAACTGGTTAACATAATATGCCGGTATGCAATTGGTTAGTCGTTTACAAACCTAATGCTGCAGGCTAAATGCATCATGGTTCGATAGCTAATGTATATGAATATATGTAATGTTTGCCGATGTTTGTATCTTTAATATTCGCTAAAACGACGTACGCCTTGTTATTATCAATATTATATAAAATCATGTTATATATAATCAATATTATATGTAATCATAATATTATATAATCATTATTAACAAATCTCGAGTGCACGCATATGATATTACACGTACATGATATTAAATTCGCGCCTCTGATCGAACGTATAGCCACATTTGTGAAAATAACGTTGAACGTGACCCTGCAAATTCGGGAAACGACGATTCATTCCCTTGAATAATCATGGTGCTAATAATCATGGGATATTAATAATCGCTCGTATATCGTCAGGCTGCGTTGTTAGCTCATGCTTCGTTTAACTTATTTGGATCAAACATTACACGCATGATTTATTAATGAATTAAGCCAATTGCATTACAAAGCATATATAATTTCGACATAATGTATTTGATCGAAAACGTGATAGAGGTGGGAGAATGCGGAAGAAAAACATGCGCGCCATCGAAAATTATATTCATCGATTTGCTCCCAAGCTTTCTATTCGAATTAATACAAATGTAAAAGAGATTATTGTCTCTGGTTTTGCAATAATATTGTATTTTTAATGCGCAACGTTATAAATGTAATCATTAATCGCGAATGACAGGAGCGCTGCAAATCTACTCAAGCGTGAAAAATTTATTCTTCTAAAGTAGATCGAGCGAAATCGGCGAGATACAAATTATGATCGATGCTTCTCATCACGCTATATAAAACCGTACGATATATATACTGTGTAGTTTGCTGCGTTGAATAAATTGTCTTGCGATATTTATATCTGACTTTTTTTGATATCGATCACGCAACATAATTAAAAGCATATTTCAAATTCTATCTTGATGTCTCGCGATAGTTTCAGTCATGATGCGTGATATTTGTTTCCTCGATACCTATCTCCCGATATCGCCAATTGTTTATCTTCGAGGGAATCTAATATACTTTCAGCGACGCGGTTTCTATATCGTTGAACGTGCGGATGAAGGCATTTCCTTTCTACTTCTTGAAACTTGGCATCTCTCATAGAGTATTCAATGTACAGTGTAGAGAGAGACTATTTCGAGAAATAAAACCTCATGGAAAATTAAGTCCCTGGGAACTTTTATATAAACACCGAACATTTTACGATACTATGCAAAGTTTAACTTGGAGCATACGTAGAAAAAGTGTAGTTTCTTCTCAGATTTTTTTTGCTAGAATACATCTAGTAGTATTCCGTAGCTCCCTCTTCGTATGCATAAAAACTTGGAAATAATATAATACATAAAAATAACGTAAAAAATATATAAGAAAAGGACGAACGATCAATACTGAGCTTCAAAATTTATAGTATGATCATGCGCGGTCATTTTTCTTTCTTTTTTTTTTTTTACAAAAGATATATTTTACTAAAGCTAAAAATATCCTCGAGGATAAAGTATAGTAACGGAAATGCGCGGTGACATCTTATTTCTCGATGACTTGTTATTTGTCTAAATTTATATCGACGGATTCCGCGAAAAGCCGCCAATATGTTATTTTTCGCGATGGATATCGCGCAATGCCTGGAAAACGCGCTATCGCTCAACGTAATAAGTTCATCACTTTGCGTAAGAGAGGATGCGTGAAAAATATATTTATCCTGGACTCTCGTAGCGCCTCGGGGTAACATTTGTCGTCGTCGTCGTCGGTGGGGTACATAGACAGAAGCTACTTCGGTAAAAGTTCAGTAACTCCCTCCTCTTTCCTCCTCTGCAGTCTCGTGGCATTTTTTCATCGCGTCGACGAAACTACTGCTTGTTATGTTTCTCCTGTATTTTCGTATATCCGGAGGTACCATAACTTCCGCAAATAGTCCGCGCAAGTCCGTACTCTCATGATTTTACGCGACGTTGGAGTTGTTAGGATGCAAATGCGATTCGGCGAATAAAAACAGAAATAGAACAAATATAGCGTCCTAAAACTGTAATTGTACGATTTTTTTATATATTACCAAAATAAAATTTTATATAGAAAAAATGTATTAGTACATATAAAAAAAAAAAAAAATCCAAATTTCTTCATGTTTTATTCGAAAAATCAAGAAAATCGCGCGTGGCATGTTTTCTATCGCCAAGTTTTGATTTATTCTCTTGAAATATAACTAAGCATCGATATACTATGAAAATATTATTATAGATAATATATGATTTATAACATGTACTCACCTGATTACACATTGATATTTATTTCGAAAACTTCCGCAAATTTTGGTATTCTTGTTACCTAAGTATCGGTAAATTTATGATGTAGCCAATGAATTCGGCAGTTATTATAATCAATGCGAGGGTAGCTCTCGGCTCAATGAATACAAAGTTTAAAGACCCAAAGTCGATGCTAATCAATTACCGCAATATCTTTATTGAACTGCTACTGCGAGACTATCTAATTGGAATTTTCCTCGTAATTTAAGAAATTACTCTTGCGTAATTGTTCGTTACGGTTTATTCATTATGACGAAGAGGAAGGAATTGTTCTTCTCGCTCGCTGTTTATGGCGAGAAGATGGAGGAAAATTTATTGTCGATTCGATAGAAGTAAAGACTGGCCACTTATCAGATTAAAAATTATTCAGCGCCAATAATGAAGACGTAACGAACTACATTTTCATTCGTTATTAACTCAAATTAATTTACACAGATAATTCTTCTTATATTTCGCTCCAGTGATTCGTGTAATAGTTATCATGTAATTATAGCTCTACGGTTTATATGATTAACTTAATAAAGATATTGTAAAAATTTAAGATGCTATATTAGCTATTAGCAGTCATTTTCTATGTGATAGCTCATCGATAATGAGCGTCTAGACTCGTGGTCGCCGAGGTCACTTTGAGCGCTCACGTATTATCATTAATTACGGAATATAAGTACACTACATGATATAATATAAAATGCATTGGAAAAAACGTATAGATTAAATAATAATAATTTTAAAAATGATGTAATTCAACTTTTGTATATGTTAGATATGTTATTTATAATTTCTTGCACGGAAAAACTTATTAATTGCTAGTAATTATATCGTAGATAATATTATTTAAAAAAAAAAGACAACAAAAGACAAGAGCGCTAAAATAATTTAAAAATATATAAAATGTTAAAATATTATTTAAAATAGTAATTAATATTTTTCTGTGTAAGTACATACGATACTTTCATATATAAAACTAATAATAAAAAAAAAAAAAGATCAATAATAGTAGTCTTAATAATAGTCGTTTGGGTTATCAATTAAAAGAATGTGTAAAAATATGAATGTTCCATTTTTATTTTAATTAATTTCCAAGATTTGTGATTTTGCTCGAGGCGCCGTTAAAACAGCGGACGCGGTCGCGCCAATTTACGGAAATAAAAAGTCGGTCGTTCGTAATTAATCTCAGACCGCTCCCTCTTTTTTTCCATTTTCCCTTATTAAAGCTGGCAAGGCGAAAAAGGGAGCATGAATCGACTGTTTTTTTTTTTTTTTTTTTAGATACGCGCAAATATTTCGCGTTTGTGATGTTTCGCGAAGTAAGCCAAGCGCATTTTTCTCGCAAAAGGAATGTGTGTGTTCGTAAATTCTCTGAATTTTATAAAAGCTAGTGAAAAATAATTTGAACGTGCGTTTTACAAGCGTTCAAAGCTGTGACCACTCATGGTTATATTGAGAGTCATCGAAGTTAAAAAAATTTTTTTGCCCCACAAGTTTTATAGCTTTAAACGTGCAGTAAAAATGTTGGAAAATTCATAAATAAATGTTATCTCTGACTTCCGACATTATATCGATAAAGTATATATTTTTCAGTGGTTTTTGCATTAACGAGTAAAACACGAATAACATAGCGAGAGAGAACGCACATAAGAAAATGATTCGAAATTATCTTTGCTCTCTACGAGAGTGTATTAAAAATGTGTATACCTACTATAATTTTTGGCGAATAGAAACGGCATTTCTCATTAGACTGTCGAGTAACCGAAGGTGAAGGGAAGAAGACGAAATGAATAGATAAATGGTTGGTAAGGAGGTCAACGCGTGACAAACGACACTGTTTGTTTTAGCCTCTTACACATAGATAGCGAATAGCTTCGAATCTTCCCATGGCGTACTTACAGGTCCCTTTTGTCAATGGGTTTGCTTTTCTCGGCTTTCTCTTCTTGTTGTCGTATGTACGTTTCTTCAAACAGATGACGAAAATTGCGTACCTTTATATGCAGCCATCCCTTAATTCGATTGCGCTATCGTCTCTAATTGATGCAGTAATTAACAACGAGACGTACAATTTGGTAATTAGCGAAAAGTCAACTTACCGCGCATAGCTCGTGGTAAGGAATGCTCATTACTCTCTGTATGTCGACGTACGTATGTAAGTAGTTCCGAGAAATTTGACATTCCTATGTCAAGGGAACCATCGAGACCTTCTCGTTATCCCATTTTCCTCATTATTTATTACTTATCTGTTAGATGTGTTCCTTTTTTCATTAAGATTTAAATTATTAAAATAAAATCAGTAAAGTTTCATCTTATTGAAGTTTGGAGCGTTCTTATTATTAGAAGAAAAATTTGATATATAAAATTATAATAAAAACTATGATACTTTACGTCTAACCTAAATATATATTGCAAAATAAAACAAAAACAAGATTTAAGATTTATTTTATTTTAAGAATATTTTTAACATTTTAACGAGATGGAATTTTTCAATAAAATTTTTATATTATTAGACATAGTATTGCGAACTAACAAAATTTATTAATTCTTTACGCTATTTTTTCGCAGTAAAAAAACACAAATTTTTTAAACAATCTAGCGTTACATTATTAAGATGAGATAAAGAACTAAATAATGATTTTCAAAATGAAATATACACAAAATAGATATCTATAATACTTCTTCTTCATGGGTCATTCGTTTATATAATGTAAGCCAGAGAGAAAAATAGATGCCTGTGTGTGTGTGTGTGCGTGCGTGAGTGCGTGCGTGCGTGCGTGCGTGCGTGTGTGTATGGGTGTGTGTAACGAGGTTCAATTTTTTTGTACAAAATTTTTTTCCAAAGAGCCGACGTGACGGAAGAGGTTAATGCTCGTCGATCATACGGGCGATGGATACGGGTTACGAGAGAAAAAGAGAGAGAGAGAGAGAGACAGAGAGAGGAGGATCCCGTAATCGACGGCAAATTGAATGGACGCATGGACGGCGGGCCTGACATCCGGGCGCGTCCTTTAAATTCGAATCTTTTTTTATCGTCCCGTAACTCCCGATGGTCTGAATTTTAATATACGTACCAACGCGACAGCTTTCACGGTAGAATGGCAGTATTTGAGAGTGAAGGAGGAACGACCGTTCGGGAGGCAGTGCGATAATCCGCGAATAAATTCTACCGGGCTTTCCTTGACATGACGGTAATTTATGCGTTATCTTGTCACCGATATGGAGAATACGCAACGCTTCTTTTTGATATCTTATTGTTGCGGTAATCATATAAACACGCTATTAGTAAATATATATTTCTAATTTATGAAATTATATATTATATCATTTAATTAAATTTTTCTCTCCAAAACAAAAAGATAATTAATTTTTTTTCTCTTTTTAAAACTATAGATATCAAATTTTAATTATTATAACGAATTAAAATCGATGATGTATATAATGAACAGAAAAATATTTTTCCGTGTAAAAATAATAAAAAATTACCTTTTTTTTCTCCTGGTTATAAAAAAAATATAAAATATATGAAATATATTTCACGAATCTTTTTGATCGTATACTGTATATAGACGTAAATTAAAGAAGATATCGCTGTGTTAAATTTGAGAACAGAACAAATGACAATTACTGAAAAAGGCTAAATTATTTGAGAAAGAGATGAAAAGAATTATATAGAGCCATAATTGATAAATGGAACATTTCGGGGAAAAAAATTTTTATTAGCACATCACCAAAGATAGACTCGTTCGTATATCGAATTATCGGTGTAACACTCTGTGAGAATATTAAGTTCAGCATTCTCTCTCTCTCTCTCTCTCTTTCTCTCTTTCTCGTTCTCTTGAAAAATTAACGTCTTGCTTGATTATCTTGCATTGCTACTGTCTTAGTAATTAATACGTCATGTGGCATATATTGTAATGGTATTTGAAGTATTTAACAATAAGACCCCCGGTGATGCAATAGTTCGCTGTGAAATGTGACGAATGTAATGTCACATTGATAGGAATTGTAGGAGATATACATATATAGGAGATGGAAAAGCGCTGCAAATTAACAAAGTGTAACCGCAAGTAAGTAGCACTTAATTGAGGATATATTCGAGGAATGTTTCATATTACAATGAATATTTCGTATAGTAATATATGAAACTAATATCGTCGAGAGCGTAATTGAAGATCGCGCACGACAAGAATTTAATTGAATCGCACAGCATAGTTTTGCCATTTCGTTCATTATAGCTATATCCGATTTCTCTCTCTCTCTCTCTCTCTCTCTCTCTCTCTCTCTCTCTCTCTCTCTCTCTCTCTCTCTCTCTCTCCCCATCCATCTATCTATCTATCTCTGTCGTCGAATTATTCGCCAGACATATGTGAATAAAAATTAACGATAGGAAGATCGTATTTAAAATGGATGAAATTAAGGATAGTAAGATCTTAAAGGACATAGAAGATTACCGCGTCACGACGGATAGTCAAACTTCGATAAATCATTTGACGCTCGCTGCTCCCCGATGACGTTCGTCATCGATCATAGCTGATACAGAAGGAGAAGATCGTTGACCTCGCGGTCGCTGGCACATCTAAAGCTGATCGATAATCAACCGTTAAGTAAAGACCTTTAATTATGGCCGATAACACTTTGATGTGTGTTATTATGACGGTACGGCCATTCATCTTGACGCATTCAGCAGCATCTCGATATAGTCTGGGCCTAACTACTGTTTATCAATATGCGTTTATTTGCATTTCAGTCTTTGAGGGTGATTTGCATCGATGCAGCAAGACAAATATTAATTATTTGTCTTTGCATTGACATATTTCGGAGTAGCTTGGAAGCCTGAGTGGCGCCTGTTGTGACCGCGTCTCCGCAAAATGTTGTTTATTATTACTTGTAATAAGCGTAACTTCTCTCTTTAGAAGAGAAATATTATGAATGTTTTATTTTCAACGTTGTATAATATCCTTTTTACCGACCAGCTCTATTTTTAAATATTACTGTTATTAAAACATCTTTGTTAAAACGTATATAAAAAAGCACAGAATATCTCTATTGATTATCGCTTGCGTGATATTATTGAAGTACAATTATCTTTTTATTTGTTGAAATTCGTTTCTCTCTTCTCTCGTCTCTTCATTATATTTTTGATATTCCCTGAGAGGAGAAACGAGATATTCGGCAATAAAACAATAAGATCTTGGCTATAAAAGCATAACCCGGAGGCAAGGAAAAATATAATTTCGTGACAGGTGGGTTTAATTAAAAGGAACTTTGATCTCTTTCTGACATATGGCTTAATTAATCTGTGCCCGAAAAATACGCGATAAAATATATTTGTAACATTTCGTCGAAACATAACGATGCGATATTTCGTGCCATAACGATGACATGGCGCGCGCAATATTTCATCTTCTTTGACGTGCAAAAATTGCACGCCGCGCAAATGTATTCTTGGCGAAAAACGCGCTAAACTATTATTATACAGCGGTATGTATGAGAATCCGCGGTTAAGAAGAATTTCGCTTCAAGTAACATGAAGAACGTTATTGTACGTAATATTTCTTTGGTATGTGTTCGTGTGCATCTACAGTATTAAATTCTTTTGCACATGTAAGAACATATTGTGCCGTACGCGATAAATCCCCGGGGAACGAAGTAATATTGGATACAGCAAGTGCTGACAGTTGGACATTATTTATGGAGAATGTTTTATTGTACAATATTTACGCGAAAATGTGCCTGTGTCTCGCCATCTTTCACATATAAACTGCCAAGATTTCGATGTCTCGTTCTTAATACTGCATTGAATTTATATTATATGAAATATTACACTTGATGATAGAAATATCATTCGCCTCATTGTTACGATGGTTTTATCTGCAAAATAATATATATATATATTTAAATCGATATCCACATTTGTCGATGCAAAGATAACCGTTAAATAAGACATTCTCGTGCGTTTATTTCTGATTTTCCAAATCTTTTTTTTCTTTGCATCTATATAATGAAGTTCGCGCAATTTAATTAACACGCTTTAGCGTAGTATATTCGTGCCTCGGCTTTCTCCTTTATAGCTCGCAATAAGGTATACGGTTGAACTAAACTATACGGTTTAAGTAATTGTACTTTGCGAATGAAGATAGAGATGGTGAATGAAATTTGCGAGATTTAATACCGTCTGTACATGAGTTAATAAATCGGACTGAATCGGATTAACGAATAAGGCTGACGAATTATTGCCAGAAGCTTAAATTTAATTGATTGCCGGCTTCAATCTGATTAACGTATAACTGCTTACGTATCCTAATGTAGCTCTGTTTTTTTTATGACCCGACCTTTTGTACCATTTTTCATTTCTGTTCAATTAAATTGACCGACTTAGACAATAATATTATTAATTCGACATGTATGTTATTACAGATATCCGGTATTGTTAAAAAATATTGTAAGAGAAAAAAAGTTAATTTTCTTTTAATTTATCACTGAATTTTAACTGCACATTTATCAATGATAAAGTTAGCAGACTTTAAAAATTTAATTCCCAATTAATATTTTTGAAGATATATGTATTTAGTATATTTAATATTTTCATATATATTCAATACACACATATTGAATATAATTCAATTTGATGAAAAAGTTGATATCTAAAATTAATAACTTAGTGTGTGTGCATTTATTAATACATCTTTATTATTTTCTCGAGTATCTCATTAAATAGTTTTTTGAATGCATACGTCAAGATTAATATATACGGGAAATTAATGACATTCTCTCTCTCTCTCTATCTATCTCAGCGAACCGCGCGTTATCAACCATTTACTTCCCACGGGTGACATTGTAAATTAAAGTACGAGTTACGCGATATCGATGTACATACGTCGGGCAGCATCACGGTAGGCAAATATTAATGCGTCGGACACAGGCGGACGCACACACGTATAGTAACTCTTACATTTATTTATATTCGTTCAGGCTGCAGCCACGGACTCATTACTGCGACGCATTACCCAAATTGCTGACATTTCCTAGCATGCTGTATGGTCCTGCTGTTTTATCCCTCCTCCCCCCCCTCTCGCACGCTCGTTTGCTGGCAACCCCTTTCGCCACCGCGACAGAAAATTTATGAAATTCTTGCATGAGATCACTCGCAAATATAATCCTTGCCCCTTAAGACGAATATCTGTCCGACTGTTACGGCGGCGGTTTCATTCCTCTCGCTCTCTCGCACGGCTCTGTCTCTCCTTTATCCTTTTTGTGCGGCTGCCGCTCCTCTCGCCCATCTTATCCATATTTCATCCGCTTGTCTGATCGTTCTTGAAATTTGACGACGGAGTTTTACTACGGAATTTAATCTGTATGTTCCCGCGCGTAGTTATGCGCGCACGTAGAAAATATCGTAACGATCGAGAAATTTGAGACATGGGCAATTCATATTTCCGCGAACTAACGAAAACTAGATAAAAAACGAAGGAATATCGATTCTTCTATTATATTGCCAACGTAATATCATCGGTTCGCATGTTGTAACGTACAATATTATCGATTGTGATGTAAGTACGCTCATTGATTTTAATGCTTATTTTTTTTTTTCCCTTCTTTTTTTTCCTTTCTTAAGAAAGCGCGCGAAGCACGAGCTAAATTGATGTAGATTACCGAGTATCAATCATGTAATTGTCACCGCGTCGGCTCAACGAACGGCTGACGTGTCGGAAGTTGCGCGACACGACGATTTAAACGACGTCCAAACTACGGAGACTTACGAAGTCCGATCTATATGAACCTCGCGATATAGCTAAAGTTACAGCTACGGAAATAAATCCAGTTTAGTCCCGCGGGAAGAGACAGATTTATTTCCGTGCGAGGCTCGGACCGTTCAACCGCCGACCCACCGTTCCGGTATCGTATCGGCAATTTACCAGCCTCTCTTTGGGAGAAGAACCGATTACGAGCATCGGGTTTACTTTCGCGAATCGACGCAACGGCGATCAGTTCTTATATCTTCGATTTTCGCGCTTCCCTTAAACCCCATCGGACAGCGCGCGAAATCTAATATTCCATAAATATGATAATATACAATAATATGGTACAATGGATATCTTTTTGTAATAACATTCTTTTGTATACGTATATAGTTACGAAAAAGAAAATTTTATATATTATACGATTCTTGCGCAAATTTTTCTTCAAAGTTTATATTTATTTATGCATATTAAATGATGATGCGCGATGAATCCCCTATCGAGCTAGCCCCCCCACCTTGCAAAAATAAAAAAAACAAATAGCGTACAATTATGAGCTATTTATAAGCTTTCATATCCCGCAAATAAAAAATTTTGAGCTCGTTGCACTACACAGGAATTTAATATTTATGGTGGGGGGGCTGAGTCGACATCGAGCTCAAAATTTTTAATTAGCGGGATATGAAAGCTCATAAATAGCTCATGATTGTACGCTATTTGTTTTTTTATTTTTGCAAGGTGGGGGGGGCTAGCTCGGTAGGGGTAATCCTCTTCATAAGTTCATGAAATGTTACTGTAGCTTTAGGCCACTCTTTGCATAAACCTCGTGTAGAATAGCGTTAAGCTCGACAGATTTAATCCCGTTATACGTCGTCCATATTCCCCGTTTATAGATTTACATCAAGATATTCTTTATATGGGTTATATATATATTTCTACGGAAACTTGGGAGAAAAATACTAGATATTGCACGGTATCGATAATAAAAATCGGATAGTCGCCGTTTATCCCGATTATCCGATATAACAAACGATTGAAATAAAATCGCTCGGTAAGCTCAGAAACGTCGCGCCTATATATCCGGCTGTTCGTCGTCGTAAGGACGATAGTCAGAGTTCCAGTCGAGTTAACACCGCATCGAAATCTCCTTTTACATCCGCCAAAATAACAGATTTACGAGGCGGAATCCCCTACGTGGGTCTCGGAATGACGCCGGTAACCCTTGAGGATATAGCGGGCGAATACATATGTACACACGTCTGCGTCTAGGGAGACAAGGGTGAGACAAGGCGAGAGCGATGAAAGCCGGTGACCGTAGATACGCTTAGACACACATAGACGCAAGCGCGCACACACGGCGAATGAAAACGCGTCCACGTCTTCTTCGCGGTAAATGTCTCGTGCTATTAAGACCGGGGTAAAGGGAGATGCGGCGAAGAAGGTCGAGGACGTAAGAGGAGAAGCCTCACCCGCTTAAGCCGTCCACAGTCCACGGTCCAAGATAAATCCCCCGACGTGATACTCGTACTAACTAACAGGATTGCTTGAAATGGCGCGCTTAGTTACGAGCACGTTCGTGACGGCGACTTCTCTCTTGTCGCCGCGGTGCGTTTCACGACTCTCCTCCGTCGCTCTCTGCTCGTTCGATCCCGCGATAGCGTCTACCGTCGCAACCCTTTCCATCTCTCTCACTCTCCCTATTTATCCATCTCTACCTCGTTTATACCGAGAAGCTACGGCGTTTTACGATGGAGACGATGATGACGGTATTGTCGCGGTGAGAGTTTCTTGCGAGGGCGGGGCGCCGTGGATTCTCTCCCTTGGCTGCTGCGGAAGAACGATTAGTTTTTGTGGGTCACTCGGTTGTGGTTGATGAGACGGAAGCATTCGTCTTAAGACGGTGGCGTTCCAATTACTCGGAGACCTAAAACGGATGTCGCGTCGATTGTCGACGATTCGTTTTCGTGACGAAGGAGACATCAAGCGTGGGATTAAGATTTGCTGATTTCCGTGCTTTGCCTCGCGAAATGGGACGTATAAGGATAAACGTAGAAGGAAGAAACCTAGCGAAATTACGTCAAATGTGTTACCAAAGTCCCGACAATGTCCGATATAAATGGACTAAAATGCCAATTGTTTAATAAGACGATAAACGCGAGACACGAGAATTAGGATAACAAAACGATATCACGGAGTTTCGCGTTACATTTAGACAAGTCGAATTGAGACGTTTGCTTTCTCGTTTTTTCCTCAAAATCCATTTTCCGCCGCGTTGCCGCGAATTTTCTTTCGAAATTCCACCGGTTACGGATACTTCAAGGATTATTCCGCCAAGGGATAATACGCGCGATGGAAAATACGCGAGTCGGACGAATAACGAATACCGCGGATGCGCACGGAGTTTCCAGTTACACGATTTGATCCGGTAAACCCGTTTTACATCCAACTACGCACTATTTCATTTCCGTGACGAGTATGCATTCGGATCTTAACTTTGTTACGGCGTTAGTCCGGTTGATTTTAGAACGCGCGCGCACGCTTCGATACTCGGCGGCGCGCACGGTCTCGATTTTTTTTCTCTCTCTTTTTTTTTCCCCGTCGCTCGCCGCGTCGTGATGCGTTCCGTGCGCAAATGGAAAGGAAATAACGAAAATTCTGCATGCTTTATTTTTTTTATCTCGCGTGCCCCGATCTCGGTGGGGCTGATTCATAATTGTTCGCTCGTTACTTGTTTGATAAAACGATGGAGTAAACGGACTGACTGAACGCGGTAGATGAGAGGGAGGGAGGGAGGGAGGAAGGGGGCACAACCTCAGGATTTTGCTGTTTTATTCGAAAGCCCGGGACACGGTTTTGCAGCGATGCTCGTAAAAATGTAAATTTTATCGGACGATTAAACTTCCATGGCCGCAATTAGTGAGCAAACACGACGGCCGGAATTTATCCGTTTATAATTACGATTTATGCTGCCCCTACCCCAGTGTGAGACGAGTCCCTCGCTTTTTGCGAAATTTAAGCGGTACTCATGGTAGATCGGAAAGAATTACGTACTGTCACCGTAATTACCGGTTCCTACAGATTAGTTCAAAAACTTCCTCATTTCCGAGTCGTTAAAATTAAACTTTCTTAAGTCGTGATACTTGTTGTTTAATGGCACGTGTAATCGGATATCCGAAATGCTGCGAACGCTCCAATATCGGAAGCTTGCTGTCGTGATTTTACGAGGAAGATGATACAAGCAAATTCGAGCACGCTTTTTACAAGATATTCTTATGTATGCGAATACGCATACAATTCTTCGGTATGTGCCGCATCGAGTAAATATTGATCAGCCAATGGTAACGCGTTAAATATTTATATCGTTCACACTTGAAGGTAATTAATTAAGGAACTGATACCACGATGTTCATTTCACGATATGTTTAATATCGATTAAATTTTTTCCTTTTGCGATAAATTCAAGTACCGATACGACCTTTTCTTACTTGTGCATTCGGATGCGATTCCGCGGAATTTATCGGTATAATAAATATATATATATATATATATATATATATATATATATATATATTCATAATTATTTTCATATTATAATTTGTATCATATTTTTAAAAAGAGCTTCAGATTACATAAATAACCAAGGAAATTTGTATATTTAATGAATATGAATACACGATTTGTTCCATAATAACGAGCCAAGTAATACGATCCAATTATCCTAATTTTGTACCGCAAGTTGTATGATACGACGCAATTAATTTCATGAAACGCGATTCACGAGAATGTTTAAGAGCGAGTATATGTGGAACGAGAGGGAAGAGCGGTGTGCGAAAGGCGGTAAAAGATAAAAACCGGAGAGCCACGTATACACAGATAAGCGATATCTCATAATTAAAAGGAAAAGCAGATTGCATACTCTTGCGAGAAGCAGCACCGCTTGCATTATCATACACCACAAACAAACAAGCGAATTCCTTGTCGGCATTTAATCTTCGTATCTGCTTAATGCATGCAAATGCTAAAAAATGCACTAACGCCCAAGCCAACAGTTGTTATTCAGCGTTACTCGCGTGATTCACGTTCCGTCCCTCCCTCGTTTGTCCATCCCCTCCGTCCCGCGGCGTAACTTTGCGTTTTTTTTTCTTCCTTTTTTTTTGTACTCGCAACCCGCGGATAAATCGACGGTGATCTTCATCATTTGCCTTCTCTCCTCCTGCATGGATATTATTTATGCACTGCGCGGTACGCGTGGCAGCATAATTTTCTCGTCTATTTTTGCCCTCAACTCTTATGTCCCCCCAAGCCGCGGGGGAGGCGAGACACGGTTGTGCCCAAGCTCCAGCACGGGACGAGCGAGCTCGTTCCACGCTCGGCGCACACGCAGATGCAACCGTAGCTAAGCATGTTTTAATTATATGCACGCGCAAGCAAGTTGGGCCGGGGGGCGGTCTCTTCGTTTGCGCTGATGGTGGTTGTCGCGAGGCAAATCATTTGGCGTTCACGTTACATCGCTTAAAGCTCAAATTTTATTCATTAATCACGGTATGTTGATTCGCGGGAGATTGAAACGTTGGTCGGAAAAACATCGAAAATCTCATTTCGCTAATTGACGAATATTATTTTGCATATTTTGTGAAGAGAAAATAATTTCTACACGGATGATATAAATTTCTATATTGTTGTATAAGAGAGGAATATCATGTTTCATTATATAATTTTAATTATTTTGTATAAATTTACGAAATTAACGCGTAATTTAATGATCGTGTATTTTATGCGTTAATTACGCATGGAAGAACGAGATACGAGGCTGCTTTGTTGTATACCGAAATTGCGCCGAATTCTCTACATCATAATATTCGCGGACCGTTGGGCAATGTTTATTACCTTTTACGGCATTTCGGTTTCGAATTGTTCATGATGAGCAGAGAGCCTTTTACGATAAGCTCAATGAATCTTCTATCGCATTGTCCGGCATCCGTATAGGTATATCCAGTGATTTTTCACTCGCGCGTTATGAATTTTCTTTTTACTTCAGGGGAGCAACTGGATCGGTTGGAAATTTTAATATACGTTTGCATCCGCGGCGAGATACGAGATTTAATAACGGGGCTCACGGGGATTTCGAATATCTCTCACCGATTGCACCAAAAAGAGCACGCGCCCGTTGGCCGTTTTTAATTTTATCCGTGACTTTTCTCCGCGTGTTTCTTCTCTCCTTCGTGATCCTAACTTTTTTTTCCCCGCTCTCGTGTTTCCGCGCTCTCTTGAATTCTCTCTCTCTCTCCCTCATTTTCTCTTCCATATTTTTTCACGTTTCTCTCGATTTTCTCTCCCCCGCCAGTCCCGCCATCATCTTCTTCCCGCTCTGGCTCTCTTTCCCTATTTCATTTTAGCATCGCTGAGGGAAAAATTATACACCTCTCCGCCACATTTCTCTTGCCCGCTATACTGGTCATGGTCGCAGTTACGTGCCGGTGCACAACATTGCCCTGCAGTCAGCGACGAAGACCTCCTGCCAGCTTTTCGCTCGTTTTACGAGAGAGATACGTCTCGCGTTGCGGACTTTGCCCGAAAACTATGCAACTGTCACCTCGCGGTGTATTTACTAACGTTTACGGCATGTAAACAGCGCAAGAAGAGCTCTTGATAAAAATTTTTATACGATTTATCTTGTGCTGCGAACGCTATTTCGGCTCCGCTCATATGAGCGCGCAACAGAAACTAACAACAGTTCATCTCATGTTTATGAGATTTTATTAATTGGACTTTTTCTTCGCAAGCATCAACAAAAAATAATCTGAAATAATTTTTTTAATTATTATTTCTGAAAATTATTTTACATAACGCGCAGTTTTATACATTTTTTTGGACACCTTCTTTCTACGCCATTCGAAGATACTATTTCGAGGTTTCGGTATACGATCCTCGAAGTAATATTTTCCGAATACTTTACGTACAATATGGCAATTTTCTAAATCGTGTTCAATTTTCGTATACTGTCGAAAAATTACGATCGTGAGCATTATCGTCGATCGATAATGGTTCACGTTTTTCATATACTTATCTGGCGTACGCGATTTACAAGAGTCGCTGGTTTATTCGCGCTCGTGACATTGCACGCGTATTTTTACTCAGAGAGTAAAAATACATTCGCCGGGAAAAATTTTTCCCTCACGCGGAAATCTTGGAGAAGCCGCCCGAATAGCTCCCGCGCGGTGCAAAACAGTTTTCGCTGCCTAGAGAAAACTCGATTTAAGCTTCGAATAAATTCTCAGACACGTACTCAATTTTTCCTTTTAAAATGTGTTAAGATTTTTATCTCGACGGGGGGTATGAAAGTTCTATAGCGGACAGCAGATTCCGCAATTGTATGTAAATTTTCTTTAAAACATAGCTTAAATTCTTCTCGATCGTCCGTATAATAGATTCGATGGAGTCTTCAACATTTATACCTACGTTTATGTAGCATACTAAGCGCTTCTATAAATCACTCGTTCCATCGCCCCCCCCCCCCTATCTCTTTCTCTTTCTATTTCGAATAATGTATCGATTACGAAAATATTGATGACACGCTGCATCGATTAATAGCTCAATCGTAATATATTTCACATATATGACTTGCAGTGTCGCGTGTGAATAAGCTTTGGACAGAAATTCATCACAGTTATGACAAAAAGCAGCACTCGATATAGCCGAGACGAAAAGTATCCAGCTTTCACAACAGCTTTTGAAGCTTAATTGCGCGCGTTTATTGACAACGAAACGTTCTCTCCTCCTATCCCTTTCTTTTTTTAATAGCGTACAGTTATTTATCTATACTTTATTGTCGAGCAAAAAATGACTCTCAATTAATAAACACGAATGTGCTTGACACGAATGCGGTTCTCTCGTTATCCGTTTGTTTCAATAACTATCTAAAATTGGGTTATATGGACAAAAATGGTATGTACACAAACGCATTTTATTACTTTTATTTATCAAAGTGCCCCACAAAATGATTTTGAAAAACACGGATATATAAATATTAGATATTTGTTTACGCTCGAAGTTGTATGTGGCGCATTTCATTCAATAAACGATACATTGTGGCAAACATTGCGTAAATATATGAATAAATCAATATTATGAAATTATATATTTCTATACATCTCTTTGGATTACATAATCCAATCATCGTATGATTTCGACTGTATATTCGCAGGGTACTTCCTGTAGAATTTATTATACGATATTTATTCTGATATCAAATTTATTTTCTATATTTTTTTCTATTGTATATCCGGATGAGATGAAAAATATTTGTTTATCGCGTGCAAATGAATCTATCCGTGTAGGTTAATGCCGATAAATTTGTGCCGTAGTGAATTTAATCTTTTCCGTGTAATATCCTTTATCGATTACGCAGCTAACGGTCTCGAAGAAGCGTTAATAAACCACGGTAGACAACCGTTCGCAAATGAAGCTATATATTATCAACGTCTCGTGTTAAAGCAACGATGGTTACGATAGAACGAGCGAGCGATGGTTTGTCGGTGATGCGAAATCATAAAGACGAACGCAAAACACGCTGCACGGATGGTAGATTGAAGCGATTATTATTAAATATTTCGTGCGTGCTACTGTCGTGTTTCCTTGCACAACAATGTGTATAGAACAGTCTTACATAAAAGGAGATTTATGACGTCGAAGCCGCGCGCGCTTCTTCTATTTTCTGATATATTTTTCAGAAGAAATTTTCCAAAAAGAGTAAAATAAAATAAAAACACATATTTCTTTATTCTTAGAACTCATATTTTTATATAGCATTAATTTGTTTAGAACAACGCATACGTGCGAGTTAAATATAAATATGTCAATTTTTTTTATATATCAAATTTCTGAAATTTTGCGTTAAAACTTTTTAAAATTGTGATATTGAATTCTGGGACTATTTGTCGCGGCTGAGATTTCCAGATTGGCAGCAGCGAGAATTCTTAGCCGTTGAAAAATGGTGAAGTTTTCATTCGCGGAAGACTGAGTGAAAACCGGCGAAGAGCCGCCATTCGTTCTCATCGACGTGTCTTGACAAAACCACTTTGAGAACGTCGGCCAGACGAATAACGTCCCCCCGGTCCTTTCGTACGGATGATGCACGGCCGCCATTGCTTCTCCGCGAATCCTTCGTAGCTATCCCTGACAGGGAATTCCCGAGGTAGAATTGAAGGTGGAGTTACTCTTCGACTCGTTACTCTTCGTTTCCTCAACGGTGGTGGCGGCCGTCGCCTCGCTTCCCGTTGTCGTATTTCATTCCTCCGACCCAGACTCGCGTGTGTGCAAAACGTATAGTGCCACTCCTGACTATAATTCCGTTTAAGAACGGCACTCTGAACTAGCGCGAGCATCACGCTCGAGGAACGATGCGAAACGAGAACACGACGGTGAGTCCACATAGTACGAGCTGTAGGTCAGATTCCGTCGAGTAGTCTCTGGTAAGGAAGAGAAGCGAAACGCTTGGGGATGGAAAGAGGAAAGAAAGAGAAGAATTATGGAGAGATGGCGAATGAAGAGATATACGATGTGCAAGTCTCGAAAGATAATTGTATTTTATGAATTCGAGATAAAAACACCCGAGGGGGGAGAATAAGGCGGACCGCTTTCGTCCCCGTGTCGCCGGAGGTCAGAGGGTCAGAGAAAATAAGGGGGGCGACGGCATAGCGGTGATGGTGATGACGACGCGAAAGGGGGATGCGGTATAACATCAACATAATTTTCAAGAGACGCGCGAGGTCGCATTACCATAATGGAATGCATCGAAAGCTCGGCTGCTCGGCTGGCGCTCGCTTTTCATCCCCTCCGGCTCCATCTCTCCCGTGTCTCCGTCGTCGTCATCCTCGCAGCTCTAGGATCTGGAGCAAAACGCGCCGAAAAGGGGTTACCCCGCGTCCGCAGATGACACCGCAGAGATCGTTCTCCCTCTTCCGTTCTCGTGCGAATTCTCGCGTTCTCGTGTGATGGATGAGGCGCTGGGACTTCTCCTTCCGTGTTCTCCTCTCGCGAGAGAGAAGCGATATCGGTATGACGTACATTCCGGACACGTGTCTCGGTCCCGCACCATTTGCGTTCTCCCGTCCCTGCCGTACGATTTCATTAGACGCGACGAGACGCGATTTCTCTCGTTTCTGTTTATCTTGCCGTCGCGTCGACGGTGCATTTCTGTCCAACTGATTTCGTTCAATGCCAGATTTAATCAAGACGGCCGGTGGCCGTTGTCCTGTCAGTGTATCAGCTGGACGTCACGTCGCTTCCGCGTTGTTACGCTAATTGAAACACACGATTGAATCTTTCTAATACGATACATTCCACGAGATGATATTGCGCGCGACTGAAAGTTACGGCCACGTTCATAAATTCGTCTCCGTTTCTTCTGCCGATAAATTTTAAATCTTATTGTTTTACACATTGTTTTACACGCTGCTTTACATCGCGCTTGCGAATAAAGAATATCGCATCTAAAACATTATTTTTTATTTCAATTATATAAACTATATAAATCTCTATTATATTTATATATAAAATTTATATGCATTTTATTTTTCTTATCTTATTATTTTGACCTAAATGCGTAATATAAATACGTACCGTAATTATTATACCCTGTTCCCATAGCAATAATACATTATAGCCGTTTTACATAATTATGCATTAACTTGCAACAAAACTAGATTTAGTTAATTGAACATTGCTCGTTTAGCGTTACATTCTACTAAATATTCTATTTAGGCTCTGGCGTAACTTATGACATAATTTGCATAAAATTTGTTCGCCGCCGCGGCAAAATTAGATCGGGTGTCATCGGGAAATCGCGCGTGACGATATTTTTAATTAAAAATAAACGGCTAATGCACGAGAGGAAATTTTGTACGAGGCGCATCTCGCCGCGTGCCGCTTTCGGTCGAGTAACTCTACAAGCAATACAATATACAATATTTACGTCTCGCGATACAGTTGTGGGAAAATTTGTCCCCGTCGGCACGCTTCCCGTATATTTTTTTATCAACCCTCGACAATTTTTTACGCTACATTTTCTCCGCGGACATAAAGTTCCATCGGAGAAAATGCTGCGGATAACAGGACGCGCGCTCTAATGGAGATCGCTACGAACGTCTACGGACATGTGATTGTTACTGCCGATCGCGATGAACGGACACTTGGAACAATTGATAAATCTCTTTCGATTTGCGGTTAGCGTACCGTCGCATCGACGGACCCGTTCCGCGTGGCGGCTCTTTAAAGGGGATCGTATCGAATCGGCGAAGCACAAGTGCAATTGCCAATCTCGCTCACCGTCGTTACGTCGTTGGTCTCGATATCGCGCGCGAAAATCGGAAGCGGATTGTCTCATTGTATTTTTCCCGGCAATCCGGGGAGCATGCTTGTGCCATTGCGGGACGCGGAAGGATTTTCCTCGCAGCGGGAACGGAGGCGCATTGAATGAGAAAAGAATATCCCGCGCTACTAGTGGTGCGCCTGTGGAAAATAGAAAGGGGAAGAGTGAAGGAAAGAAAGAGAAGACACGATTTTTAAGTGACATTCTCGTTTCTGTAACGATCGCACCACCAATGGAAGGAAACGAGTATATTCGTTCAGCTACTGGCACACTTTTGCTATCGTAGCTACCGCGCAAACATTCTCTTCCATTCGCAGTTTGAATTGTAGAGAGAGATATAGCGCTGCGCGTTTATTATACACGAGACTTTCGGGGGTTTGCGGAGTTGAATCAGCATGCATAGTTTTATTTTAACGAGACTGAATCTAGACGCGGATATTTAGAGTCGGTTAATTTAAACAATATCGGTTAAACAATGAGAAAATTTCATTATTTCTATCATTGTTTTATTCGATGCGAGAAAGGCTTAAGCATATATAGCGAATGTACAATATAATGGAATCTTATTCAATGAGTAAAATAACGAAATGTAGGATTATAATTATTACGTCTAATTACGCAATTGTTGAAAATAATAATTATGCTGGAAAACAATGTAGTGTCGTAATTACCTCGGATCGAGCGCGATCTATTATTTGTCGAATTTTCGATGGATCAACAATGAGAAAGTTGTTCTCTCTCCACCATTTCATCATCATTATTTTATTCGACGCGAGAGAGACATACATATGCGTAAGAGTATAACAAGGCGCAGCGAGAGCTTTTTAAACGCGCGAGGTAACGAGCAAAGTTTCATAATGAGTACGCCCAAGCATTGTTTGCACAGATATATCGCGACGTGAATCGGGTTTCGAAATTCGGATTTCATCAAGAAACCTGTAAGAAACGATCGTGAGACATGATCCGCGGATTCACCTCGTGAAGAGCGCCCTTTGCCAAATTCCCTTCCCGCGCGAGACCACAGCATAAATCGTCGCACTTAGGGATCTTTGGCGAACAGATTGACCGCGCGCGAAAAGTGTCAACGTGAGTTTGCTCCAAGTGACAGATAGAGCGAAGATGAAAGAGAAACCGAAGTAATTACGTTTGAAGTTGCGCGGGCAAGACTTTAATCTTCGATCGTGGAGGCAAGGGTACGAGAAGAAAGGGAAGGAGGAGGAAGGGCAAAAGAAAAAAGGCGAGGGATGAAAAAAAAGGTTGACACGAGCCGACCGGCATCATCGCGTCGCCATTTCCGCTTTCTCGCTTCCGACCTTCCTTTAGAACTTTGCCCATTTTTGCGGCATCGTCGGTTGCGCCTCACGTCGGTCTTTCACGTTCTCGCTCCATCTTCTCCTTTCCCATCGCATTTCTCCCTCTCGTTCTCATCCCTTCGTCGTTCTCTTCTCTCCACCCTTTAAGACCGTAACGTGCCGCCGCCCTCGCATTTCCCTCGGAATGGAAGCGGATCCATTCTCTCTGCTTTTCATTCATGATGCTTGAATCGCGGAAAATGCAGTTTCTAGAGAGAATAATACTTGTATCTTTGTTTTTTCCTCTCTCTCTCTCTCTCTCTCTCTCTCTTTCTCTTTCTCTCTCCGCGGGATTCCTTTGGTAATCTGCGAGCAAGCGGCCCCCGAGTACCGAGTACTCTAAATAGGAGTATTTAGTTTTGTCAGCTTTTTGCCTCGACGGCCTCTTTCTGCCGCGATTTATTTCACAAACATATTAAAGCGAAAAGCTATTAACTCGTTTTTATGGCAAACATTTGTTAACTTGTATTAAAGAGTATCTCTTTAATCCGAACAAACTAAATTTAACTTGTAGCTCTTGCAATACTATGGGTATTAATCCAAGAATTTCGTACGTTAAATTGCCAAATGAGTTTACATTTAATGAGATTAATGATGCAAACTTATGCTGATAACGCTACGTTGTTCGAGATTATTCTTTCATTGATTATAGCGCTTCGTAGCGGCTTAACAGATCATTTAGATTTGTAATTACTCTGTAACAGTGACGTTTACCAAAAATTCTCTATTGCAGCTGTTGAAATAGCTAGACCTACAAGAGTGTGGGATAGCAGAGTCTGATAAATACAACTATGTAATTGCCGTAAGCTGCAGGCAGTCTGTTAGAGTTTCCTAAATAAACTACATTCGCTATTTATCAACTTTAATCAGATGAAAAGATGAGCTGAAGGAAGATGGAATTTTATCATAACATTTACGTCTAATACGATAATATAATATAAATTCTATGAGAAATAAATAATACAAGATTATATATACGATTGCGAACTTATTCCGAAAAGTTTTCAATTTTAGTAATGCTGAATTAAAATAATTTGTATTGTTTATCGAGAAACATAAAATCTATAATAAAGAAAGAAAGAGAGAGAGAGAGAGAGAGAGAGAGAGAGAGAGAGAAAGTACGCATATAAATATACTAATATATTATAGGATTAAAACACGCGCAGGATTATATTATGTCGAATTCTACATCGTGCTATTTTACTTGGGAGAGAAAATCACGCTAGCGTGAAACAGCGAAAGTTCAAAATTATTAACCGAACTTTGTAGACGATGGGTAGGGCTAAAACGTGCTACATCGGCGTTACGGGCGCGATCGTGATGCAAGATCGTATTCTTCGGTGTCAGCATTAGATTTCGAGCATATTCTGTTTGGCGATAAGTAAAAAAAAAAAAGAAAAAAGAAAGCTGTATTATACAGGGTGTAACAGAGCGCCCGTATCAGTAGTTTTTTTGAGCAAACAACGCATTTTCGTGAAAAACGTTTCATGCGAAAGTTGTAGAGCTCTATATAAGTGGCGCATTATATAATAATATTAGTATGATCTTGAATAGCACTGTCAAAATCACTTTGAATTTTTTTAATGGAACCCCCTATGTTTCATTGCGTATTCCTGTAGCTTACCTCGAGAGCTTTCGAAAACACTATGATAAAGTATTTTTTCATCAAGTACTATTTGAGTTATTTTATATTTTAATTTGAAATATTTAAATATTTTATATTTACTTTATTATAGTGTTTTGGAAAGCTCCCGAGGTAAGCTATAAGAATACGTAATGAAAAATAGGGGTTCTATTTGAAAAATTCAAATTAATGTTTTCATAATATACGTTTTTATTCTTTCATTTTAGTGGCTTATTCATAATTTACTGGGCTATACCAAATTTCATTCTTCTACCAATTTTTTTTTCTTCTGGAATACAGCCAATTTTTAATTTTTTTCCCCAAACTTTAGGGGCCTCTAGCTCGAAGGAGGGGGGGGGGGGGTTCATTCGCGGACTCATATTCATAGGGGAAAAAAAGTCTTATTTTGAGAAGTCTTATTCTCTAGAATATGCTCCTAACGTTTAGCGCATCATTTCAGATACATCCTATATATACACATATACATATATATAAATGTATATAATACACATATAGGTGACAAAAAATACAGGGGACGCGTTTATAGTGATTGGTCGATAATAGGCATTTAAACATGTATGATGCGCTACATAAATTATGGTCGTAGAATATGCGCATAAATTACACAGTATGAACTATTAACGCGGAGCCACCGCCCCCCCCCCTCCTCCCTCCCTTCCCCTTCTCCTCCTTCCCCACCCTATAGAGAATGAGAGAGATAGAAAGGAAGAGAGAGAAGCCGGAACATAGAGAGCGTTGACTCTCCATTAACCATCAGGGCGATTGAACAATCTGGTGGAAGCTGCTAAAATCCCGCTATAGAGAATATTATATTAAAATTAGTCCGGCGCGTAGTCTATATGGCGTCTAAATTTAACCGGGCACAATGTTCAATCTGTCGCGCGATCCGCCGGTACTCCCCCGCACCATTCCATTTCGCCCCGACGAAAGCAATTACGTTCCACGGTTTACGTTGGAGATGATAACGGCGTGCGCACAGTGACTAGGATTCGTTAAACTTACGCCGGGGCTACGCCTGAGATTACACGGACCGTTCGTTCGCTTCGGAAGCCGGAAGAAGGATTCCGGTCGTCTCGCGTCGCGTCGGCACAAAAATTAGCCGAAGCTTCTTCTTGGTCAATTTGCGGGTTAAGATACCGTGTCGAGTTATCCGAATTTATAACTTTCCGGCGAGGACTCTTGCTATATATCCCTCCTTCTCTTTTTTTCTCTCTTCCCCCCCCCCCTCTCTCTCTCTCGCTCACTCTTTCTCTTTGGCTAATACGCTAATAGTAAGAGGAAGGGAAGCATGTCAACGTGCGAATGGGCATATTCATCTTACAATATAGTTTCATTAACGCCAACGAGTATTATCAAATAATATCTTGTTCACCAACGGTGCAAAAGAGGGAGGGAAGGGGGTGGAAGGAAGGGAGGCGTCACGCATCCTTACGGCCTAGACAGGAAGATCGATAACAAGACCCTCTATACACAGCTCGTCTCGCCCCGCTAAATTTGCTCCGCGAACATCTTCGCCCTAGTACGTTATCTTCTACGGTGTGTTTCAACGCGATTTCGCGTTTATGTCTCGCTGAATACGCGTCGCTATTACGCATGCAAGGTGTTACCTTTCGCGCGCGCGTTAAACCGTTGGCGTGCATTATCTTCTGGTATTAATCGTGCTTTATCACGCTAAATAACGCCACCGGTTATTATTCGCGTTAACGTTCGCGTAATATTGCCATTCCGCCATCGTCCCTCTTGACATCTATCTCACTCTTTCTCTCTCATCGACAGAGATTACTTGTAATATCTCACAACATCTCAGAGAGGAAGGACGACATTTCGTAGGGGGATTTCGTTGCTTGTTCGATCATAAAAAAAATCCGTCCGTCCGGAAGCTGTCAGCTTTTACCTTCTAACGGTATACCTTAGCACTCGTTTTACGCGAATCTCGAGAAAAAAATTACCCTCTCGTGATTACGCGAATCTAAGAAATTCTTTCCGTATATCAAGACTGCACTCTCACTTTGCTTTATATGTATTTTTATGTACCGATCATTTTTTATGTCAACACGTGCAGTTGTAGGAAAATTGATGTATCAAATCTCTAACCGTGGAGTAGCTTCGAATGGTCTCGTAAAAAAGTTTGAAAGAAAGCTTAAGATACTTTCCACATGGTTTGCTTCTGTATTTTTTTGTGTATTTGTTATCGGATATAGTAAAAGCCTAAGATCCGGATGAAGAAATTGCGAAATGAAAACACCGAAAGCATTGTCAAACATTGCCTTCGCGGACTTCTGTGCGTAAGATTTGTTCGAGCGAAATCGTATTGTGGATGAAGAAACACACTGAGTGTTTACACGAGTAGCGAAACGCGTCCGGGTGTCTGCGTTCATGCGTTGGAAAAATTTGCATTTTATTTAATATCGGAACCGGACGTGGGTATTAAAGTCCCGCTCTTCTTTCCCCTCGCGTGTTTACCCCGAGGATTGAAATTGAAAGAGAGACCGAGAGATACGCGGCGCGCGTCTATACAGTTCGCGGAATCCATGTGCACGGGAACGGTATTCGCCTAAGGGACTTTGAAATACGGTTAAAAGAAAATATCCCGCGGTTTTCAAGCAGAATTTCACCGCGAAAACGCTCTCTCGCGTTCTTCTCCCACTCGCTCTCTGTTACGGACCTTGTCAAAAATACGGAATAAAAGACCGCGGAGTGAATCAAAGCGATGGCACAAATATAGGATCTCTTCGAGAGGGCGAAACAGCGATGGAGAAGGAGATAGGAACTACGAGGGCTGGACCGAGAAGAGAGAGAGAGAGAGAGCCGTCCGTAAGATTTGCCAAGATTTACGTGCCCGGAATTCTCCGCATGGATGCTCCGAGCGCAAGGAATTCTTCGTGCCCCTTTCGCTTGTCCTCGATGCTGTAGCTGCAATGTCCGTGAAAACCGTTCCGGGACGACGGCGACGGTTCACGTGTTCACGTATGCCGTGCTCATCTTTTGCCGGCGCGCGTGACTGTAAACTATTCTTTGACGATAAACCCTCGCCGCTATCGCAAACTCCGTGTCGGACTGCATGTACCGGCTTGCGGTGTATCGTTTGCGACGGAGAACTTGTCCTCCTTATTCCGCGATACGATTCAACCTTAAAGTAAACGTTCTTTCTCTCGACTACGTCGAGCTACATTTTTTTTTTTTTTTTTTTTTTTTACTTATCCCGCGAATATCCGGATCAACGAACTTGCCAGACGCAGAAGATATTTGTTTCGTAATTGAATTTACGACGCTGATCTCCGCATGCTCCAATAATTCTCATATTGACCGTGATTTTGTAAATTTGTGGCAGCCTCGAGATAATACTCAAGCAGCTAATGATTACTGTACGAAATATTATACGTTATTGTCATAAATTTTGAAAAATTTCAAATTCAAAATTAATAGATTATTAATAATCATTTGCCCAATATAACATATTCTATATCAATGCTAATCTGTATTATTTATGGAATACAAGCATATTATTTTTCGATTGTATATAACTCGGCATCTATTGATACCTCGAGATTTCCATTAAAGAAATATTATCATTCCCCCAAATTGATTAGAAAATCTGCTATTAAACATAAAGATATAATATAGTTTTTGGACACTCTGTGTAACACAACGTATTAATCCTGTTGTGGTAATATCGGCGCTTTGTGAAAACGTCGGTTTAAACATTGACAAATTGCTTATCCACCCGGATAATTCTTGTTCATATTCATTATGAGTCGAATATCACTTGTCACTCGATACAGAGACACGCGCGTATTTTATGCGCGTTTAAAGTGCAGCTAACCGATAGTCCGCGGTGGACACGCAATATCTGGGCGCGACTAGTGAAATTGCGGACGGCGCGATGCCAAGTCCGCGGTAATTACGTTCGATTGTCAACAAGTTAACGCAACGGGACGTGTATCGCGTTTTGCTAACTGCGCAGATTGTCCTATCAGTACCGGCGAGTAATATTTTGTATGCTCGACAATGTGCGAGCGCGTTCGATTGCAATAGACTACACTCAGAGTTGTACCTACGTGCAAATCGAATAGGACATTCGAGCAATGTAACTCGTGCTCAGTAATATTTCTTTGATTTATATATAGGAATTGAATGGCTGGCAAATTTCCGCGAAAGAATTGTTTCAAATTTGATTCCTGGAAATTTAATGTAATTGTACAAGAAGAGAGTTTACGCTTTAAATTATTAACTCACGGAATTTTACTCATTCGCAGTTTATATCGAGCGATTTGATACGTGGCGAGAATTATGAATACCCCATTGATTAGCTTTGTTGTCGATTCGTTTGTTCACTCGATTGGGTTTTCCGAGCTTAAATTATTACGACCTCACGCGAGATTTTCTTCGTCGCGCTTTCACGCCGAGAAAACAATCGATACTATAGGTATCGAAAGTGAATATAAATTACAATGCACGCGCGCGGTACGATAACAAACCCCCGTTACGACAATTATTCGGTTATATATATTTTCGGGAGATATACAGGGTGGCCCCGAACCTTCCAGTCGGACTTTGAGATCTTGTAGGAAATTTAATTCTGAACGACAAAAAAATTTCCTACAAACATGGGTCGAGAAATGCTACCTTAAGAAGTTATCGCTCAAAAACCTCCGATGCAAAGGAAGAGCAAAAGGTGAAAAGAAAATGGAACTTAATAAATTTCTTGAAAAAAAAAAAAAACGATAGAAATAAAAATCTTTTCCTTTTATGAAAATAAAATTAATTTTTTTAAACTAAAATAGCACGTAATAGCAGAAAATGAATAAAGACGTGAAAAAATTAACTGTTCTCAAAATGTCGCCCCCCCCCCTCCCCTCCCTAGATCCAATAAACTTTCGGCATCGAATAATGAACGATCTAGTCGCTTTACGGATTTCCTCCTGATTCAACTTTAATCGATCTAACAATAAGTAACGAAAACACTTTTTGTACGTTTGATACTGGTTATATCAAAATCCATGGAACGTACAACAATCACTTCGATCTCATTTGAAAGATAATTTAATTTTCTACAACTTTTGTTTCGATACTTTTTGTTAAAAGACGCACATTTTCCATGATATTTGGAAAAATGTGTAAAATAATTTCACAATTTCACAAGTTTTCGAGCGATAGCTTCTTAGGAAAGCATTTTTCGATCCATGTTTGTGGGAAATTTTTTGTTCGGGGCCACCCTGTATAGGTGCAGAAGGAGAAGCAGCGATATCTCCTACTATCCGCATCGCAATAATCCTCGAAGGGAGGCTATAATCCGCGAAACGATATTATACGTTTGATTTCTCCAGCAAACGCTCGCCGGTATTCCATCGAAATAGCCGCACCTCCTAAACTGCATTGCGCTATAATTTTACTTGCGAGCTTTCCGTTGGAGCGGAAACTAATATACGTTATGCGAGAGGAAGAGACAAAGAGAGTGAGAGAGAGAGAGAGGGAGCGAAAGACATAAAACATCGTTTTAGGGATAACGTGGCACTGGCAGCGCAGGCACTGTAAGATGACAAATTGCCATCGCGGTTGTTAATCTATCGTTTTTGCTCTAGTTGGTCTAGGTCAAACCTGTCGCGATGTATTTTCTTTCCCTAGCAAGGCCGCGATAAATTCTTGTTACGTCCAACCTGTCATCTTGTAACTCAACGGCTAACGCGAACTTGCACGGGGTCGCAGCAAATCTTCGTAACAAATGGATCCGTGGTTGCACTATGGTCGATAAACGCGATTCCTACGACGATTGAGCGAAATGAAGAAGTAAACGCGAAGGAGAAAATGTGCATGTTTTCGAAACGAACGTTCCATGTCGGAGATCAGGTCCAGGATGCGCGATCGATCTATCTTGTTTTGTCTCGACGCCATATATCGGTTGGCTCGCGCTCGATCTTCATAATCAAATTCTTATATAAGTGAGCGCGAGATGCGTCGGGGGCCAACATTTTTCTCCGGGTCTCTTCGAAAGTACACGCAACCTTCATCCGTCTTGTTTTATCTCCGTCCGAGTACTCTATACGTGATTCTCTGCGCGCGCGATGTTGATGAACTGTCAAGCAGCTTCATATCCTTATGATTAATGCGAGGTCTGATAAAAATAACTCTCTCATTTCTGATGAAGCATGCAATCTCCCGGACGTGAGTGTCGACTGACGTGCATATTGCGGAAGCGGGCGTACACCCGTTAAACTCCTTATATTACTCCTCGTATATCATACTCTTATTATTTCGATAAACCATTATTTTTTTTCGTACGAATTATTCGTACGAAAAAAAAGTGCGTTATCAATTTATATATAGGACCATTATACGTTCTGAATATATTTCGAATAATTCCAGATCTCTCGACGACATTATCCCGATTCCATTGTCCCGATCGATGTTAAAAAAAACAAAAACAAAAAAAAACCGAATTTCACATTCACGCGAGAGAAAAAATGTCTTCTAAAATGACCCTCCCCTCTCCGCTCGTGTTTCCGGCTCGCTTGCGAAATCACGAAACGGAATTTTCTTTTTGTACACATTTGCGCGGCGCTTCTCCTCGTTAATTCGTGACGCTTTCTCAACGCGATCAATATTCCGAGCGGTTGCACGATTGAAACTAAATTTAGCTCAATGCGCAGATGTGATCTTCTCTTTAGAGTTCTCTGCCAGCAGAGCGGAATAGCTCCGCGTTCTCCCCCGCGGCGGTGTAGAAGGGTGTCTAGGTAGAGGTAAGGAGGGATGGGGCAGTGGAGCCGCGGAATTGCACGAATCGGTCATCCGTCGGCAGTTCACGACGTGTGAACTGTAAATTGTGGTGGCGTAGCCGTGACATTCCACTCGAGTTCGTAATGCAAACGCAATTCAACTAAGGTCAGCGGACGCTGCTTTGTAAGCACTCGCTGATACGGAATTAATGTCGATTTAACAATCCCTCCAACACCATCTAAATTCTCTCATTGTTGCGAGACTCACAGGATGACGCATTTGAAAAGGGGGAAATTGATTAATAAAAATATTTAAAAAAAAACTCACATTGTGCGGATGAAATGAATATTTTGATCTTATATTTCTGACTTTGGAAATTAGAATTTTATAACTTGACAACATCGTGAAAAATAATTTTCTATCAAATTCATTAATTCCCTTATTTTTCATATAAATCCATCAAATTTTATAGAATAATTAAAAGTAGTAATAATTAATTATCTCAAAGTTTTCGTCGTTATTGTAAATTAAAAATCAGCGTCACGATTAATATTATTCGTAGCTGGTGTAAGCGTTATTATTTCTTCGAGTAGAGGAATGCGTGTGCACGCGTGTAAATAGCCGTGAGAACGGGAGCGCGAAATTATTCCACTTCTAGTGAGGGATACGTTTCTCCTGATTCCGTAAAGGGCGTTAGTTGATTTCCGGGAAGTAAATTGCAAAGTTACGAAACGCGGACTTTCCTTTGACCTTATCTGATCGAGATACGTCTTATGGCTGCGAAAGTTGCTGCCTTTCTATTTGGAGATGCATGAATTTCTCTAATTGTAAGTGATATGCGTGCACATCGCTACGAATTATCGTAGCTGTCGTTGAGATTTTTTAATTACGCATTTCTAACGACTATTTTAGAAACTACAATTATTAATGTTAATTATACATAGCTGCCAATGACATTGTATACTGAAAATAGATATTTATAATAAACGCGATGCGTACAGTAAAATTCCGACATAAATTATATCTACCATATTATTGATGTTTTTTATATAAAATTTTCAGTTTCAATTTCGTTTGAATAATAAAAAATCCCATACATTTGTCAAAACTATATTTTTTTAAAGTTTTTTTTTTCCCCCCCTATTAACTTTACAATTAATCATTTTCCATTAATTTATAAGTAATATTATTTTGATTTTTAATTTAATTTGCTTCTGACATTTTAATTTACATATTTATATTATTATAAAAATAAAAAATTTCGTACGAGAAGAAGTAATGTAGATTTTGATAAGACTTGCTAAATTGCGCGCTTCATTGCGCGATGTATTTTTGTAGACAGAAAATAGATTGCAATCTGGCGATCCTTTGAGCTCTCCAAGAGATAGAGACAACCGAGATTTCGCGACCGAGATATTCTAGACTGGGCATTAAAATACGGCATACCATAAGCGCCGCAGTAAGATGCCTCTCGACTTTGCGGTCTCGTGTTTGCGGAGAGTCGCGGGGCTCTCATGCCATTACACCGAGCATGGAATTACCATAAGCTGGTCGGTGATGTTTATAACTGTTGTGGATTTAATCCCCACCCGTTATATGTCGCATCCCGCGGGTTTGCAGCGAATTTCACAAACCATACGTATCCTTTGACTCCTATCGTGGATTTAAGCAACTATATCGTTTTGCATTGTCGTCGCGCAGTTAAACGAATATACAGAATCCGGAAACTTTGAAATCCCATTCCTCAAATGTTGCTTTTGTTCTACGTCGCTTACACATTATATTCATTATTTAAAAAAGGAATACAGCGGGAAATGAATGGGGTATCTCTGCAAAGTTTGACCAAATAACTGATTAATCGGACGCGGTGTGTAAATTGCTTTGGAAGTCTTGAATAGCGTCGATAACCCGATCTCTCAGACTATTACGTTTATATTGGATCGCTCGAATCACGAGCGACGCTTACACCGCGATTCGGCAAGAGGGTGATTCGAACGAGCGCTCGACGAATCGATCTCGTCGGAATCGAGTCAATTTAAATATGCCAATCCTTGCCCCGTCACCGTCCTACTTGTACATGTTATATATATATATATATATATATATATATATATATATATATATATATATGTATGCGTTCTACCACGTAGAGAAGAGAGCCTAGATATATTATATATCGTAGAAATTCCCGATTTGCGATCGAATATGGCGAGACGCGACGCGTGTCCCGACTTTCATTTCGTCCGAAACGTGTGCACCGTCAAACGCAAACTTTCATTCCAGCCCCGTCGGCTTTAAATTGAACCTCTAATCGGACATTGGAATTTTGCGAACAACCCTTACTCTCTTCGCATAGACGCAAAGCGTCTGGCTGCAACCGGGAAACGTCACTACCATCCACCGTATCTCTTTCTCTCTTTCACTTCTTAAACGCTTTTCTCTTTCTCTCTCTCTCTCTCTCTCTCTCTCTCTCTCTCTCTTTCTCTCTTTCTAGCACAATTCATCTGTCTCTCCGCATGGAGGCTAATCCCTCTGGGATTGATCTAATTAACAAAACAGCGTACTTAATTAATGAAATCATGCAGTAACGTTGCTGGGACGATCTTTTGTAATGCGGCAATTTCCATATTCTAATGATGGATTAAAGAGAAATTAGAGAATATTAAGGGGTTATCTTCTATATTTTATTTTCGCATCCTCTCGCGCGTGAATCATAAATTCTTCTCGATGGAAGAATTTTTATCTATAAAAGAAGATTTGATTGACAGCTGTGGTTTTTCAATGGTATCTTCGACGCGTCTATACCGGTATACGAGTAATAGTGAAAAACATTTTTTCAACAGACCACATGTGTCACATACCGAAATATAAAAATATAAAATACACTCGCCATATAGTCATGAACTCGTAAAATAGTGAAAATAGTACGATTGATCGGAAAAAAATTCGAAACTTTTATATTTCAAAAATGACATTTGATCTCCATTTCAATATAAAAATTTCTCATCCATTAGTTTGATTTATAAAAAATCTTATTCCTAAGAGAAAGAAAATTTTATCGGAGCTAATTTAGATAAGGCGCTTATTTGGTAATTATAAAAGTTCGATGTACGTTCGATAATTAAACGAGTATTATATTGCGAGCTGAAAAAGGCTTATGTCAATGCTTGCAGTTAATCCTTTCAGGGAGGATGATGGACTCCGGACAGTGTTTCATTCTACTAGACAGTCGGTCGATACGAGTCAGTCGATTGGCTGCCAACATCGTACAAAATAAGCTAGCCGAGCAAAATTAAACGAAATAGAACTTGCATGCATTTGATCTTCTCCCGAGGGTTAACTACCCCATCTGCCGATCTCCGTTTATTTCCTCTTTTATTTGCTCGGCGTTGGTAGCGCTGATCATGGGATCGCGATTGTGGTAGTTTCTCGAATGCAATTTCAATTTTGGAACATATTATACGAGAAGCTGGCTGGTTACATTTAAGAAAACTTGGACATGATTATTTATTACATCTTGGAAAGATATATTAGCTCGAATAATTATGCCTATAACTATAATGTATTGTATATAGACATGATTTGTTATCGTATCATAAATTCACATGACATAATTTATTTCCCTGATGCATGTTTCTCTTATTTGGAAATTTAAATTCAAAATCTTTCAGCTCTGATTAAAGAATACAATATAGAAAAGCAGAATGTATACATATATAAAATTCACGATCGCATATATAATTTATACACGTGTGATGCAAAATTTTACAACACTTGACATTTATGATAATTATTTTCTCCTTCTTAAATCACATTTGGAGTCAAAAATTTTACGCGCAAACACAGAATGCTTCGGAACGTTTCTTAACCCGTTTTTCTCCAAACTGTTTCCGAATCATTCCGATGTTAATGTCCTCGTAACGACGAGATTATCGGCTCTCAATCGCGCTTATTTACAATACAATTGTGGATTTTAGGTGAGACTTATCTACTTGGAGGGATACAATCGGCTAATGGAAAAGAAGCGCGAAGGAAATGAAAATACGATTGAGAGTGGCTATGGAACGGGGGGTATTTTCTTTTCGTTCTCTTTTCCGCGCGTTTTCCATTCGTCTTCTCTCTAGTCTTGCTTGTCGTGGTGGTTTCGATATACACACACGCGCGATACACGCAAAGACCCACTTTCCGATACCGCATGTCGTCGGTCAAAAACGTACGGTCGGATTTTCGAGCTGTCCGAAGACGAACGAATATGGCGATGGTGTACTTAAAGCTCGTATTTGCCCCTTCTCTCAGGATTAAGCTTTATCGTGTCACCAAGAAAATTTTCAGGGATAAAACGCAATCTCTTAACGTTCAATTTGATGCGTTTTACGGTCCATTTAGTAGAATGCTGATATCAAATCTCATTCAACAAACTATGTCAGCAATTATCGCTTTTGTGTCGATAATGCCCTCCTAATCAGGACGCTTTATCAACTACATTTAATGGAAACGCGATATAATTAGGATATCACAGCTTTATCGCAATGTATCGCGAAATGTAAAATTATGCGAATAGAGATTTATACACAATTTTTATAATCGCAAAAATATAACTGATGGACAATCGTTTGAATAATAATAAAAAATAAAAGTTATGCGTTGCGAAAAGATTAATCTATATATTGCACAGGGAATATTTTATTTTATTTAAACTAGATGATATATATTTTGTAACGATTAAAGATCAATTTTAAGTTTGGATTTTATACGCTACAAAATGATTACGAGTAAACGAGATTAATGTATGCGCTTATCGTTGGTCGTGCGAATACCGCGAGCACAAATAATCCGCATTTTAATCCGTTCGACAAAAACTGAGTGTTCATGCTGGTGGTTAGCGTAAGCCAGATTAAGCCGCATTATTTCTATGCGAAACGCTCGAAGATTGAATGGGCGAGAGGCGACACCGAGATGTTTTACGAGGATTACTTGTGAGAATGCTAGCAAAATGGGACGCATGCGGAGTTTCTCTCATACAAACGGGGTAAATCGCACATTGACAAATCCTTTAGCTTAAATCGACTTGGACTTGATTATAGAAGCTGCGAGTGAATGAATCGCCGGGAGAGAAATACGGACGTCCTTGCTCGTAATTATACGAGCCATATCGCTGAGTATAAATCGATCTCGAACACGTAAACTTCGGACGATCAATCGACAAAGCGAGCGAGCAGCGTCGGCGACGGCCTGTCTATTCGTAGATCTATTCGAAATCTATACGTGGCGGACGGCATGGATCATGATCGCGATCGTGATCGTAATCGCGGCGAACCGCTCATGCGAGCAGATTTGCCTCGTGTCCATCCCTATTATTTGCGTCCGTGATTGTAGGCCGTGTGGCAAGACCAACGGGCAATAAATCGATCCAGGGGCCAATTTCGCTTCGACCGGCTGATGTCGAATCGCTTTCGAGTACGATTTTATCAGAATTCTATAAAGGATCCTGGTCCCTCTTTCTCTCTCCCCGCGTATCCGACTGATATTTTATACATTAGCCTGCGCCTCCTAGCACCTTATAAATCAATTTTTGCACTGTCTCCCGAATCGAATTTAAGTGTCTCAGCGGGCTCGGGACCGACGACCGCAGACAGCGGGACAGGGAAATGCTTTTGAATACGAAACAGATTCGATCTTCGTATCGTTTCGCCGCCGGTTACGAGGGTCCTCTTATGAAATCTCTTTCCAAGGATATTGTTGCTCGAAGCGTATGGTGGATGACTATATGGCGAACTCATATTGTTCGAGACAAGCATACGATTTGAATACAACACCGTGTCACGGGGGACTCTTGCTCGCGTTTCTTCTTCGATAAAATCGATAATGGTGCTTTCAGCTTTAAGGGGGATTGAAAATAAAGAAGATATTACGAGAGTAACGGATTATATCGATGCTGAAAATTATACAGTACAATAAATCGCAATGAGACGCGTACATGCTGCTTCAATTAATTTACACGAATGATGCGACATATAATCTAAATAATATATTATAAAGATTTAATTACACATTTTCATTTAACTCTTGACTGATTCTCATATATATTGATGGACGTATCAAATCGCGTATTGCACGTTGATGTATCCTTCAGATTCGTTAACAAAGGGATATCACCCACAGAATGAAATTTATCAGTCACATTATATATATATATATATAACATGCGGCATTTTCACATAATTGGTGTAATCTCGCCATTGGAATTACGCCGGAAAGGGTTGCTGCGCACCATTCGCGTTGTTCGAGTAGGGGTATAATTGGGCTAGTTACGCAATACAATGAATGATGATGCTCGTGGAGAGGGATGGAGGGAGAGAGGAGGGAAGAGGTTTGACTAAGCGCGCAATCCGATACCCCTAGAAGAGGGATAGGAAGCTGCGTACGCGAATTAATCATCTATTATATTATTCGCTATCCCATAAAGACGTATCCGTACGTAATTGTTTTATGTACGACGTTATCGCTCGTACAACGAAAATCGACAAATGCGCGTATATTATATATGCACGTCGAATTAACGGGGTATGCAAAATATCATTAATGTAGCAAGATAACTTTTAATCATTTCGTATTTCATTGCGAGCGCGATTCTGCGCACGCGCTAACGCAATCCGATTAATTTATTCCGTTTAATTAATTCACCGTCACTCGAAGATACCATCTCGTCGACGGCTTAATAATCCGCGAGATTCTCTATTATATCCGCGTGTTTCTCGCGCGCCCCGCAATAAAGATACGACGATATCGTCCTTCGGCCACATTTTACAAGGCTCGTGTAAAATAGGGCGGGTAATCCGCGATATCATTGTTACCGCGAAAGCACATCGCGCGGATATTATATTACCTCGACGAACACAAGAACTCTGGTCGTTCTTTCGAGTAGAAACTACACGGATAAAGAGAGAGAGAGAGAGAGAGAGAGAGAGAGAGAGAGAGGGAGCTCGTATTACCTCGTTAAACAGCATCGCGCTCTAAGTCGGACAAAGTCGCGTCTCCCGTAATTGCACACGTTTTCGCATCGTAATAATGCGCTTTGAACGGGCACACACGGAACAACGTACCGCTCTTTGTAAGATGTTCCGCATTATGTTTCAATCCGGAGGCGCCGCGTTTTTTTTTTTCTCTCTCTCTTCTTCCTGCGCATATATTATACCTTCGTACGCGATAACGTTTTTATTTCAGCAATAAAAACGCACAATCAATTGCTACGGTTATTATTATCTCGTTTGATACTATAACACGTTATTATACATTTTCGCGAGGAAGGAAAAAGTGACGCGATCGTTATTTACATTGCGTATGATGTTAATGGATACGCGAGATTTTAATAAAATCAGAGAAACGAGAAACCGTCATGCGAGGCTAACAAGGATTAGTTTTCGACATGTAGTATCCGAGCGATAGAACGGGCTGAGAGTGCGTATCTCTTGAACTCGTATCTAGCTATTCATGATGAAAAATGCTCGCTCGCTTGGCTTTATATTGACCCATATTAAGTTAGCCCCCCTACCAACGCCAAATTAAATCAAATACATCAAATAATTTAGTGCTAATTATGTGCTAATTAGTTGCCGTAGTCCGAATTTTGTTGCTCAAACCGTTTAGCAGGAATTTACATTCAAAGTGGGGGGTGCTAGCTTGACATTAAGCCAGCCCCCCCCATAGTGAAAAAAATATATAGAATGCTCGAATCAAAAAATAAAATACATTAGAATTTGTTGCTATTTTGTTGCTCTAAAATAACATAAAAATATTTTTTAAAAAGTATATAATTTAATTAATACCACTATATACTCAGTCTCGCCGCGCCGTACCATTCACTTGCGCGAAGTAAAAGTAAATAAAAAAATGTATCGCTCGCATGTATTTGGTACTAAAATAATCTGTGGACAATATACTGTCGAAATATATGAGAAACTGAATTTGTTGCTCGTCTTAAAGTATTAAAAATCGATACTTTGTCGCCGCGGACCCTATACGACGCGCTCTTATATTATATAAATTAACTAAAAGAATTTGTTGCTCGCATGTTTTTGGTATTAAAATAATCTGTGGACGATGTACTATCGAAATATATGAGAAACTGAATTTGTTGCTTGTCTTAAAGTATTAAAAATCGATACTTTGTCGCCGCGGACCCTATACGACGCGCTCTTATATTATATAAATTAACTAAAAGAATTTGTTGCTCGCATGTTTTTGGTATTAAAATAATCTGTAAAGTATCGATTTTTAATACTTTAAGGCGAGCAACAAATTCAGTTTCTTATATATTTCGATAGTACATCGTCCACAGATTATTTTAGTACCAAATACATGCGAGCGATACATTTTTTTATTTACTTTTACTTCGCGCAAGTGAATGGTACGGCGCGGCGAGACTGAGTATATAGTGGTATTAATTAAATAATATACTTTTTTTAAAATATTTTTATGTTATTTTAGAGCAACAAAATAGCAACAAATAATACGTCTCGATAATCGCGCTTGTGTGAAGAGCGTTACGGAAAATTTAGGCTGGACGGATAGGTGGGGGGAGGGGAGGGGAGGGGAATGTCGTCGAATATCTCTTCCAAGAACAGGAGCGAGCGAGTTTTTTGCGAGAAAAAAATCGTGCGCCAAAAAACCTTCGCGATACGAACAAGGATAAGATAACGAAGCTCGAGCGATACTTTTGCAATCTCGCGATTATTTTCTGGCGAAATTATACATATAATTGAAGAAGAATCATATATTTTAAAAGAATATTTAAGTATATTGAAATACGAAACGTGTGAAAAACGCGACGCGAAGCTTCACCAATTGTAAAATTTCTCATTTAGCTGTTGGTACTCGTGGTTTCTCGCGGCATTTCAGAGACATTGATTAACGTTGACATGTCATCCTTAATTGGATTTCAGTAACATCCATAGTTTTAAAACTAACCAATCACCAATCAAGAATCGAATGACCGTGATTGGTCAATTTTACAACCATGAATATTATTAAACCCGACGTGTAAAATTAGTCGACTAACCGAACACATTTTTTTTTTCTCTTAAATAAGAATATTTTATTAGGAATGTTCATATGTGGTGTGTGAGCTGCTTTTCAGATATATTCCTCCTCGAATCTTACACATTCTATTCAACGATTATTCTCGTTGTATTATCGTTTCGCCATGAAAATTGATCGAGATTTTGTAATATAAGCTCTCTCTCTCTCTTTCTCTCGAGCCGCGCTCTTTTGTTTATATCTGAATGTTTTCATCCAACTTTTTTGAACGCTTCTGTACCGAGACGTTCGGCGACGCGGTCCTCCCCTCTCTTCACCTATCCGTCCAGCCTAAATTTTCCGTAATCGTGTCAGTCTCTTCGCACAAGCGTGAGTCTCAAGACGAATTACGGTCGCGCTCCGTGTTTCTCGCGTCTTTTTATCCGTCGAAAGTGAGATCCGCGTACGAACGAGTGTCGTGGGGGTCTTATATCGAATAACAGGCGATTATCCGAGTGTAATATATTAACCCGTGTAATCGTGATTAAGGCATCTTTCGATATATATATACTCGCAAACGACAAGATTTTTCCCACGCATCTTTTATCTATCGAAAATGAATTTCGCATCCGAACGAATATTCGAAATATCCGAATCGAGAGTAATTTGTAGGTTTGATATATCGACTTTATAATACGATACAACGATCGATGAATACATTATTTAACATATTTTTAGGCGCTGAAATAATTTACTCGCTGTCGTATATAATAATATCGCGTTGAAAATATAAGCGCGTCGCGTTCGACACGTTTCTGCTTTAATATTCTTTAATATTGTTTTCAAATGTAATCCTTTTTTCAGAGTTATATTCACAATTTCATAAATCGAGATCGCAAAAGAGCGTCGCTCGAGCTAGTTTGATTTATCTCGCGCAGGATTCTTCGCGTACGGTTTATTTCTCGGAAGAGACGCGCTCGCTCCTTTTCCTGGAACGGATATTCGACGACGCGTCCCCCCCCTCCCCATCTACTACTACTCAACCTGCCTAAATTTTCCGTAACCGTTACAGTAACCGTCGTATTGCATTAGCGTGCGAGATTGAAATATTCTTTCCGTATTTCTCGCCTTTTTTTATCCATCACAAGTTTATCCCGTGTATAAAGTGGATGTCGTGAGTATCGGGAATGTCGATTAGAATCACGGAAAATCGTCTCCGTCCATTTATTAATACGCGATTATATGTTCTTTCATGTTTATAATCGGCATGGAAATAATTTTACCGCGTCATTGCATATGGCGGATTTTGGACTACGAGTGAAATAGTGATTATGAGAATAGTGATTATGCACGAGTGGACAAATTGATAGACTGTCTCGTCTCAATTTGAAGCGAAGGGAGCAACCGGAAACGGAAGGGATCTCGCGATGACCAGATGCGGAAAGAAGTGAGACGTGCAAGGGCGGTGCATCGGTCGGTCAGTAGAATTTATTATTAAACATTTAAAATTGTCAATATAATTTTTAGTTTATGGAAACAATAGTATTGAAAAATCGGGAGGGTTTTTTTTTTTTATTAATGATTTATAGCTCATGTATAAATATTTAGAATTATAACTGACCATATTATCTTTGCCTTGATTATTTCTATTATTCGTCATTGATGATTACTGATGATTTCATAATTATAATCGTTGAGCGCATTAATTTTACTATTTTATTAGCATTCGAAATCATCATTAATACGATTACATTTTATTTAACTCTGATCACTCTGTAATCTTAACATCCTTAACGCGTCATTTTTAGAGAATGAAAATTATCAAACATGTGCATTAACGAAATTAACAATATGCATGTCAATTTATTTTTTAATTTATGGAAACGATGATATTGAAAAATCGAGTTGTTTTTTGATTAATTATTTATAATCTGATAATCGTATAAATATTTAGAATTAAAACTGACCATATTATCTTTGCCTTGATTATTTCTATTATTCATCATTGATGATTATTAATGATTTCATAATTATAATCGTTGAGCGCATTAATTTTACTATTTTATTAGCATTCGAAATCATCATTAATACGATTACATTTTATTTAACTCTGATCACTCTGTAATCTTAACATATATCTTTAACGCGTCATTCTTAAAAAAGCAAGAGGTGCAACAAATTCAGTTTCTTATATATTTCGATAGTATATTGTCCACAGATTATTTTAATACCAAAAACATGCGAGCAACAAATTCTTTTAGTTAATTTATATAATATAAGAGCGAGTCGTGTAGGGTCCTCGGCGACAAAGTATCGATTTTTAATACTTTAAGACGAGCAACAAATTCAGTTTCTTATATATTTCGATAGTACATCGTCCACAGTTTATTTTAATACCAAAAACATGCGAGCAACAAATTCTTTTAGTTAGTTTATATAATATAATAGCGCGTCGTATAGGATCCGCGGCGACAAAGTATCGATTTTTAATACTTTAAGACGAGCAACAAATTCAGTTTCTCATATATTTCGACAGTATATTGTCCACAGATTATTTCAGTACCAAATACATGCGAGCGATACATTTTTTTATTTACTTTTACTTCGCGCAAGTGAATGGTACGACGCGGCGAGACTGAGTATATAGTGGTATTAATTAAATTATATACTTTTTTAAAAATATTTTTATGTTATTTTAGAGCAACAAAATAGCAACAAATTCTAGTGTATTTTATTTTTTGATTCGAGCTTTATATATATTTTTTTCACTATGGGGGGGGGCTGGCTTAATGTCAAGCTAGCACCCCCCACTTTGAATGTAAATTCCTGCTAAACGGTTTGAGCAACAAAATTCGGACTACGGCACCTAATTAGCACATAATTAGCACTAAATTATTTGATGTATTTGATTTAATTTGGCGATGGTGGAGGGGCTAACTTAATATGGGTTTTATATTGTTTATATGAGAGTAATGAAAAAAAGAGATGAATTTGCATTCGTATTGTAACGTTTCGATATGAATTATTATATTGACTTGACGAGATGTAATATTATAAAATTCATTTCAATTCAGGTACATTTAGATTCTCTTGACAGAAGAGACGTGAGACGTCGCATCGCGATGGAAATATCATATTCTCTTGTCAAAATTTTGAAACAAACGTATTTAGCGATTGTATGGAACGCGCATTATATTATGGAGATAGAAATGGCGATGGTAATATTCTAAATAGCGAGATTATATTTCTTTTATAGGAGAAAACACACGCGTGCAAGCAACCACGCGCGTAGGATGCATAATGTATCCTAAAGACGCGCTCTTCTCCTCCGCACATTTGTCGGTACGTACGCATAAATATGTAACGTTGCGCGTCTGCGATTTTCCTTACACGTCGCACGCATTGCAAGGATATTAACACGTTGTAACAAGCACCAATTGTGGAATAGCGTGTACGTGATGTGCGTGTACAAATTACGTGCATGTACTCGCTAGGCGCGAAAGCTCGACAAACTAGTTAACGGCGTGCATTCGAAACCTGTACACTCGCTGTCATAAATACTTGCTTCTCGTTACTTGATAGATAGCCCTCCAATCTAGAAATCCATTAATTCTAATCACAATTGTTTACAAAGAGAAAATCGATAAAATTGTCTGGATGTCGCTTTCAATTGCATCAAATATTTTCGTAACAAATTTGATCGCGCACTGAGCGCGATTTATTTTGCTTCTTAATCTTATATATATTTCCGCGCTGTTGTATTAAATATTAATGGTCAATTATTTTTCAATGGTTATCCGTTATAATATTGATAAACGTTGCTTGTGCATCTTTCCAATTACCGGTAATCGTGATTTACAAGTATCTGTACGCGTTGCAATCTTTCTAAAAGACTATTTATGACGCCTGGTATACATCCAGGCTTCATCGCGGCAATATTACCGCCGCTGTTCTCTCTAGCTCGTTTGGGGTAGGTATGGGATCCGACAGACCGCAGGAAAACTCAGTTTCCGCGGTGCGGAAGTGACTTGAAGTCGACACAAAAGCGTCCGAGCAACCGAGCGAAAAAGTACTCTTGGCTACGGGAAATTGACGTTTTGGATTATTTAGCGACGCAAAGCGGCCCGGACGAAACGTGCTTTATATATTGGACAGGATTAAAACACGTCGACAAATATTTTTATCCCTCGTCATTGTTCCCGCGTACTATTTCATTTGTTACGAAATTTGTTCGTTTACCGCGAGATAATTCGCCCAAGAGTCTCGTCTCGTTCGAGAAAGCGGAATTATATTTCCATTATTCCTCTGGTATTTAGAGTATAATACAACATGATTTCGTATAATAATTATTATATTATTATATTATTGCACAAAAGTGAACTTTTCGAGAGCATACGTAATAATATACGTAGTATGTAGCAAATTTTTTAATGCGCACGAGAATAATAGCAGGAATGAAATATTTTAATAATAGGCGAATTTTTTAAAATTTTGAACACGTGTACAAAAAAATATCTTATATAAAAAAATTATATATAATTATATTTTTTAATAATGACACAACAGACTGAAAATTTACAACAAACGCACTTACTAAAGTTACGAAAGAAAGTGGCGCTCGATTCGATTTTTGTCGAGGAAAAATTGCCTGCAATTTGGCCAAAGAAGATGAGACAAGGAAGTGTAGGGTAGCTTGTATACATTTCTGAGGTACATTTATAGAGCGGCGGTGAAGGAAAAGAGCGATGAAGCGAGTGCGAACATCCTGATTCTGCGACATCGGGCATTGTGGCGATGGTTTTTCCTCGTTTCCTCTGGTCCACGGGAAAAGATCCTCTACCCGGACGCTTACTCGCTCGGATTTCACCGGAAAGCGGTACAAAAGCTCGGCGGACGGACGATGCCAAGTCGATGTGATGCGGAGTAACACGAGGGGAAAACGGGAAGAATCGCCACACACACACACACATAGAAAATACATGTTTCTCGACTATCTATTTCTCGGTACTATAGTCGCGTTTCCTAGCCTCGGGTTTAATTTCGTTTCGCGAGTAATGTATAGAGCTTGCGGATAATAAATAAACTTTTAGTTGTTTTAAATTTATCAGTAAAACCACTGACTTTAGGGAAAATAAGCTCTTTAATTTTCAATAAAATATTATCGTATCTCTTAAGCTGAATTTACGAGAGCTCTTTTAGTTTCAGCTTAATTCTGTTATTATGAATTTATATTCAAAGTTTCTCGCCGAAAAAAAAAATCTTATTCATCTAATGTTCTTAAGAGAGCAGAATTTTTCCATAGGTCTCATAGGGCATCCTGTGTAATTTACGAATGACTTCCGTTTTACAAATAGAGCACGCGATGAAACAAATTCCGCGCAGCAACGTGGAGGGGAAAGTCAAGAGGAAGCTGGTTAATTCGCGTAAGGCTGGAACGGACAGCCGGACGAATCGCTTGCACTGTGTCGCTACACGGGTGCTCGTAGATATCGCGGTTGAAAGGTCAGTTGGGTGATAAACGAGGCCGTTAATCTGCGCCCCGGATGTAAGAAAATGAAGTTTCCTTCCCGCGCGCGCCACGTCGCTTTGTTTCGTCGGACGCGCGCGCTTTATCCGCTGTAAATTAATCTCGACTACCGAGCGCGTGCGTGCGCCAGGTAAACCGGTAACCGCAATTGCAGCGAGATCATCTGGGACCGCTAAATTTGACAGGAACCGGCGGCACCACGGAACGTTATTAATCCCGAATATCGCCTAAAATTGTTGGTCGTCTAGTGGTGGTACTGCGCAAATCGATCGTATGCGAGAAAAGCATAACGAAATTGCTAGGTAATAGCCCGCGCATGCGAAACGTAGTTACATTTTGTTTTGTTTTGGAGATTGTTTTGTTGTAACATGAAAATACTTTTCAGGCTCGACTAAAATATTATTCTTTCTTCGCACTTGTTTTTTTTTTTACAGATAGCAGTGTTTTATAATAGCATTAAAAACTAATTGATACATTTAATTGACAGACATATTAACGTTTGTTCATTTCGATGCAAACTGTATAAATATTAGGACGATTTTCGACGTATTTTCATTAATAATATATATACTCTATCGTTTATATCATTTATATCATTAATTTTTAATTTTTGATTGACGAGACACGAATAATTTATAACGAATTTTCAAAATAGAGCAACTTTCAAAGCAGAAGCTATGGACACGGATATTATTCTTGCATGAGAATTAGCTAACTCGAGTATCGTAAACCTTGATAATGGCTTATCGATACCGTGATATAAATATCATTTTACTCGTACATGATACAATTACAAACATATAGTCGTTCGATAGATGAATCTTTTGCGCAGTCCATGCAATACGCCACATATTACATGATGGCCATGTGTGTTATATATTAATATCGCAATGTGTGTGTGTGTGTGTGTGTGTGATGATACACTAAAAAAAAAAAGGAACGTATTTAATTAAATTTAGAGAAAATCAAATTTTGTATTTGTTTTGAAAATGCCAATTTGAAATATTATTAAACAGAAAACGTGAACATATAAAAAACGAGAATGAAACAGATCCGTCAACTATCACAAACATCAATATACAAATATTATCCTGCCAATACAGTTAGTTTTGGCTTTACCTGAAAAACCATTTACCCAATATTTTTTTAGAAATAAATTCCGCATGCGTACATGTAAATATAATGCGCATCGTGAAGTCTAGTTAACGAATATATCGAATCAGATAAAATTTGATCGAATTCCTAGTCTATATCATATGCCAAAACGATATGTACTTATTCAAATCCAATTTGTGCCACTATTTGTAATTCATTGAAACTTTACCATCTGGTGCTAAATTTATATAAGACAAATGTATATATGCAGAGATAATACATACACTTACAATTAGTGAATTATAAAATACAATCTTATAATTCATTCTATTTATATATTCGTCTTATATATTATTTTATCTATTATTTTATCTTTGCAATTAATTTTTTTACATTAAGGATGTAGTATCTGTATTATATGTATAATACAGATTATATATTAAAGAAGATTGTGTTCGATATGTTATTGATTTTTTGAAAATAGAGACCAAGATCCGTCGCCAAGGAAGGCAAGCAAGGTGGCTTCGTTAAGTCTCCGGGACAACAATTTTAGCTTCTTCTTCTTCTTAAGGCTAAGAAAAAAAAAAGAAGCAACTCGGTTATGCAAAAGTGAGAAATTATGCAAAGTACTCGCAGGGTTCGACGCGACTGGTCGCTGAACAAAGGACGCGGGGTAAACTGCGCGAGGTCGCGCCGGAGAACGAAGAAGTAAGGACGCAGGAGAGGAGGAGGAGGAGGAGGAGGAACGGAACAGACGTCGGGGGTTGTTTTTGCACGGCGGGTTATTCGGCGCGAAACTCTGACGCCACCGTCGTCGCCGGGCGCGGGGTTGAATTATCGGGCCGCGAAACAGGACTTCCCGGGTCGAAACGCGTTAAATCTTAAGCTCCCTTAATTCCAGACTTGCGACGCGGAAGCATTTCGTTGGTCCGGTCCAGCGCGGACTATGGTCGGCTATGTAAATTCTTCTGGCGAGAATACTCATGTAAGTGCTGGACGTGTGCAGTTTCCCGCGTGGCTCTCACCGAGCGAAAAGACATTTCTAAAGGATATGTATCTAACGTCGGGAAATATTTACATCGAATTTTGCGTAGAACTACGATTTTTATAAAAGAATGAATACGCCACAATAATTGATTTAGATGAACGATGCAAATTTCATCTGGAAAAATATTGCATTTTTATGTTTTTCATATAAACGCGTCCACTTTTTTTGTTATTACAAAAAAAAATTTTTTTTTTTACACATTATATTTATTTATTCGAAAAAAAATAACAATTCTGAATTTTTATAATTTACAAATTTTTATTTTTTTGAATGGTTGCATTGTTTTGAACTATTGATACAAATATCGTTCGTATAACTTCGTACATGATGCATTTCTTTTCAGACATGTTTCATTCGATCGATCATTCAACAAATTCTCGACCGATTGTGCTCGCAAAAAGAAAAATGCCTTTTCTCGAGCGGATATTATTTTGAAACTTCTTAAAAAGTTAGTCTTGCGGAATTAGTGGCAGAATAAGAGTAGTATGTGTAAGAGTTTGCAATCATCGTGAATTTAACAAGTTTATTCCTGAGAATACAGTTACATAAGGCGGCGGTTCGAAGGCGTTGCCAGTTGCAAAGCGTCCAGTTCGACCATTTGTAATTTTCCGCTCGATGTAGCATAAGCTTGCCTGGCATGATTCAGAGTACTTTTCGTTATTTGCCGAAGCCCGCCAGAAGATATTTCATTTTGTTGTGAAAGAGGAAGGGAGTGTCGCGCGAAAACAGTGAAGGAAGAATTCGCGGATAAGAAACTTGTAACGCTCCACGTAGTGCGTCTTTTATTGAAGGGCCATAGATCCTTAATTTTTCTATTGTGCAATAAGATTACGTACTTATAATAGGTATAAGAAAATTCGTATTCGCAATCCTTTCTAAATAAGAAAGAAAATCTAAATATTTTATGATTTATTTTGACAAGAATATAAATATATAAAAAGATTTTTTGCAAGAAATGTAATTTTTTATCAAAAGATTCACGATATGTGTGTTTTATACGGTGATGATCACACCAAAGAATATTTTAGGCTTGGCAATTCCACGCATCGGTCGAGATATGGCGCACGAAACTCATTTAGATCCGTCGATGTATTACCGGTAGCAGCGATCGGATAGAGAAAAGCACGGCGAGTGTTTACCATCGAATTTGCATTGTAAAAGGAAAGCGGTTGCGCGATTTTGCATGAAAACCTCCCATACGATTGCGAGAGTGGGCTTTCAATCGTGCATAATTCAGGCTTCCACCTCCGTTCGTCCTGAATCTCCGTTCTGCTGCCGATTCCTATCGTTTGCGAGAGTAGGAGATAAACTCCGGGCAGTATTTTATTGGCTAGGTGACTTTTTTTACCCCGCTAAAAGTAATTTATGTTTTGAATATGCTAAAACTCTCTCTCTCTCTCTCTCTCTTCCTCCTCTCATAAATATGAAACAAGTGTCACGAGTGTCGCCGCGAAGATAACGAATTTTACAAACGAGCCCGTCTCCCTTACTACTTTCCTGCACGCTTGGGTGGTTTCGACATGTCATACCAATGATAGATGCGATCGCGATAAACGCGCCTGTAATGTCGATCACATCTGTAAAACCCAATTTTAAACTCTTATTTCCTATTTTTCTGCCAATCGTCTGTAAACGTATTAAAAAAAAAAAAAAAGTGTGCACACGATATTTTGAGTTTTCTTTTATATTAACAATAAGATATTTTAACAAGCAAAATAAATATAGAAAGCACGCGTATAATTTGTGAGATCTTTAGATGAGATTTCATATTTAAAATAAATATATATAATAAATTATGCGACTCCCTCGCTGGTTCTGATTTATTTTTGCATTTTTGTTTCGAATCACATTGTTTCTTTTATTATTTATAATACACACTGTTGCGCAATTCTTGTCGCTCTGACACAAATGATGGAGAGGTCGACGCTCTGGCTTTGTTCCGGCCAGGACGCACGTGACAAGTGTACTTCCCTGGTTAAAGTTTGCGGCGTCGATCATCACTACGGTTCTCGATCTCCGTCGCCGATGCGCGATCGATAACGAAAACGCACAGGATACGTATAATCGGATTAAATAAATTGACGTATGAACGGACGCGGAGTGGTCTCTAAATCCCGAGAGTACGGTCCCGTGTGTGATGTGTACGCTGTAAAATAAATCTGCGTGGCGGATTAAGGTGTGTGCGCGCGCCGACATGTGAATGCCCGTGTCCGTGTGTGTACACGCGTTCCGCGGGACTACAGCGGTGTCCCAGCTGACATTAATTCTTGGTCGAACTGCGTGTACTCGACTCGTCGCCCCGCGGTGGTTTATTACCGGTAATTATATTTGTTACGCGAAGTGCAATTGCATTCAAGCTCATGGTAATTTTGAACCGTTCCTGTTTAAGGATTCTTGCGTACGTCCGATCGCGCGACGCACGCGATTTGACTGCGAGATAATCCAGATATATAATAGTATCTCAGAATAGTGACTCGCGTACTTTTATGATATTTCATATTGTATTTGCAATTACTTTTTAATCGAAATTTTTTTTTTATATTAGTAATATAATATCTCTTTCTTAGCGGGGTTGGAAAAGTTTCTTTATAAAAGTAACCCGTTACCATTACCGTTCTTTTTTCTTAAAAATAACTCGTTACCGTTAACTGCTACTCAAAAACTAACGTATTGTTACAATTTCCACTTACCTTTTTTTATATACAATTTTTATATACAAACTTTATATATAATTTTTTTTTTTAATACGAGATTAAATTAAACACTAAAAATTTTTAATCATTTTATATATATCACGCGCCTTACAAAATAGAAAGAAACAAGATATCAAAAAGAGATTCCAGTAGTTTTCATGCATAATGCTACATTCCAACACTATTCATTTATTCCTTTGTATGAAAAATATATTCAGTAAATTCAAAAAAAGTTACGACAAAAGCAACTATATTAAATTCGTTACTCGTTATCGAAAAATGTAACGAAGTTACTTTTTCCGTTACGCGTTACTTCCCAACCCTTGGCTTTTAATACATTTAAATTATTTTATCGGGAAATTTCAAACATCGTCAACTACCGCTTACATATTCATTTAGACTGAATGAATTACATTGGCATAAATCAGCTGAAACGTTCCTTTAATATAATCTTAATGGAATTAACTGCGGCTTTGTTATAGTTTCACAGTGCCGTGCGTCATAGTCTCTTAATTGCATGAAATTTAGACGAGAAGGAATATTACGTGCACAGTTTAACGATAAATAATTATTCACGCATTGTCGCATTAATCAAGCCGCGTTCATCAAAATTATACAGATACTTATTTGCCTCTTAATTCTCAATATTATCATTTTGTGATAATTATCTTCATATTATTCTGGTCATTATGCGTCGTTTAACGATTAATAATTTCTTTATTTAAGTATATCGGCTCTGTCAAAATTAATACTATTGCAGCGATACATGCGTATATTTTTAATCCGTTGTTCCGTTTACGATTATCATTTTATTTCAATCATCTCGATCGCACTTTGCTCGCGCGAATATCTGCAACGAAATTCTGCAGGGCCAGCAGTATTCGATTATCTCAATTTATCGGCAAGCGACACGGCGCTGGCAGACCGGTGTTGTCAGCGAACCGACGTAATTTCCGTATAATAAGCCCGTGTAATGGCGGAGAAGAGCCCCCGCTAGCTCCGTTGCGTTTTCATTACCTCATAAAACATCACTCGACCCTCAACCGCGCGAATACGAAACGTTCAGGTGTCGGTCGGCACGTGTATCCACTTTTCCGCGTCGTATAAAAGCGCTTACACCTTAGGATTTAGAACATCGTTCGAAGGGTCGAATTATACAGCGTATAAAATGTTCAGGGAGCTTCTTTCCAGCATTGATATAAGTTTGGAAAAGCGTGAAAGAGTCGGAGAAATCGAAAACACAAGATCGTAATTGAAATCGCGAAGAAAATTCTTCCCGTGTGTTATTACAAGATTGTTGCTCATTTAATTTTTGCCAATATTACATCTATATTTCCTGTAAATGTTCGACACGAAAAACAATGGACTTGAAAAGCGAAAAACATGATTTTTCGGGAGTATCGGGAGTATTTTGCAAGTGCGAGAAAATTAAATAACGGAGGGTATGTTGGTTTAAACTCTCTAGCCTTTAGGGTTTTGCGTAACCGCAAAACATCGATCTCCGTTTAAAGTCGTTATCGCGACCGTGAAAAATATTCCATAAAACACGAATACGCCCGACGGTCAAACGCGCGACAGCAAATGAAAAATATCTAACCAGGTGCGGTAAATGTTTCGCTCGTTTTACGCCGGGACGTGTGTGAAAACGCTTCGTACAGTTTATATAGAGAGGGTCCTTTATATATCTTCTATTAATATCATGAGTATTTGCGAAACGCCTATATAAGCTGTTCTCTATTCAGAGACGAGCCATTATCGCGTTCCGTGATTTCTCATACTATGAAATCGATTCGTCACAAGTGCGTTGAAGCTCGTAACTTTTAACCTGTATTTTTCGCAACTCGGTAAAAGCTCGATTTTTACGCAAGATCGTTTATATCTGATTTAATTAAAATAATTTAATTTTTTCGAACCTATTATTTTGTCGTAAAATATTTACTTTTCTGATATCAATTATAAAATTTTTATATTGTAATTAATACTAATTATATCATAATTAAACAAAATTAAAAATCTAATCATAATATAATTCTATTTAATTAGTTTTTTTAATCAGTTATTGTGTAAGCTTATATGATTATAGAAAGAAATAAGTATAGATTCAACAGTTGCGTGTATCTGTTGTTTGTATCTTCGTTACTCTTTTTCGACACACAGATACGAGCGAACGGGATTTCGCGAAGATAAGCGCGAGGATAAAGATAAGAATAGTCCGTATTTTCTCGCTATACAATGAAAGCGCTGCTTGGCGATAGGTAGGAGAGATTAAGTGCCATTAATACGATCCGCTAAAGTACGCGCGAAGGGTCCTGGTTGGAATTGCCGTGCTACGTAAAATCTTCTAATCCGTTACCGACGTCTGACCGCTCGTATTTTTCGTCGAAGCAGCTACACAAGGATCTACAAACACCGTAAATCTGCGTCCTCCTTTAGCTTCTTAGCTCCTTCCGTCGCGTTTCTGTATCGCCAATCCGGAGAAACGGCATCGATAAAAATAGTTAAATCTTTACCTCGCTGTCGCAAATTTTTGAAAAATTTCCCCCTCTCATTCGTTTCTGTCTGACAATCGAATTCGCGCATTTTCGCGAATGATGTTTTACGCGAGCGGCAATCATCGCTCCGCGGAGTGTTCTTGTATTTGCTTCGCGAAATCGTCCGCTAAATTCAATTTACGAACGAGGTTTGCTTTATCACATCGCGGAAGATATATGCAAATAGCGTATTTAAAATTCGATCACGTATTCCTAGCAATTGTATGTATTCGCATCCCGGGGAGATAAGTGTTTAGTCTCTCAATCAGCGCGAAACTGAGAACTTTCACACGCTGGTAAACCGTATACACGATGTATAATATTGCGACGAACTTTTTTGGAATGTATATTGAAATTATTCCGTGTTATACAATATACATATACCGTGGGTTGTAACGGATTGTAATGAAATCCCCGGGCATTTATCGTGTATGAAAAGTTGTAAAATTTTGATGCAACCAATTTCGTTGAGGAATGCGAAAATTTATTGGATGTTGGAATATTAAGACAATTAGTAAAACACGATTAATTGGAAACTTTTCAATATGCGGATAAAGTACAAAGAACTGTTTGCGATTTTAATCGGTATTTAAAAGTGAATGGCGCAAGAACGAGAGAGGCGATGAAAGTATTAACGCGGCATTACGATATGTATGCATTTTCTGTTTTTTCAATTTCGTCTACTTCCTTCGGGACGAAAAATGTGCTTTATCTTAGCCGCGTTTGCCGATGTAATTCGTGCGACGTAATTACCGAGCGAAGCTCGAAACGAGTGTCGGAGGTTTTACATCGGTGAAGCATCGCCGCTTAGCTCGGAGCGATTTTCATTTCGCGTTAATCACTTCGCAGCGCCGCTCTTTACTTTGGCGGGCCGGTTTTTCACGAAAATCGATAAATGCCAGTTGTGGAACGGTGAGCAATTCCGTTTAGCGAATCGGCGAATACAACAGTAGGATATGAGTGAGTGTAATATGAAACACGACTTGTTTCGATAAAAAATGCACATCGTAATTTGCCTTTTGATTTTTATTGCGCTTTATTGAAACTGAAATATGAAATAATTTTCATATATTTTTTTTTATTTTTACTTACTTACGTATCATTATATTTGAAAAGATTTAATTTGGATGAGAAATCTTTCTTACATGATCTTATAATTAAATAAAAAATATGATTAGGAGAGAATGATAAGGAATTAATTAAATTACGGATAATCAAAATTGATCTTAATAAAGGAATAAGAATTAATATGATATAAACATTGTGAAATTATTTTTGAAAGAGATATTTCTATCTATTGCTTCGCCTTCCCTTCTGTTTTCGCTGTTTACCATGTTTCAAAGTGTCTGGTTACTCAATTTTTTCCTTCTACATTTACTGGGATTCGCACAATTGGCGGCCTTTTTATTTGAATTTTACACATATACTTAAATCTGTAATTTATTTTATAATAACAAATGATATTTCACTGGAGAAATACTTTGTGGCGGGGAATTTGGGTGATAATTTTGGGAGACATATTGCATCCTACCTGAAAGCCGCTCGTTACAAATGTTACAGGAAACATCTCTCTCGTTTGTTCATTCATGCAAATAAATTATATCGACACGTAATAGTCGTCGCGTCGATGTCGAGGAGCAATCGCTTCGATTGCATCGCCCGACTGACTCTCGAGTACATTTCGCTCGCAGGTTTTAGCAATAATTGTCCTCTTCCCTTTCCGTAGATATGTCCGAAAATGTCCGCGGTCGCCCCGATCGATCCCTTATCCGCTCGATGTCGGGACGATTAATTGATCAAGCGACGGGACGGCAAGGTCGTTTGCCGGAGACGTTGTTGGGATCTCCTTCAGGATCAGGGAGAGAATCCGCCATCGCCGTCGTTATCCGCTTGCCTCCGAATCCCATCGCTTCTATGCGCGCGGCAATTCCTCTCCGCTGACGGAATGCGAGAGACGACGATGGCGGATTGTCGTATATAACTGGCGTTGTCGTAACTTACAGCAAATTGACACGACGCGACGCGATGCGACCGGTCCAATAAGCGCAACATAGGAATATCGGAGTGTAGATAGGTAGCTAGAGGCATTCTTGTGTGCCGGACGGATTGTGCTGATAACATGTTATTGGGAAAGGGCTGACATCCGTGCTATCCACGCTTAGATGGAAACAGCTTGCAAGAAACGGTCGTTTATGCGCTTTCGGTATATAGGTTGTCCCGGACTTCGCCCGACCTTTTCTTTCACAGATCTCTCTTTTTTTTTTTATGTGAAATTGGGGAGATTACACTTTTTCTTCATAAAGACAGAATTATATCCGGAAAGTTTTTCAGACGTAAGCAGAAAAATTGCAAAATTTTCGTGACTTAACAATATATATCGGATTTCTCATTTAATTTTTTGTTTAATATTGCGACGTACTAGAAATAATTTTGATATTTTTTTCAATCGTTTTTCAACTATTATTTTTTTTACAACTGGATATTGTCGATCAATGAAGATAGATAGGATATAGCGAAATCCATTCGCCGGTTATTGCTGTTGTGATCATCAAAACGTGAACCCTTTTATAGGAGAACGATAGTTTGTTGCGTCCAACAGCGAGCTAGGAGACAATATCGAAGAGAGATCTATAGAATTTGTTTTTCTTCCATTTGGATTTTCAAATCCGCACGACCTTAAAAATACAAGAAGCGTTTTCACGAAGAGACGTTGCCGATGTGAGTTTTTATTCCTTTATTCTTCGATCCGTAACAGTGTATCTTACGGTATTCGAATAATTCAGAGGGTCGCAGTGCGATAAAAATAATGCTCTGCTCGTTGTAAACAGCGCGTAAATGAAAAAGATACGAGATGGCAGTTGGATATAGTTGGAGAAATCTCTTATTTTGTTTTTTCACCCCCGCTCTCTCGGCTTTCTCTCTACGCAAGCTCTCATAAACTCGTAAACTTTTCTCGTGGACTCTCTACACTCGTGTCACTTCTCGGCTTTTCTTCCTTTTCTCTCCTCATCTTTCACTCTGTCGCTTCGTCTCTGTTACGCTCTGATATTTTTTCTGCGCGAGTTACTTTTGCATTTCTAGACCACAAATTCATCATTGTAAATCAGTCTCATGAGTAATGTGCGATAAACAAAAAATAAAGAAAAGAAAAAACCGTAGAAAATCATAATAATTATTTTTCACCAGATCTCAAAAATCCAGGGGAGAAGAGATAGATAGACAGATAGATAGATAGACAGATAGATGGATAAATAGATAAAGAGAGAGAGAGAGAGAGAGAGAGAGAGACTCGCAATATAGTTAAATTAGAAATATCTATTTTTCTACTAAATTTTTATTAAAAATTAGCGAAATTATCATAAAATCAACAACCATAATGTGTATACAGTTCCATTCCAAATATGAAAAGTATAATGAAAGAATAATAGATAAAAGGATAATTAAAATATTTTACTTTGAAATTTTTCCGTATATATGTGGGATATAATTTTTTTACTTTTTTCTTTCTTGTGATAAAAGAATTAATCGGACTGTAACTAATAAAAATCGGAATTCTTCACCGACTGCCGATACCTATGTGAACTTAGCATCCGATTTTAACAAAAAAAAAAAAAATTTTGTTTTTCTCATACATGCATTCGATTACGCTCGGTTTGTACCCGTTTGTACCACCTTTTACTTTGTTTGTACCTCAAAGGGGTAAAAATTACGAGGGATTAAAAAATCATTAGCGCCCTATTTTGAGATACGGTAATCTTCCAAATGCCATTCGATTAAGCGTTGTTTGTACCCGTTTGTATCGCTTTTCATTTCGTTTGTACCCTTAACGGGGATGGAAATACGGAATATTAAAAATTCGTCCAAGGGATAACTTTGCCATTTTTAAAGATATTCGAAATCTGAAAGGGGGTGCTGTTTCGTTTCGTTTGTACCTGTACGGGGGTGGTAGTACCGAATTTTTAAAATAAGGGTAAGAGCTAACTTTGCCATTTTTAAAGATTTTAAAGAACTTTTATCCCTTTCAGGTACAAACAAAATAAAAAGTAGTACAAACGGGTACAAACCAAGCGTAATCGAATGCATATATGAAAAAAATTTTTTATTAAAGTCGAATGCTAAGTTCACATAAGTACTGCTGATCCCGATTATATTTTCCTTGTAGATAGATACGTTTATTTAACGGTTCTTCCTCCAGCTATTTTATTTTAGCGTGCTTTGTTTAATCTTTATTTGCAGCTTATTTTACATATTAAAGAAGAAGATATTACATTTAAATGATATTCGCGTTCCTCTATACGATTTAATTTATAACAATTTGTATCCAATGCGCGTCTAGCATTACTATTTTTGATTGGATCTATTGATTAACCACGAGGTTGATATTTCATGATCGCTTTTGTTTTCCTTGCTCGCATTGTAACAAGAAGAGCAAAAAGAGCAGTTTTCGTTATTTTGTCGATACAAAAGTGATTCTCGTAAAATATGCCATTGGATCTCGATGCATGGCCGTTAAACCGATTGATCGCGTCTAGCGTAGGAAAATCCAGAGGTTGCCAAATGGCACAGTTCGTTAATTTGGAATGCTGTTTGACGCGGAACACGAGGAGAGAATGAAACTGAGCCGCGGTACTAATCACGTCGGCGATAATGAAAAAGTTAATTGGGCCACGCTCGCGAAATGTCCGGTTGGCGTCGCGTTCGACAGTCGCTCCGCTAATCTAGGCCATGAACCGATCGCGAAATACTCTGTATGTGTATGCGTAGATTGGGGATATAGCAGATTGATGCGGAAAGTTTATTTTCTCTCCGGCGAGCCGGGTATGAATATTGATAGTCGTGCAAAATGTGCGTTCTCGTGTCGTTATTATATTACGACCGCTAATGGATCACGATCGTATATTTGTAACATGATCTTGGCATCTCGCATTAATCGAGTGAATACCTCGCGGATACCTACCTAAATATACTAAACCCAGATAACTATTTAGTATATACTTGTTGTATCAGGCTCGCGGCGAATAGATTGTCGAGAGATCTCCAATTCTCGCGATGGATTAATTAGTTTAACTGCGAAACTTGAACGCGATAAAGTTACGAACAAAAAATGAACGTTACGAATACAGAGAGTAAAATTTCACAATGAGATTCTTAAAGGTACATAATTGAGTTTCCCGCAACGAATTACGCGTGCGATGAATTTTATAGGATTTGACTTTTGCATTTCTCATTTGTATATAAACGTTAATTAAATATTGATCGCATTTCCATGCCAACGCGAATGAATTATTTGACGGCTTCCGCAAAAGATCATTGTGGAAAAGTTCATCGAAATTCATAAAATTGTAATCGACATCTTTGCGAAAGTTTAATTAAGAGAGCTATTATCATCTACAAATTGAAAGTGTTTAATTGCACCTGGCGAAGAAATTATCCAGTAAGAAACGTGGTCAGCTGAGCCATTCCGGCTTGCGTTCGCTCGAATGTGTTCACTTTTTCTTTGAAATTAACGCGTCTGGTTTTTGGCATTGCCAGATCGTATACTCTCTCACTAGCGTGCTCTACACTTTAGAGATTTAGCGACTCGCCGAATGGTACAAGGTTGCTCCGCGCGTGTACAACAAAGTTATCTCTACTAGCTCGTGTAACAAATCCGCGTTTCGAATGTTCACGCCTACACACACTTATCCATTCGCACATTCGTACGAACGTATACTTGCGCATAGGCACGACTGCGACTGCTTCAAATGCGCATCACTCGGATTTCAATTGTTCCAGTGTCGATTGCATTCCTGATGCCTAGGGCGGTACAGAAGTACTGAAGGAATTTGCAAACAGAACTGGTATAGCTGACTCCGTTATATGATGGTGATAATTGTGAAATTCTATATATTATTTGTAAAACATAAATTAATATATGCATATATTTTGTGGAGATAAGATATGAGAAATATAAATTTAAAATATATTTCTCTTTAATTTAAATGAAAGATTTAATGAATTTAAATTACTCATATATGATATATCATATTTATATTATTTATAGTGAAACAAACATTAAAGAAGATAAGAATTACAGAATGTACAAGTCGAGTGATGTCTCGTAAAGATTAATATACGAATTAGATTTTGATACGCGCAGCAAATATATGTAGCGTAATGGTTCGATAAATTGACAGACGCGTCAGCTGACTAAAGCAAGAATATTCTCCTTATTTCCGAATACTCTTCCTGTGACTGACCATGATCCATCGATGCCCTTTGTACGATTACATACAGAGCGAGAACAAAGAATAAGATCGACAACGTTGAAAATAGCAAAGCAACGTGTTGGAAAAGGCAGGTGATATCTCATTCGCGATAACTCTCGACAGTAACGAGAAATCGTTTCTGTTAGAAGCACGTCGCGAGGAAAATCCGATGGATATCGCGCGTTCGCGCACGCTTTTAGCGAGCACATCGATTGGATGAGTCGCTCTTTCTCTCGTCTATATCCTGCCACTTTGAACTTCCGTCGTAAAACGGACGTACCTCGGGATACGCTAAAATAGATCTTGTAAAGCATACACGTCGGTCCGCAAACACAGTCGATCCGCGATATCAGATGCCTCGCTCCAGGGTATGATATTGCGGTGTGTGTGTGTGTGTGTGTGCGCACCTTCTCGAGAGCACTAATAAAAATGAGCTTGAACCTTTAAGCGTGTTATACCGCAGATGAAAGCTCTTGCCGGAGAAATCCTATGAAATACAAGACATATAGAATCGCGCTGTTTGATTTCGATTTCGATAAGTATCTTTAGATTAAGCTGTAATCGTATATAAACATTTATGTAATAAAATGACTTTTATTTTCGTATATATTTTTAAAATTATTTAAAACAATTTTTTCGACTAGGAGGAGGAGAATTAATTCTTGTAATATAAAATTATTTTATATTACGATTAGAAGCGAATATTAATTCGAATCGGAAATAATATTGTACATTTCTTTAAAAAATTATTACTGTATACATCTTCGATAAGCATATCAAATATACGAGATAAGTTTAATTTGTTATATAAAAATAATACGTACTAATTTACGCGGCAATAATGGATGGAATTATTATTCTATCCATTAAATGCAGCGTCTTTGATGTATTCGAGGCGAAAGCCCCAGGTTGCCCTCTCGTTCGAGTACCGAGCTCGAGGAAGAAAGTGTCGCCTTTCGAAGGCGTAACGAAATCAATGTTCAAGGTGTTCTGGACTCGAGCTCCGGCATGTAGAGCTCTCTCATCGTTGCTTTTCCACCGCCGTCCTCGCTTTCGCGTCCAGGCCGACCGGAAACGAAAGGAAACGCCGTATCGCCCCGTGTAGAGACGGTCAAAGGAAAATCGGGTGAACGGCGTCGTGCGCGACGGAAAGGCCCTTTCGTCGTCTTTGTTCGCGCGCTACAGGGACAAGTTCTGTCATTCGCATGTACTCCCAAGCCGAGCGGTGCATTGCCGCTCGTCTTCCACTTGGCGCGACCGAAATAGCTTCCACCCATTTTCCCCGCACCTGGCCTCCCTTCTTCAGCTTCAGCTTCAGCTTCAGCTCGCTCGCTCTCTCGCGAAACATCCTCCCCCATATTTCCCACATCCACGCCGGTTCGTCTTCCCGATTCCTCTCGGCGGACCGGTTGCATCTCACTCTACAATCATGCATAAAACAGACGTTCGCGCTTCCACGTCGGTCTTGACGCCCTGGAAGCATTTCCCGGACGCGTACGCGTATGCATTATATGTGCTCTGGGGTATGACTATGTATCAGGTAGCGAAATTTAGGATCGTTAAATTTCGATTCAAGTGGCATAAATTATACGCGCGAGAGATTCCGAAATTGCCGCGTTTAATTTCTCCCAAGAGATTTTTCCACCAATTGTGGATCTATTTTTTATAACTGAAATATCTCTGAGTTTTTGAAACACGCGTAATATTTGTGTCGAAAATATATGTTATTAAAGTAGAAAGAGAGTGTGTAGGAAAGGGAAATTATTTTTTTTGCGTATTATATAAAGAAGTTTTGAACGCGGACGAGAGAAACGACACGGATGGTTTTTCTCGTGCACGCGTTATGTGTACACATTCAAAAAGATTAACTAGATAAATTCTTTGACAAACTCGCGAAGCCACCTTTTTTCATAATTAAAATCGTCCAAGATACCCAACAACTTCTGAATTAAATGAATTAAAACTGCAGAAATTTTTCGCGCGGGCTTTTCATGTTTATTAAGTAGTAATAAAATATTTATATATGTGGTAATGTAAAAAATAATTTATTGAAAAAAAATAATTTAAAAAAAAAACGTTAGTTTTTTCATTAATTAAAAATCGATTAATTAAAAAATAATAATAAAAAAAAAAGAACCGTTAGTTTTTCTTTTGTTATTTTTTTTAACGTTACATCTTTAATAATCAAAAACATCCTGTTTTCTATTATTGCAAAATTATTGATACCTTAACATTCTATGAGGGAATGAATAACGGCGGCCATCGCTTTCGCAATGATCGTACTACTGTGTTCCTCGACACGCGGGAAACAAAGGCAGCATCGAACGCGTTCGGCACGAGGGAAGGAGGGAAGTACACATATGTATGCGCACAGTTAACACACGCTACCGCGCTTAATTAATTTAGTAGGTCACATTATCGTGCCTGTGGCCACGCCAGTAAATGTAGGTAAGCGCGCCCGTGCACCACGTGAATTGCTATCGCTAATTTTCGATAAACTCTCGTTTCCGCGCGCTGCGACTCGCTCTCGAGATCATATTTCAGTTTTCACGTGCAGATCGTCGGGCAAAAAAACGCGAGAAAGATCGTCGATACCATTAATTAATACATCGGAAGGTATATATTGTATAATATAACACTTTTATATATACTTGTTAAAAGACATCATGCATTGTGTAACTCAATATCTTTTATTTAGCTTTCATCGAGATATCACTTCGACATGTTTCATTCCTTAATTGAAAAGTTCCCTGGTGTATTAGATGCGAAATATTATAATAATCATATCAGAAAGATTATCCGCGCGTATCAATTACGTGAACAATATCTTATGTAACCAGTAATGTTGCGACAGCAATAATATGCCCGATATAATGATCACAGAGGTCTTTGATACGATAATTATAACTAATTGACGATCGATATTGCTTGGGAATGAATCGTTATTATTTCATGAGTGATACTTCGATACAAGGATTACAAAATAATTACTGCCTTTTAATTTAGAAACTTTATAAAGTCTCACGAGCAATTTCTTCTCAGCGCAATTACATTAGTTACTGGCAGATACCTTTTGCGAAATAAGTCTTGAAATTCGAAAATTTCTCTGCGTACTTTTTCGTCTTAACTTACTTCTCTCTCGATTTTACTCTTTTAATGGCACATGGATGTCTCGCTATATATATATGTATGTATGTATGTGTGTATGGGTACATAAAAGATCCCGAGTCAATCGAAGAAACGAGAGGATTCGCGCGAGTTCGACGGGCGTAGCACCCTGTTTCCATCCTATCGTGTAATTTAAATAGACTACGTACTTCCGCCAATGGATGGAGGCATTCCAGAAAGATGGAACGACCCCAAGGAGACAATCGAGACCGACAAGGATAGCGGAATTGACAAGAAGAAGAAAATGGGACATCGTTCCTCCTTGTTCTAATTCCGTTATTCTTGTGTTGCCACGGTTAAACGCACGGTCTGCCTGCCAATTACTGTAGGAATCTCAGGACGAAGGAACGTGAGACGCGCGGTATAGTCGGTGACAGGAGTGGTTTGCGCCACCACGAGGGAGGGGAGGAGGAGAGGGGGGGGGGAGGGATAGAGGGAGACCCGGCGCTGTTCGCCGTCGGCGAGAGCGCAGCGAGAGATGTGGCTCGCGGTGACGAGGGGTTAAAGGGGCAGAGGGGGTGAGGCGAAGTCCGGGAAATTAGCTGTTCTCGCGATAAATTGGAGTTTCTGATTTTCATTTTGCGGTCGTCAACGTCACGTCCCCGATGGCCATTGCGACCTCCATCCTCGTCCCCTCTCCGCTCTCCCTATCTCCCCGAGCACCCTTGGCCGCCGCCGAGTACATGGGGCCAACCTATTTACCAATCTCTGATAAATTGAGTTTCGCTCTGCGTCGCCCTTTCTCGTCGTATCGAGCGCGCCCGACGTTCGTATGTACGGCCACGCGTGCGGAGAGAACACTTACATAAAAGAAAATAGGGTTGCATTGCGCGCGACGGGATCTCAGACAGGAGGTAAAAGAGCATTCGTTGCGGAGTTATTCTCTGAAATGTCATCCGCTTACCTCGCATGATTACAATCGGTCACTTAGAGAGATCTTTCGATTACAGTGAGGTTTATTGCACCCGGTATGATATTCGTACTTTGTAACGTGCATTTGTCGGAGAGACAGATTGAGAATATTTACAGAGTAGTAAAGATTGAAAATATTATGTTTTAATTAACATTAATTAGCCTTAATCTCCTCTTTTTTATCACAATTATTTTTGACAAATCGGCATCATAACGCACTTAAAAAAAAAAAAAGTTGGACTTAACGCATCGAAGTTTTAAAAAAAATTGTTTAATCTATTTAACTATACTATATATATTTTTATAACATGTACGAAACAAGTGTCTTAAGAATATACAGTTATTTTTAACAATAATAAAACACTATTTTTAATTTTTTTAAATTAACTGTTATAATATGTATATTAAAGTGTCTGAAGTTTTGATAATCTTCAATTTTGCTGTGTCATGAACTGCATTATATAGCGATATTCGATGGCTATCTTCAAATCCAGACATGCCACGTACAGTAGCTTAATTTCACTCGCTTGCTGCCTGATAATGATTTTGCATAAACCGTTACATCACAATTATGATCTAATCTACATCGCCATACATCGAAAACTATAGATGCGTAAAACTCGATGACAAGCTTAAAAGCGTATGAAAAATATTAAATATTTTTTTTATTAAAAAGTAATATAAAATTGTCTCTCAAAGAAATAAAATATTTTAGAATACAAACGTATATTCTCTATAGATAGGAATATGGAATATAAAATTATAATGAGATGGAATCGATGCATGCGTCACATAACAGTCAATAAAAAAATTTCATTATATTCAAGTATCGTATTCAGATTTGCGTTAAGTGTATCTATATATCTGTAGCGATAAAATTGCCGTTGCTTATGTATGAACTCTCATGCAAAATACTCTATTGAGCAAACGTACTAAAATGGAAATGGATATCCTCACGCAAAACCGATGACGTTAAGGCACTCGAATGGAATTCGTATCAGAAGTCAACTATTTCGTGTATCGGATTGCCTCTCGCGAAAGTATCAATCAATATTCGGGCATCACGTAGTATCGAAAGCACGATTTCATCGGGTGATTCTTATTTCCTCGAGTAATATCGTATATCAAAGTTATATATCCGCAATGCAAATGCTATAAGAAAAAAGTATCGACGTATTTTCTTATCCTTTTTTTTTTCGAAATATCAACATTTCTTTAGTTATATATTATTATTATTATTCATTAACTTGACTGGAGATAAATTGGTATCAAGTTAGTTACAACAATTTTACATGCCTTACATTCTTATCTCGGATGCATCTCAATTTCATCAAAGGCGAAGATCGACTTTCGATAAATTCCTCGTGAAATTCCGCGTCACCCCGTGTAACTGTATGCGACTGTCCGGCATACACGAACCCCGATGATGGAAACCGAATGTCTCGCCAATAACTTTGGAACGTGGCTATTTTATCGAATCGTATTTCCTCGGCATCAACAACACTCGCGGATCGCAAGGGTCCTTCGGTAACATAATGATAAAATCGTTAAAAAGATCGGCGCCACGCACGACTTTTGTTCGCCATTGGCTAGGGCGAAATAAAGAAGTGATGTAAAAGGTAGCTACTAGTTTATGTCGTATATATACTATATTTAATAAAAGAGCAGAGGCATATAATAGAAACGATAGAAACATTTGTGTTAGCATTTTCCGTCAATGTGAAATTTTCTACCGACTTATGAGAGTTTTCGATCGAGCAAGATTTAAATAGAAAGTTGTTGCACATTTATAAAGGATTATTTAAATATAGAATGATATATGATCTAAACAATTATATACAATAAATTGTATTATGGATTGAGAACTTCTATTAATTACAAATGTGAGATGAGATGGCAAGTATTGAGTATCGATAAGTTTTTAGTAGCGGATACGACGCATACTTTCGCGTCATGCTTGCGCTCTTGCAAACTTTTGCGCGCGATGACTTTAAGTAATACACCCAGAAAGATACCGACAAAGTCCATAACGATAATAAAAGCCGCGAGGTATCTTATCTAAAGTCAACGCAGAAAGGGTAAAACGGGACGGTTTCAACGCATCGCGTGTAATTGCGGAAAAGGGGACTTGGGCGGAAAGAATACGGCTTCGTGGCTGAAGGGCCGAAGTAGAAGGGTAACAGTGAAGTTTTTATCGTTGAAACTTTCCTCGCGCAAGAGTTGTATTGCAATGAGGTTTTAACGCAACTGTACCCGCTTAACGAGTTTTTAACGTAACGACCTCAAACCGTATTACGGACCCTCGCGGATTCGACTTGAGATACTACCCGCGTGTTCGTAAGAATATGATAATTACTAAAAACTCTTTCGTCGACACTTACGCACATGAAAATGAATTTTGCAGCGCGTAGCTATTTTCTCGCTATAACGAGTATACACTCACGGAAAAGATTTCCGGATCTAATGCCATTACTCTTCAATCTATCATAAAATAGGATCGATATAGCGACAATCATATTTATTATTGAAAAAGGAATATTTTAATCTTAAATGGAAAATTCTTAAATCTAGAATAAAATGCTCTTGGTGCTATCCCGTTAATTTTCTCACAAAGATGAAGATGGAAATTTGTAGCGATCCAACATCAAGTTATTCTAAATGCAACAATATATAAGCTTAGATTTGTATATGTTACTCTTGTCTCAAGATAGTAAGACAATGTTATTTTTATTCGAGAGAGAAGAAAAGGAATTATTGATTTAATTTTAAAATTGTTTTATTTTTATACCGCATAAGATTGTGATACGATTAAATATGTCAAGAATATTTTTTGTCCCGTTATCAGAAATCCTTTCTGAGAATGTAGTCGCTTCATCGACTCGACCCAAGTTGCCTCGTTAACTTGGTTATGCTAATGCTTTGTGGCCGCTTGCTAACTCTTTCTAACTCGAGCGATTCTTAAAATAATTTTCTCGAGATTTTCTTCTATACAAATTAACTGGCTAATTTATTAATTATTTTACTTGTGATTTTCTCCAACGAAAATACGTCATTTAGATAATTTGGGCTTTTTCGTGTCGACTCGTTTACCCGAACATAAATGGTTAAGGAAGCTCACACGGAGGCGATCGATCAGCAACAATGAGTTGCGGTTAGAAGAAAGATTATAACGCTCGAACGGCGATGCATTTTCCAGGGAAGTGGAAGTCGATTCCCTTTAATATCCCGGGGAGCGGTTATATCACCATGTCGCCGCAATAGGTGGCGAAAGGAGGCAGAGAGGGACATATAATTTCGAACTTCCGTTTATTCGTAAGGAGAAAAAAAATTCTTTAAAGAAGCGGCGTTCTCTCGCACTTTATCCTGACTTTTTTCCAGCATATTTTCAATTGTATTCAGTCGTAATTTTATCCCGTGTGCATGTACCGTACAATATACAATGACAAATCTATACACGTATCAATCGATAATTATTAAAGTAGGATTCGGCAGCTGGGGTTATAACAAACACACACACGTATATTAATGCGAAGATAAAGTATAACGTTGCATTTTCGATGAATTCAAACATATTATATGAAGTTAAGAATTTTCAAATAGAAGACTACTACACATTCATGAAATTTTAATGTAACATATGTAACATATTGCAAAATTGCATTTTTAGCATTCAAACAATATTCTAGAATATTTATCGAAGCTGCAACTTTGCTATCACGTAACGATATTTCTGCATGTTTAATATACTGCTTTAAGCAATAAAAGATAAAATATTTTTTTTTCCGTAGGCAAAAAGGGTACGTAGATAGAATTTACGAGCTCTTCAAAAAATTTTATTACTCTCGAAATTGTTCTACATCCCTCCATGACTTATATGTTGGCGCATAATCCTTATTTAAAATTCAGTTCAAACAAAATTCCTTATTTAAAATTTTCAACCGCGCAAAAAAATCCACCGCGGACACAGACATTTCGCAATGCATTAAATGAGCGGCATGAGACTTTGTCATTTTTTTTTTTTTTTTCAATTAACTGTAACGATGGTGGAGAATGCGCGTGAATTGCGTGTATCTCGAGTGATTCCTCTAAAAGACCGAAAGCGAGGCGGAGGGAAAACAAGCCGGTTGGCATAATTTTATAAATGTTCCGCGAAGAGAGCGGCCCCGCAGAATGGCGGATGTAAGGCAGTTACAGGGAGTGCGGAGCAGCCGAGGCAGTATTGCATTAAAATTTACATAATAGCCGACTCTAACCTCGGTGCATCGCCCGACCAAGCACTATCTACCCCCTTCTTATTCACCCTCTTATCCTATTCGCTTTGTCGCCCTTCGCGCCCTTTCTCGACTACATCGCAAACGAATGCCAGTCTTGTGTATGTACACACACACATATACATATATATATATATATAAATGTACATTTTCTTCCTTGGTTCTCAAGATTTCAGTTCGCGAAGAGAGATTCTTTTTTTCCATTTTCCATCACTTAGTCGAGAGATCTTACCATCTCTTCTTCGTCTTGAAAATAAATTAAGATAAGAGCCAGAACTCTTGATTCTGTGAACGCTACAAAACGTGTGAGAATAAATCTGCTTTTAATGGCGAGAGTATCCCCGATATCCCTGATATTTCTATAACGCATCGAACTAACGAATATTAATGAATGAAAGGAAACTCTCGTAAATTTAATCTCTTCTGGTTATTTAATAAATACCAAAGCCTAGCTAAAGCAGAATGCGGTTACATTATTCCGATGGACTGGATAATCGTATTACGTAACGCTATATCTCTGATATATTATGGAAAAAGTAATATGGAAAAAAACCCTAGGGAAAATATTCATAAGATATTTTTGATATCTACTCTTTTACCAAACTGTGGATTATTAAATTTATCTAACAAATGTTACCAGCGGACAAAGTTTTTGCTCGAAATTATACGAAGGAGATTGAACATATGTAAAACAGCAGTTCGAAATGAAATTAATTCTCCATTTATTATTGCATCAGTGCGAGTAAACTGTATGACAAGGAGTAATCTGATGCGAGGATCAAGTCGCTCAGAGATGATTAACGAGAGTTCCGCCGCACCTGCACGGATCTTCACAATAACGCGCATCGGGGGTACGAGAAAGTTTCCATCGGGATGTTCCGTAAGAGAGAGAGAGAGAGAGAATGAATCGCGGTGGCGTTTCCTCTCGTCCGTGTCTAAACGTATCTGCACCCTCGTACGCCGGAAACACACCCTAGGGATGTGTAGAAACACGAACCTTCCTGCCATGCTTCTGGGTCAAAACATTGCCCTTCTCGCGCGCCAGTGGAACAGCCAAGCATAGCGCCGTGATATATATTACGGCGAATAAAAATCACGCACGTATTCGCGAGCTAAACGGGGCGGGCTTCAGTTTCTCGAAACGGCAGAACTGAAATTTTAATCAAACTTGCGCGATCCCAATTGCGGCATCGTCGAATTGCGGGCACGGATTCTTGCTTTGTATTTAATTCCGGAATTATTCCTGCATCTCGGAGTATAACGCCATTCTGAAATCGCATTCATCTTACATCTACGATTAATCCTCCAAGTCAGTGTTTTACACAAAGTCAGATAAGAGGAAAATTCACTAGCGTTTTAATCATTTGTAATAGAATAGAATCTTAAAAATAATATAATAAAATTTATATACGTGAGAGATATATATCTATATATTATTTATTTTAAAGATAAAATAAAAAAAGATCTCGACTTTTGAGAAAGAAAATATTTTCCTTTAAATTAATACAAAATCACAATATGTATTTCTCATCCTTTTGAACACTCAGACATATAGATTCGCAGGAATGCAATTCATGCAGTTTGACGCAGCTGTTTCGAAGAACTACGTTTTTGAAATCGAAATCATTCTCTATTGTGCTCGCAATAGTGTATACGTTGTGAATTCTACAAAGCAAATGTCGCCGTTGTATATATTGTATAATACACACAAATATACACAGAAAATATCAAACCGAAATACCGAACAAAGCGCGATCGAAGAAAGCGACTAAAGATCGCATCTCGAATTTGTAAAATGATGCAAATGGAGTTTTTTTTTCTTTTTTTTTTCCCCCGGAGAAAGCGTTCTTTCGCACAAGTCGTTTCTTGCAGGGAATCGGAACAAAAATTCGCCTCTTTAGTTCATTAAAGATCATCTTTGCTGTACCATCGGGTGATGAAAGTTTCTTGTCTTTCGGCTGGGGAAACAAAACCCGCAGAGAAAAGCTCTAACGAGGAACTCCTTCCGCTTGACTTGATCGCGAAAGAGAATGCTACGTGGCAACCATTCGATTCTCTCTCCATCGAGTTTATTGCGATTCCCCAATCCTTTCCTTGGCTTGTTCTTTTTTAGACACGCGCCGTCGGCGACAATAGACGAACTTGCAATTTCCAATGCCGTGATCAGAAACGGGAAGGAAATGTAGAAGGCAATAAAGAAATCGATGGATATAGCAGTAGCTGCAAACGTTTTCCTCTTTTTTCCCCGTTTTATTGGTTTGCGTTATCGTCTAGATATGAACTGCGCTTAAATTTCACCACCGCATAAAATTTCTTTCATTTAAAATGTATTAGTTTTAGAAATTTTTACTTAGACTATCGAAATTTACAGTTGCAGAGTTTAAAAAACGAATGTAAAAATAATTTGTTGCGATAATGTTTAATGCATATTATCTTTTATTATATATTTCTATATTATACAGAACCAATCATTCTATTTGATAAAATAGTATTCGATATAGCATGGTTCAGTGGTATATCGTTACTTCGTAAATATTAATCAACGCAGGTTTAATATAGTCTCTTGTTATTGAACGTGCTAATTATTGTTACTCCGTATCATTTGGCATGAAAGTTTTAATCGATTATATATAATCGGTTATATACCATATAATACCATATGATTAAAATTATGAATCTGCTCTGCTATGTGTATTCGTGTTTCCGGATAAATTAAAATTACAGTGCGTATATTATAGTACACAAATGTACGATATATTAGCGAAATGTTAGAATCCTAATATGTGGGGATATAACTCTCTTGGAGCAAATTTCTCGTATTGGCGCATCATGGATATTCTGATTACAATAAACATTGTATTTCAAAATAAATATTTTTTTTTTTATATTTTATATTGCAAGCGCGATATAAAGAAGACATAAAATCGTGAAATTTAATTTTTCATTTCTTAATAAATTATAAACGTGCGAAAGTAAAGAATGAAAGAATTATTTATTTAAACACACGCACATACAGTGTTTACATTAAAGAGGAATTTTTAATCTAAAACATTCTTGTGTTTTGTACGTCCCACTTTTTTTCATCATACGTTTTAATGTAAATTCTGTAAGTTTTTTTTTTTTTTAATTTGTAACGGAATTAACTGTGTTAAATACTTGCGTCACCGCCGTTGTTCTCGCTTGCATAAATGTATGAGAAAAGAAGCGGCGCGAATTGATCTTCGAAACAAAAGTGAAGGGCCAAGTGGCATGCGCATGCGAGTACATGTTACGCTTCTTCATTCCGGTCAGTACTCCTGACAAATATAGGCGATATCAGAAGCGAAAGCGTACATGACATAAACAAGATCCGTGCACGGCGTACTGGAGCGAACAAAGCTGCCGTGCGCCAGTCGGTGGCTGCATCTATATTTCGTTGGTTGCATTTTATTTATACCAGGTAGAATAACGCGAGTCCGTTATTTTTTTTTTTTTTTTCTCTCCAACATTCGAAATATTCGGGGAAGATTCGATCTATCGAATTTTACGATTCTACAGATTAGCTTCATATTTTGTTGTCGTTACTTCTTCCAAAGAAGCTTTATAACAGCGTAAATTTAAATTAGAGTATCGTTGAATTATTTTAGTTACTTTTCGCAAATTTGGAAGCTGAAATTAATTTTATTTTTTAGTGAAGTCGTCGTACTCTTTAAATAGCTCTTCCAATATATGTTATATTCTCTGTTTCTTGTGTATTTAAGTTATTATTTGCGTTAATACCGTAGATGGAAAGGGTGCCAGTTCATATTTTCAGTAGAAGAACTGTAATTGCGATCATGTTTGCGATTTGCGGATTGATCGCTCTCTCTCTCTCTCTCTCTCGATTGGCGTGCTGCGTGCAAATCTCTTATTCGGTCGCACACAGGGAGCAGCGTTCTACCACACGATTCCGAAATAAATACACGAGAAACGCTCGCGTCGTAATAACGTGCAACGTCCCAGCCTGTAGTACCGCTATTTTATTGCCTACCACGGCAGTAACAGAAGCGAGCGCTCGACATTTTACGAGCATTCGCGCCACAATGTTCACCTCGGCTTGAGATCTAGTACGAACTCGGTCGATGCAAACCGAAAATTATTGGCATGTTTCTCATCTATGTTCCACTTCTGTCTCTTCCTAAATTTTCTCCTCGAGTCAGAAACACGTAGCGATGAACTAGGCTGATTTGAAATTATCGATTGCGTTCGATGTTACCAAAACTAAATGACATAAAAGAATATTCTTTGAACTTTATATTTTTTATTTAATCAATTTTTTTACAATAAGTTTTAGTTTAATAAACAATTTTTAATTTTTAAAAATTAGTCACGCAGATATAAACACAGAATATCGGAGATTGAAAAGAAAGGCTGACTTATACATGAACTCTTTTGCTAAGCAAATAAATTTTAGAGTCTTCACAGATGAGTATCATTAAAGATTGATAACGTGTAACGATGAATTATTTTGTACAATATTTCACAGTTAAACTTTTCCCTGGATTATGGTTATCGTGTGAAAATTGTTACGCGATGCTGAAACCTCCGCGTCGTACGCATGATGGTTTATCGATATCTTCAATAACGAAATATTTTCATACGTCAATTCGGAACAACGAATAACGTTTCCTTCCGAATCATTTGCTTTTAGTGGCGCCATACATTTTGCCACACCGATCTCAGTATAAGTATATTATACCAGTCCCGCGAGGCACAATATACTCATTTAATATTTAATTTTTAACTTTATTATAAATATTTTACGCGTAAGAAACACGTAAGTGTTTCTTCGTGTACGAAATGTGTAGTGTACAAAATACGAGATTTCGGTAAAAGACAGCATTCGATGTTTCCGAGAAATGCATTCGGGATATACAATATATGTATACTTTCTATACATCTTCGATTCGAAATACAGCCGCTATATTTCCGTATATCTTGGAGAATGCGAGGCTTACCGCTCGCGTTGCCTTATATCTAAAGAATTCTCGAAGCTCTGGGTATATCCTCCAGAATTCCAATGGTCACCGAGAGACTTTCGGAATAGCGTTGCAGACAGAAAATGATACCGAGAAATTTTTATTATTTATAAGCCAATTTTATTTGCGAGTTAAACTTCGTGAAATATACGTTTCGTATTCTCCGTTCTATATTTCAAGAACTTTTAATATTTCCAGGGCGTAAAAGTTTCGGTTCATTCCGTTGAAATAGCAAACGCACTCGTATTATATTATTTTAGATGCATTCTCTAGATACGCAACGGCATCAGACAGTAGTGAATTTCAATCTGACTTATGGTAGATAGTAAAAAAATTCAAGCAACATTTTTCTTTATTCTCGATTATATATCTTTTATATTGAATAATGCAAAACATATTTACTATTACAAGGAAAAAATTAAACTTAAAAAAATATCAAGTAATTTTATAAATATTCCTAATTGCTATGCTTATGGTAGATGCTTGTATCTGAATATTCAGATTAGATATTTATACAGATGTATTTATCGCAGTTTCGGTAACATTAGCAATTATACGGGCAAACGTGTGTTGCAAGTGTTGCGTTGCGTTGCATCCTGTCGCAATCGCTACAACTACCGCCCGTTGTTGTTGGACACGTGCAAGAAATTCGCGAAACGGACGTGTCGGTTTGTCATTTTCACTCGGTACCGCTTAATGATCGCGTTTCCCGTCTCTCTGTAAGCTCTGCCGATTACCCGCCTCGGCGCATCCGCCTTTAATTCGCTACCCAGTCATTTGCGACGTTCGCTAACTACTCGTCGACATCTCAATCGATTTACATGGATTAAAGCAAAACATACTATTTACCAAATTATATATTTCAACGATATTATACATATATATCATATACTTTTTTATTTATTAATTTTTAAATGAAGAAAACACTAACAGAATGAGACTCGTTATATTTCTGTGCGATGCATACACAAGTATAAATATAAATTGTATAAATTTTAATTGCACGTTTATATTTTTATATTTTTATCGAAAAAAATACTGCGTTTTCTCTTCGCTCTGCCTCGGAATTTTTACTACATATTATATTTTTATCAGTTTTCATATTCTGATATTTTTATGACGGTTTCCTCTATCTCTATTAAGTTTCAAGATGAACGATCTCTTGGAACTTGAATTGTAACGCCTCATATATATATATATATATATATATATATATATATATATATATATGTATGTATATTTCCTGCCAAGCGAGACTTATACATGGAGCTTTTTAGTCCGTTTGCTCATTTTTCGCGCAATGTTTAAAGTCGCGTCTTCGTGGCGTTCTCCAACGATGCGCAAAATATCCACAGCCCATATTTCCTTTGAAAGCTTCCTACATTTTCCCTCGTCTACGCAAATATACAGACGAATTCATGCAAAATTTCTGATGAATAGGTTACCCCTACGTCGGGGTCTTTTAACATTTGTTTTTGACAGAAGCATATTTATTATCATATAATCATGCGTTTCGAGTCGATAATCTACACAAGAATGAGATTATTTCTGTTAGACGAGATTTAATTTTTCTTTATCACAGACGAAAATTCATGTCCCCGACCAGTAATTTTTTAAGAGGGCTGTTAGATTCCTGCACGATAAAATGTATATTACACAACGTGAATGTAATTAGACTTGTACTACTTAAGCTATATGTGTGTGCTCTCTGTATGTTTCAAATAATTTAATTTTAAAATAAATCTTTTTGCGTGGCATTATATGTATATATATATATTTATGTACGGGGTTTTTTTTTTTCCTCTTTCGAATAAGAAAGCAAACGCAATGGTCAGACAAATTCAAGTATTCTTCAAGCTAAGATCGAATACATAGAGCCATTTTCATTTCGCAGTTTCTCTCTTTGCTTTTCATTTAATTTAGATCGTAGATTCGTTTTACCGAGACTTCCGCGGTGATACAGAGCCAATAAGTTTTTGCCCAGTTTGAACGCGAACCAAGAAGTTCTCGAGGGAAAGAAAAGATCGATTACACCAACATACAAAGATATGATTCATTTCCATATGCATTTTAAGCGAATAATAATAATGGTTCAAGAGAAATGCGATATTTCCCCAAAGCTCGATAATTTCCAAAGCGAAATAAAAGATATCATATTTATATTTAATGACAAATTATTAAATCAAATTATATTAATATTAGATTAACATTTTGTTTTAATAAATAATAAATTTATTTAAAGTTATTTCTTGTTTTTTATTTTTATATTTATAACCGTAATTAATAATAATAACATGTGTAGCAATTTATCCATAAGGTAATTTATTACGATGGAAAGCAGAGTTTCTTTCCTCCTACATAGGAGATCTTCTTGCGTTACAAAAATCAAATATTAGAAACGGAGCATTCGTTTCCATCTATCTATTTGTCCATTTCAATCTCTTCGCTGTTTTCCCGTTCTACATTCATACCTCTTTTACGTACAAGACACTCAAAGGACTTATTGCGCAAGTTTCGATCGTATGCGAGTTTACAGACAGCTTAATGCCGGGCATAGCAAAATTCTGAGTCTCAGTTGGCGAAATTGAATCCAGCCTCCGGGGAAATGTTCTTCCTGGAGTCCGATTCCTACCGGTTCGGACCAAAGAAACTTGATTACCGAAGACGTTGTGTACGCTACCTCGTTTGCGCACTCGCACAAGTAAGCAGCGAGCACATTGAAATTCGAAAAAAGAATTGAAGATTGCGTTCTTGGACAAATAAGCTGAAGTTTGCGTTGTGTTTGCCCAATGTAAAAAATATAACAGCTCGTTAAATTTTGGATGCAATATTCTCTGTCCGCTATCAGAGGACATGAACGACGCGAGGACATGTTATTTCTCAAATATAATAGCATTTTAACTTTATGTATTTCTGGACAATTCGCGAATGTGTATAGTGTATATATACACATAGGTTCATCGCTTTCCATGGCGACGTCGCGTCGGGATGGTAGCTTCGGGGCGCGTATCTCCGTTCGCGCTGTCACATACGGAATCTATAGAGCGGATATATCCCGTTATGCCGTCTATCTTGCATAATACTTTTCCTTATCCGACCGCGTCATCTTTGCGATTTCCGTCGCGTGGAGGCGCGGTCTCGATCCGCGAAGGCGGATATCCGCGATCGTATTGCCTTTGATGTTCGCCATCGGGTCCATATTCGATGCGTGGAATGCTCGTTTCCGCGGAAACGGGACGTCGGATGTTGCCGGTACCTTCCGGCTGAAAGCCTGTCTGGGGATTGTAATATGTTTTTCATATCTTTGCGACCGGCGGATATAATTTCGCCGCGATCGCGATGAGCTGTCTGCAACGACGGTCTCCAAATAATACCAATATAAGACAAGAATTGAGAGGAAGAAAGGAAAAAAAGAAGAGATTTATATTTCCGACCTTTTTCTCTTCAATCTTTTTAATTTTGATAGTTTTGTTGAAACTTCTTCATATATCTGAAATAACTCTTTTATGTAGAAGAAGAGTTATGTTTCTTTTTTTTTTTCTTTTTAAGACAAATATTATTCAGCATAGAACTTTTAGATTGTGAAATAGAATATTTTTCTGTGAAAGAGAGTCGTAGAGAAATATATTTTATAATTAACTTTACTACATAATTATAAGAAAAGTTAAAATAATATATAATAAACTCTTTTGTAATTTTTTTGAAATAAAAAGTTTTTGTAATACAAAATTTATATAAAAATTATATAGGATAAATTTCTTTAGAGAATTGCCTATATATTTTAAAATATGAGAGGAGTGCGGATAGCAAACCCTTTCAAAATATAAAAGGATTTGATGGAAGAGCTAGCTCGGAGCTTACTGTTCCATGCATGCACCATGCATGTTTGTATTCGCTGTAAAAAGCTCGTCGACTTTCGAAGAAGCAAAGAAGCGCGCTATACCGATAACGTGCACTGTAGCCTGCAAAGAAATATTTTTCAAACGAAAACGCCGCGCCTCTCTCGAGCATAAAAGCTCTGATTTCTTATCTATCGGGTGGCATTATGAATTTTTCTGTGGGATGAGCACACCGTAAAGAAAAGTATTCTGTTGCGTGCTACATAAATTATAAAAATGGTGTCTTATATTTTTAAAATATAGTTGTAGATGATAAAATTGCGTATACAAAAACACGTCATATTGAATTACATATTTCTCTCTTAACTCTCGCTCATAAAACTTTTATATTATTCTTGTAAAAAAATACAATGAATTTTGCGAATACATGCCGGATTTTTTGCGAAATGTTTCAAGGAAGTCAACGCAAAATAAAAACAATTTTTTTACAAGTACACATTGAGACTTATTGATGATTTTTTTCTTCTCATTAGAGTTTTAAAATTATAAGACCGTTAAAGCATATTTTTCAAAAAGTTTAAGATATTTTTTTACGCATGATTTTCTTAACTTGTGAAGAACATTTTATATTAATATAATTTTTAATTAATTTATATATATATTTCTATCAGTTTTGTTTAATAAACAGAAAATATGTCATATATAATGGAGACGACAAAGAAGGATTGCACATTTCTTTTTGTCCTTTTTCGCGATCCATTTCACAAGCGGTTTTTCATATTTCGATGTATAATATGGCCATATTTTATTTCAAACGATCTTAAATGGCAGTCACGGGATAACAGCCGATAGCGTATATGTAAAATCTTCCGTTTTTTGCTGGCTTGAGAGAGGCATTCAAGCGAGCGTGAAAAAATATGATTGTTATTTATGCAACATGATAAAATAAAAGCCATATATCCTCGTATGAAATGCAGCATATGATCAAAATCCGTACAAAAGGCGAGATGCTTATATGGCATATATTATAGAAAAATTTTAATATTTTTGTAAGAGCACAGAATTATTATATGATATAATAAAGTGAAAAAATGGTTTAGTTTATACGTATTGCAATACAATGAAAAATTACAAACGTATTTTCATATCGTTTAAAATAAGCTATCAAGAAGCGCAAAATACGTTTCTATACTGAAAATACTCGAGTTGATTCTTTCGATCGACTTTTCATTTCCTCCTAAATCGATTTTGAAGATTCGCGACTGAAATATTTTCCTTCACCAACATATATTAGGCCGCCACGAAATCGAATCTCTCTCTATCCTCTAAGTCCGCGACCTCCGGCGTTCGCCGGAAATCAGCTATAAGGACCGGCAGGAAGTTGGTAATGTCTACATCGCAAAGATGGGAGCTTAATTCGATCGCGAAACTCATCTCATGTGGAAGCATCGTGTAACTATATAGCGGATATATCAGGGAACTTTGACCGTAAATCAATCGGATCTGCGTTCGTCGGGTAAGGCAAGGCAGGGCAGGGCAGGGCAAGTTCGTCGATCGACAAAAAGAGAGACGAATTTTGAGTTAATCTATTCACGCACAACGAAATTATACGCCGTCGTAGATGAGCGTTGAGGATGACGACGACGACGACGGTGTCATAGTTCTTACGTGGGTGTCGCGTACGGCCCGTTACCATTTTTCACCGTAGAATTCGCAACAGGTGTAAACTTTGCGAGGAACGCCCGCTGTTATGTAATCTACCAGCCAGATAAGTTCTTCTTAAAGAAGACGCAGTAAATAATGGCTTCTTCTTCTCGTAGAAGCGAGCGCAACTAGAAAACTTGGAAACTCGGATAAACGTAAAGTCGCAACGAATCTAAGATTTACGACGATATTACAATAACGGAATCATGGGCGATTTACTCGGCTGTGATGCTCTCGTCTTCCAAAATTAAATCTGGAAAGTAATCCGCCAAACTACGCAAATAGAATAATCTCTTATTACTTCTCGCGTATTTATCGACCATGCTCATGATAATAACAAAAGTCATTTCTGTAAAAAGTTAAATTATAATCTAATTTGGATTAAGTTGATATTTCTGAGAGAAAAAGAATTACAAATTGACATTATATTGGCACGAAGAAGTGAAATCGGGGTTTCTCTATCATATAATTTATATATGTTAGGTATTATTCATAAATCGCCTTTGGATAACGCGCGACTGATCGAATAACAACGTTAATTCTGATTTATTTTCATGTTTCTAATTTGTGAGTGGGGGTGAGATCGAGATGTGACACCGTTTATATACGTCGTTACGCAACACGAAACTTTTGGACCCAAGTTAATTTCGGGCTCGTTCGGCCATTGCTCCCGTAAACAAAAGTTTATCGTGCTCGGGAATAAAAGGAAAAGAGAGAGAGAGAGAGGAGAGAGATCGGAAACACCGACGGACAACGGACAAAAGGAAGCGAAAGGGTAGAGAAAGGATGTTTGGAGGCAAGATCTCGAGTGCGCGCTAAGAAGAGCTCTCGAACTTGGAAACTTAGCGCGCCTATAAATAAGATTTTCTCCTCTCGTCACAGTGCATTCTCTCTCGGCCGAACTTAGCGGGACCGGTGTAAAGGAGAGAGGCTACCGGTTATTCTCAGACAACCGTGGATAACGAGCGAATAAAACTTTTCCCTCGACCGTATTGTCCGTCTCTCCTTTCCTCCCCGCGAGCGCCATTTATTTCCCCGTATATCTCGTCCAAGATGCGATGCACTTTGTGCGGCGCAAAGATGAATGCGATCCTTGGACTCGGGCGTGCAGCATTCCTTTCGAAGTTTCGAGTCGATTGTTTTTGAGAAATTTACAAATTACTTGAAAAGGGAATGTATAAATTGTTGCCGTAATACATCTTAATCGGCGATTACGCGCATCGGTTACAAAACTGAAATCCAGAAGCAGCGATTATATCTTCGCGAATCATTCTTTACATTCGGGCAGCTCCTGACAATTTTATTCGCGCGAGATCGAGCTAATTAAAAACAGCAGGGATTAAAGTCAGGCGAGAGAGCGGAGATTCGAACTAAACCGCAGCGCGACAGAACAATTAAATGAAAGTCGGATAATCCGGGCTTAACCGTCTGCTTTTACACTCGATGGAAAAGCGTTGAACAAATGGCGGGCGAGGATACTACGCGTCACTTATTCCCCGTATTCTCTCCTCGGGATACATAACGTTGCCGGCTGATTATAGCTGTGTCTCGCTACTGCGGCGTTTCGCGTACGTTGTACGTAATGCGTATTATCGTGCGAGAATATCGGATGATAAAGACGCTCGTTATATATTCCTAACCGGCGAGTATATCCATCTCGGAAACGATGCCTCTCTGCGTGCTTCACCTTCGCGTTATATTTCAACCTATCTTCGGCATCCCGAGTAATTACGACGTGATATATTGTCTTCATCCCGTGGGGGACCATGTGAATGCTCTCGGGACGCCATCAGACTTCACGATGGCAGTTTTCCATCCCCGAGTATTATACGCGCCCGACGCGCGATTATCCACTTTTAAGGGGATATCTTTCCGGCAATTCGCGTTATAATGCTCGCAGCTTATCGTTATTTACATGTTTGGTCTCTCTCTCTCTCGAGGCATTTTTACGGATCTCGTAAAACGCTTGATTTATTATTATCGCTGCAAATGCGTGGCTTTAAAGCGTTGTGTGAACGAATCATCGAATCAAATAAATCAAGTCCATGCACAACTAAATGGAGATTACGATGTAAAATGAACTAACTCGATATTATCCGTTTTCCAAATATTTGCAAAAAATCAAGCGAAAGAAAATATTTTTCGAGTAACAAAATAGAATATTGATCGCGACCTTACATCGTCAATTTATATATACGTCGTTATAAGTACGAGATGACGTGAAGCTAATAGAGCGTGAAGGAGAGCGATAAGTTATAAGCCGCGAGAATATAAAAAGAATTAACAAAACACTAAAATCAACAACGTGTTCGATAAAGTATATTTTTATACTCGAGGAAACGTACTTCTGAATGTAGTCAGGAGCAACATATAAAGCTCATGGACTCGCTGGTCGAGCTGCAATCAGACTCTGTCTGGAGATTCGAGGATGACGTCCAAATCCCTCGGAGTGGAGTTTCGTAGTGCTCGGTGCGGAAAGCCTTTCCTCTCCAGTAAGTTGGCAAAACTTTACGAGTTACGAAACGGACATAAAAAAAATTTCCACCGTCACATTACGACATATCCTTGCTGTCTCTCTCCCCTCTTTCTTCCTCCTTTCCTTTGCTTGGAGATTTTATTATTTTATGATGATATTCCGGCTATCACAGTTCGTAAGCTAGATTAAATTATCGTTAAACTAACTTATCGCTATTTTATGCTTTAACGCAACGATCATTCAGCGAAATTTAGAAGTATCGAATTATATATATAAAAATGCACCTAAGGACGCGATTGCACTAACGTTTATCAATGCTAACTCAATTTTGTTTCGTTTATATCACAGATAGAATTACTAATTTAAAAAGATGCATCAGTTTCGGTTAATTCCGTCTGTCTCACTGTCAACACTGTCAATCCGGTCTAAAGTTTTTGCATCGCAAATATTGGCACTTTTTGCCGCCACGGCGGCATTTGGTATCCCGCGGACAAAATGTGAAAATAGTGACAAGTCGCGATTCGCGGACGGAATCAAACGGAAAAATATCGATGACGGAAGGGTGAGATGTTCCTCCCTCGTCTATTCCAGTGACAAATATATTGCTTTATTATCGATTGCGATCTATATTTCCTCGCGTATGTATATCGCGTCGCGAGTATCCTCGTGGCAATCCTGTTAGCAGCGATATACATCGTCCGTATCGTTGACATCCTACTATCGATAGCCGGACGTCATCGTGACTCGCGTTGTGGATCGCTGAATACCGTACAAAGATTAATAGGCTGCCGCAAAGTTGAAACTTCATCGACGCATTTCTGAATATTTACATTGTGTGCATTTTTTTTTTTTTAAATATATATATATATATATATAGCCGCCCGCGAAACTTTATTCCGTAAAGGGCGCGTCGTGTTGTTTCATGGATCTATTACGATTCTTTTTTTTGTCTTCCTTCTCGTCCCTTTCTCTCTTTTCTACTCGCTCGCTCTACATATCATGTTCTCTTCCACTCTATTATCCGCATCAAGCCCGCGAAATCGATGAAATACTCCAGCTATTGTCACAAGTATTGACTTTACTTCGCCTACGTTGGAAAGTAACTTTCACAGATCTCAGTGTTTAACTTCGAGTAACTGCTAATCGCTTTCGAACCAGAGTTCGAGAATACAACAAAGGAAACCAATTTCCTTATTCACGATGGATATAGCAAAGTGCGTTTGCTCTGTCATAATTTTGCAATAGTTGATTATCGATCAAAGATAGATATTTAATTAACAAGATAAAGCGGTAATAATAATTTAGATAAAAAATAAATTTACTTACTTTACATTTTTTACAACGTTTTGTTACGCTATTATTACATAGTTTACCGCCAAAATTTTTCTGCCATTAAAAGAGCTATTATACAATATATTGTGTGTGTGTGTGTGTGTGTGTGTGTATATATACATATATAGGTATATACGAGACACTTGAATTATTTGAAAAAATAGAACAAGAAGAGAGCAAAAGATCTTGTAGTTTCTTAAATATTATCGATTTTTTTGTATACTTTATATTTTGCCGCCTAGGGTATTTCTGACGTTTCCGTTTTAATGATAATCGGGCACAGATGGTTAATGACCATTTTATTGCAGCGTGTTCGCATTTTACTTGTCTGCTCGTCATTCTTCCGTTTCGACGACGGACGGCCACTTTACGTTTATACTCGTCCGCAGACAAATTCTGTATAGCTTCTGTACAATAGCATACGCATTCGTGCGTCTGGGCAGAATCTCGCGGAATATCTCGTCGGCGGCATTTAAACAGAGCGGCATTAGAGCGAATGGGAGAGGTAAAATTTCCCCCGCGGGTGTAATCTGGCTGCGAAGTCGACGGTTGGGGGCCGGTTGGTTGGTTGGTTGCTTGCTTGGTTGGTTGGTCGGGCGGTCGGTCTCGAGGTTCGCAAAGACGGCGGTGGATGGGGGCGGAGAGGCGTCAGGAGTCAGCCGAGCGATAATAGTAGGTTGAAGAGGATTGAGGAAGAGGATCTCGTAGAGATGGCACGAGAAAGGAGAAAAGACGTGAGAAAGAAAAGGAGACAGAAAGAGAGAGAGAGAGAGAGAGAGAGAGAGAGGGGGGAAGTTTCCTCTGCCGCTGACCGATCTCGACGAAGAAAAGAAAATGCCTAAAGCAAAGGGAAGCAAGCTTTAATGAGAGATCGATGAAGCTACTGTTCACCCCGCCGAATGTTGTTCACTGTCCTCCGGAACTATCTAACTCTCCCGATTTCTACTGGCCATTCCCGTTTGTCGGTCTTACTCGTATATAAATCCCTGAAACTGCACATCTGCAATTCCGGAACAATTGAGCCATATTAACATCAATTTAATAATAGTTCGTTAAGAGAGTTCTTCCGGGATCTTTAGCGATTAAATAAATCGACATAATGCATCATCATGGCTGGCTCTTTTTCACAACGAGCGCGTAGGAGAGTACAAATAACAGGGGAAATACAAGGAAGATAAATCGTAAGGTCGCGAAAAAAAATTCGTTTCCCTGTTATTCTGTTATTGACGAAGCTATTGATTGTATACGGATTTATTCATGGACGCAATATCAGTTGAAAGAATTCGTCAAAGATGCTCTGTAAATCTAAATATATATATTTTTTTCAAAATATTTCTTTTTTTTTTATTTTTTTTTTTGTTTATTGTTTCTAAATTGTACGAAAATATAATTGCGAATTAGGGCCTTGGCTATATAAATTGAGAAGAAATAGTTGGAGCGATTATTCATCATTTTTATTAAAACATCTTTGGAATGGTGTATGCAGATAAAAGTAAAAAACGACATTATATGCCGTCTTTAGTAATATAATACTTTATAAGGATACGTGTGGAGTAAGTGGGGTAATACTAACTAGCTTAATGTCCAGTAACATTCTTTTTTTTTTTTTTCAGGTAAGTGAGCGATCTTTTTTCTCGGCGGGAGAACTTTCCTCTAAGGAGCTGTTTCGACCTAATTTCATCGTAATGCGAGCGTAACGTGTTTGCGGACTATTGCGGACTGTTGCGGACGTAACAAGGCAAGCGTTGCGAGTTTAATCGGCATCTTTATATCATAAAACTCTGAGAGTACACTCTTATAGTCAAGTCCGTATGAGATGCTGCGTTAAACGTATTTTTAATTTAATGCAACGTGAATATAAAGGAGGATAGGTTGCGTCGATTGTGTTTTCGCTTAGATAATCTTATATGGATATCAGGATAACGCTCATCCGCATGGATAAGATCGTCCATGTTCATCGTTAGACATTTTATCTACTCATTTCATTGTGTACGCGAGCACGCGCTTGAAAAATCCGCGTTATTTTTTCACACATGCATGGTTGTCGTGCAAAATATTCCGACGATACCCTTAAGTGAACGACACACGCGAATATTAATTAGTCCATCTATAAATAATTATACAGTATCTTCTCTTTATTTACTACAGAGAACGCATTAGGTTACTACTTTTCGATTGATATTATCGATATTAACGCGCGTGCACTTAAAATTTGCATCGATAATTTTGGTAATTAAAGATTTTCTCTTTTTGCAAAGCGCGTAGAATTATCTGGAGAAGAAATTTCACTGTCTTCGCCAAGATCAAAAGATTAACGTGGAACTCGGTGCAGCTCTCTCGGTGCAGCTGGATTGAAATGTAGCTTAGTAAATGCGGCAATTTTGAAGTTCTCTTTCGCTTACTTCGTCAGTGACGAATTAATACGGTTTAAACTTTCTTAAACCGCGAACCATCCTTTGTTTCGTAGGCGTTCGCATAATAGAATTTCATTTAACGAGTCTCAGCAGGGGGGAGGTTCTAATCTTTATAATTTTAATCTTTCGTTTATCCTTATTTTTATGGTACACGTCAATTTATTTTTTCTCTAGATTCCAAATTCGAAAAGTTGAACTCGATATAACAGAGGCGTTGTTACGTATTTCACGTTCTTTTTTATTTTCGCAATATACTTCTCATTTTATCGTCGAACCATTGCCGAACGTAAATTGCAACCGCGTGAAGTTCCGTTTGTTTTTCCGTTTACAAGTGCAGTTACGATCCCGAGAACGAATGGCATGCAGGAGCGATTTTGCGGCTTCCGTGTCCAATATTTCTGTCTGCGAATAAAGTTTTGCGAATTTCTGTAAACAATTTCACTACTGTACGTGGTTAAGGCATTATTACAACAAATAACATTTGTAACAGATAGTTAAAATTGATAAATTGGGAAAATGAGAGGATGTCATCAGTTTTTTCGAAGAGCATTAAATTTATTATTTTACGTTTCATAATGTAATATTGTAAAAATCAATATTCTACACGTAAATGACTAATCATCATATATTCGTTAAAATAACTACTACGTACGTTGGCACAAACGTAAATCGCGTACACTCGCAGCAGTAGTAGATGCAATACGCATAATATCGTTTGCATCGTGTATTACGTCGAAACTTTCCTTTGTATGCAACATTTATAACCCGGTTATGGAGCTCACGAATGCGACTATAGCACAATAACGTAATTTTCCGAGTAATATCTCTCGTGCTAAGTTTTCGTTCGTAATGACAAAGCAATCGTTCGAAAGCGGCTTTTCTATAACTTTCGAATCTCACGGTTTTGGAAAGCAGCTTTCCCAACAGTTTAATCAAAGTAATTATGGGTGGTTGACGTACGACGTCGGTTTGTTGGACATGTGCACATCGCTTAATTATGCTTTAAATCTATTTAGCTTGCTTGATGTCGAGCCGTGTAAAGTATCTGATTAACTATCGCTCGGATAACTGAAGCATTAACAACTTAAATCAATCAGCAATATACGTCGAGATGTTTTCCCAGAATTATCGAATTTTTACCACATAGCCAGAAGCAATTTATTCGAGCGCGTTGTATCGTTCACCTCCGCTATGATCCTTAATAAAACTTCGGTACGCGAAACTCATCTAACAAGCGAAACAATTCCGCCATATATTTCCGTTATGAGAGTTTCGTATTTTTTATGCAGATTTTTTTTTTTTTTTTTTTAAAGAACTTTCAGCTATTTACATTTTAGTGGAAATGTTTAGTTAATGTAATAGTGCTGTGTATTACGTTTAATTAATTATTTTTTAAGAAATTTTATTTCATTTCATTTAAACACTCAATTAAACGGTTGCTTTCCGAAAGCAATAGCCGGTAGATTTATGTCGAGCGTGTTGGTTTGTACATAGAGGAGACTTAACATAACTTCACAGGACTGGTTTCGAACTAGTCCCGTCTCCAGTTACCGCTTTCTGGCGTTTCAAGAATAATTAGTAGCTATAACAACGGACATGCTGAAAACTAAGTTCAAGAACAGAAACTGTGCACGGAAACGGGTTGACCTCAAAGTAACGAACAACGATTCTGGCAATGTATCGTCAATGTGTTTTGACTCGACGATCTCTCTGTGCGCGTTTCCTTTATTGTACATCAGAATGTTATAATTCATTTATTTTGCGAGACGATTAAATATATGCCATGTCCGTAACATTTTACGCGATCCAATATTTTTTGCATGTAAAAATAAATTTCAAGACCCGTCGTCATCTCTCGAAAGAGTATCTATAATTAAAATTAATTTTTAATCACGTATAACGTATAATATTAACGTTACAAATTATCGAGTGACTTTAGAATAATTCGTACATTGTTGTAATCGCGTATTAAAATTTAATCGACAGGTATCCACTTGGAAAAACAAGTTTTTACATGAAATTATGTTCATAATCGGTTCTTGTTTCCGCGAAAATCTTTTTCACTACATCCTCTCTTGTCCGCTCTCGTTTCGCTATTCATATAGGATCTTTATTCAAATCGTTTTCGCGAGCCCTTGCGAGCCCTCGCGAGCCCCGACGTAGGATTTGCATTATGTTTGGCTGATGGCTGCACAAAGCCAATCAACGTGCAAATGTGGTGAGGCTCCCGCCGTTTTTAGCAAGCTTCAACGCGCAAATCATCGGGATACGGAAAGTGGCATGTGATATTCATATACATATATACTTTGGGAGACAATATTAGATTTTATTTACGTCATACGTATTGCATTATTCCAATTATTTATCTCGCGTATAATAAATTTTTATCTATTTGAAAATATTTTTTAATTTACATTATGCTGAAAATTTCATCGATAGTGTGCGTGCACTTGAATTTCTTTGAAATGCTATATATTTTCATCGTCCTTTCGTATTTTGATTGTCGCTATTTATGAAGCTCCAGTTGCCTTAAACATCGCGCATTTGTTTTAAATTAAAATCGATATCCATCACATGGCGCATGAAACGGCATGCTTAGCGATGGCGTCTAGGTTTATTGAAACTCTGTGGCTTTCGAGCAATTTCGCGGAGCTTTGCTTTAATCCTACAGGATATGCTTCGTCTACCTCTCTCGTCCTTGTTACTCTTTTCTCCGTTGCGATTAACGCGTGCGCGAAACCGCTTACATTTTTTACGTGTCGCTAAGCACATATAAACAAAATTAATTATACAAGCCATGGACACGTACGGAATATCTCACGAAATATTTTAAATTACGACATTTACGTAGGAATTTATATTCGTCCGAGGGAATATTTCTTCGAAATTTATTCAAATGCGCGTAAGAAGAGCTTTAAGCGCGCCTTAGGGCGAAAACCAATAACCGTGTAACTACGTATATCTCGGATAACCAAACTCAGAGGTTCGGGGCAGGAAGTGCTCTTTCACATCCGGGCGAGGGAGGACGCGGCGCGAACCAAAGAGAATAGCTGAAGAATTCGCAGTGTAGGGCGCGCGTTAAGGTGAAATAAGAGCAGCACGATGATGCTTCCGACGGAAGAACGTAAGAGTAGAAGAAAGGGTAAAAAGATTGCATCGCACGGTAGGCAGGAAAGTTGGCTTCGTGTGTAAACCGTCGTGCGATTCCATGGCAGCCGTTAGACATTCCCGGCGTACGGGACGACGAGCCGCCGCGCGAGAGAAGAATCGTAAAACTTTATTGAAAGCACGCGCCCTCCCGCAAAACTTTGCCTCTCCTTCCATCCCCCTCTCTACTCTCAGCCCGGCGAGGCAAGAGAAGCCGATGTCGTGGAATACCGCTGCGGTTCCTGTCTTCGAACACTGCCTTCCCCATCGCTCCCGTACATGTCGGTTTATTGAAATACTGCGAGTTGCGGTCCAAAAACCCGCGCGAGTCGAAACTCATTACACGCTCTCTTTCTCTCTCTCTCTCTCTCTCTCTCTCTCACACACACACACTTCAAAGAACCGTCACTCGCCTCGTTCCTGCATGATTGATGCAATCTCACATCTCTCGAAAACACGCTCATTTTCCCTCAACGTTTAACATTGAGAGTTTCGAGTTTTTACCCATTGACATCCGGAATTTCCTGAGATTTTTTGACGAAGCTACATTTGTTTTCGCTTTGAAAGTACAACACGATATATAGATATATTTTTACATAGAATATTTACATTCACACATACAGTTTCGATAATTTTTAAAATATTAGATTAAAAAATACAATGGAGAGGCAAAATTATGAAAACCAAAGTTATGTCTCCCTCAATAGGATTTAATAGTTTAATTTATACGTTTAGTTTAATTTATATTTTAATTTTTCCTCCCCCCGAAATTTCTCCCCTTAATTTTACTAACAGATTTTTCTGGACTAAAACGCTTTTTAGTTTCTCAAAGTTTGCAAACAATTCTTTAACGATAGTTTTCCTGTATTAAAATGTCGGAATGTTGACATATTTTGCAAATCGATTTAAGGTAAAAAACATTTTACCATGCTTTAATAAAATATTATTCGAATCTAAATGTAATTTTCTGGATTTTAATTTCTATATTTTAATTGGCAAGTTTATTTTAAATATTAATTTACTGCCTGTTTTTCACTCCACTCCATACTCTCTGTCGTGGCCGGTCGATCATCGAATGTATATTGCCGCGCCCGATCGAAGATTATGGTTTTACGGTACATTATTGCCACATTATATATTTATACAACGCTCTCTCGCGACGACGAGCGCGCAAAATTGCGGCTGTAAAGATGAAACTTTGGATATGAAAGGGAACGAGAGATGCGGTGTGTTTAGTATATTGAAGTTCCCATCGCGAGTTATCCTATATTCAGCACCGAGTATTATTTCGCGAAAAGTGTCGTGCAGAAGAATGGTGTGAGTCGAGCCATTTTTGCGATATACAAGGGATAAAACAAGGGAAAGCCCTTGGCGCCGATATTTTAGTCTTGGCTTTACCAAATTTGCTCCTGGTTTTTCAAATTTCACGTCACGTAAAACGTACTCCGCCGGACGTCGCGAATATTTTTGATCGAAGCGCCGCGCCATATCGAACAAATCATTCGATACATCTCTTGTGGCTGGACTGATTGCCAAAAAGAGAAAATCGCGCGCACATGGACTTTGACAGCATACGTCTATTTTCTGTCTACGATGATATCGACGTGCCAGGACTAGTGTTTCTCCTCCTTTCGTTTTTATCGCTACATATTCCGTTACATATCAACGTCACGTTCTACGTTCTTACGTTCTACTTCAATGTAACGGATTTTCGCGCTAGATCGCGACCTCACCGCGAACTATTTGTAATTTTCCACTCGGTACGTTCCAGGAACTTGGGGATATTTTATACCTTGCTCTATGCTCTCCCGTACCGTACGACCTGTCGCCGAGAAGAACGGGCGACGCGACGAGATAAATCTCGGGCAGCCTCGCCGCCCCGTTCCTTCCGCGACAAGGAAACCGCCGCTTTCCCCCTTTTTCTCCGTTTTCCGCGCTCGTCTCCCCCCATTCCACCCTCGAACGGCAATCGAATCGCAAACGAACCGACGACACGCGGAATACATAGGTACCCTCGTATCGCAAACTCTCGTATGCGACGCGTTTAACAGCCAATTATATTGGCAACGATACATTACTTTAATTAACGCGATGTTTTCGAATGAATGAGAGAATGAAATGAAAGTTTTTTTTTTTTTATACAAGAAAATAGAGTTAAATTACTTATAATAATATTTTTTAATTTTGTATCAGAATCACTGATGTATCTATATTAATGATACACTTTCATTTTAAAGATCTAAAGAACAGCGCAAATTGCAGTTAAGATGTAAGACTTGTTTCGAAAACGTGTTAAAGGACTTTCTACTCTGATCTTCATTTTACTGTTCCGCAATCTTTCGCAATCATCGATAATCAACGCGAACTACATGCTAACTATATCGCTGCGGTAATGAGAAAGGTTGAACTTTTGCAATTTATACTTTTGGATTGACAAGGTAGCAGGAGTGGCAGAGGGAGGGAGGGAGAACGGAAACGATATTAGAGCGAGACGCTCGCTTTCTCAAGCACTCGGATGATTTCGTCGCCGGGGTTGGACCGGCGAGTTTCGCGTTTCAATTTTCTACCTCGATGAAATTCGACGAAAATTAAAGTCACGTAAAACTCGAGTCGCTCTCGCCGAGTCGCTTTTGACGAAACGCGGCCACGTCGGTTGCTCGCGTATTCAATCGGACGAGGCTGTGCTGGTTAAATGCACGTCGTATTTTCCTTTCCTCCCTCTAGATAATCGCAATCAGCTTTCCGACTCTGCGAGGCCAATCCTAGAGGCAACCAACGCGACATTTGCACGTTTGTTTGCCCATTACGGATTCGGCAACGATCGCCGTCCAAAGTTGGATCAGAAATTGGATCCGGTACGTTCCCTGAAAATATTCGCGATTGTCGCATTTTCAATTGTCCTTCGAGTATCGTACATTTCACGATAATCAAGCTTGAATGCACCGAAAAATCGCGCTGTTTTTATGCAACAGTATACTCTTTAGTATACGTGACAGAAATTTTGATCTTTTATTGAATTCCATAATTATTTTTAGCGTACCGTTACCTTTAATCATAGGCGTTGTATTATATTATCGTAATTAATAATAATAATAATAATTAATACGCCTAGCGTATTTATTTTTTGAAAATAATAGACTGTATAATCTGTGCAATTATATGTATATGGAAGCGTATATGCGAAAAACGAGCCCGCGGCGATCTGTTTGGTATTCGGCAAGTACATATTCATGATCGATATCCCGATATTATATACGTATATATTTAAGTCTTCCCCAATGAGTGGATTCGCCGGATATTAAAATTTCAGACGGTCGGATTTATAATCGGCATCGGTTAATTATATTTGGCAGGACGAAACTTCTCTCTCGGCATAAATGTCACGGCGCGCGAATATCGACGAATAAACGAGTGCGCCGACGAAGATTTCCGGCGCACAGACGGCGGCGCCGTGTTAATCCGGCTGTACGTTAATTATTCAACGACATCGATGAACGCGAGATTGATCCACGATGGAAATTGTTCATTTATAGAGATACTCACACACGCGCGCTCCTTGAAAACCAAACGATAATAATAATCGATAATTCATCGTATCACTCGAAGCAATAACTCGAAGAATTTTTCCCATCCGCGATTTTATTTAAACAAATTTTAATATTTTGCAATATAAAGCTAATTTTTTTACTTTTGCATTATCTATGATTACATTGCCATAATATTACAAAGACATGTCTATTCACTCGTTATCATGGACACGATCATTTTCTCTGACAGTAAGAGGGCATATTTTCAGATATAAATATCGTGATTAAACAAGCATTATTCATATTACGGCCGCGTTTGTAATTTTCACAATAATATTTGAAGAATATTTATAATAACGTAAAGTTAATACACAATAACTGTAACAAATCAATAATTAATTTATATTGTAATTATTATAAAATATGTATATTTTGATTTATTAATCAAATATATCGAGATTAAAATACTAATATCAATCTGTCAAATGCTTAAAATGTTGAAATGCTTTTGGAAAATAATTGTTTTCTCTAATAATAAACTACACGAGAGAGAGAGAGAGAGAGAGAGAGCATAACACGTGAATATTTTAATCTGTAAATATTTTCAATAAATTTTAGATAGAAACGCGCGCAGATTACAGATAGAGGCACACACACACACACACAAGCAGCTTATCATTAGCTCGGCATTTCTCGTAGAAACTGCTGTTTCGAATTTTAAGTCTATCATAATACGGCAACTTGGTTGGGGTGCTTTATTCCACCTCAGGCTATACGGCGTCGAGCGCTGGGAATTACGAATTTTCCTTCATCAGATCGGATATCCAATCTCGGGTGTTACTTCAAGATCGGTAACTGCGTTCAACCGTCTAGATTCTAGATTATCACTCGACTTTCATATAATCAAACGCAAGAAATCGATCTATAATAAATATACTACGGAAATTTCAGAAAAAGAATATTCGCTTATCTGTTATTTATAACGTTTTCGATCGTTAACATCTTTCAATAAAGTAATTCGCAGCTGACAGATATTGATGCGCGCATTTTAAAAAATTTTTGATGAGTTCTCTTATATATTTTTTGTAAGCTGTACATTAGTCTCGATTAATTGCAATTCAAGATTTAGTTTCTATGGAGAAGTCCGATAGAGAGAAGAAAGAAAAATCTATATAAATTAAGATTTATATATTCAGTACAGTTTTATTCCGTTCTATTCATTTTATTTTTATAGACACATGTTTTTACACAAGCGCTAAAATTCTCATCGTAAACTTTGTTCAAAAGCGATTACCCTCAGGAGAGATTAGGGCGATAGCAAGTTGTAAGACATCGGCTCGATGGATGTTGGAGGTCTAATTTTCTCATTTGAAAGGCTTAATGGCATATTTTTCTTTCCTTTCATGCTTTCCGAGACTTTCCCGAAATATATAGATAGCATTGTGACACGATGTGCGACGGGCGGTAAATGCGATTCGTATCTGCAAGTTCGTCACAGAGACGACGAAGGTTCTAATCGGCTTCGAAACGAGCTTGTCTTCTCGGGTTCAATTAGGCAATCGACGTTGGTACGCGAGTAAATTAGCAGAAGAGATCAAAGTTATCGTTACACGCTGTTTAATTCTGTTCTTTCTGACGTATCTTTTGTTGCCTTTTTTCTGTGTGGAAATTATTACATTTAGATTATTGCGATATATTTATAACATTAGAAAGTGAATGTGGATATATGTATAGTTTTATATCGAGAATAGAGATCGAAAGAGAAGCTATAAAATGGACAAACGTGTTCGAAGAGAAATGAAGAAAGTTTGATAGCAACGCGTCGTTGACTTAGACAGCAGTTGTCTCTCTTTCTCTGAATATATACCCGAGATGTATATCTTCCGTAAAACTTCTACAACACGAGTTCGCGGTCTCTAGCAGGGCAAAGTTAAAAGTGTTATCTGCGGAGCCGGTGAATAAATAAGACATCTATACGCTCAACATACGTTAGTTTTTCCCTCGCATTTAACCCTGTACTTTATGTGTGCAAATTTCAGGGAGATCTTCTTGCTTATACAATCTTCGTCAATGTTTACTAAAGTCTGAAAGATGATCTTTCCTCGGAGATGAGGTTTGATCCTACACCTCTATCCCATTTCGCCTCCGCCGCGTAGATAGAATTCTCGAAATAGAAAAACGGACTTATCTTACCGTCGCTCGCGTCATCCTCTGTGTCGGCGATTGATACTACTCGACAAGTGTCTCAACTCCCGACTTTGCCTTTATCCGTCTTAGCGTTCGTAGTTCGAACGGCACGAGAATATTATCCAGGCATTCGCCACGAGGCGGAGAGAGTCGCTCTTCCGTTTCGCCAGGATAAGATGATTCTGTTTATCCTGCCAGAAATACGTTTCTCTCTTCTCGAGAGACGATAATTTTCGTCTTTTCTCTTCAATCCGCTCGCGACTTCGCTTTTTCACGCGCTTCCTCATTTCGTATTCCTCTTCTCGCGTCTCGCTTATTCGTGTCGCGAAGCTCGTCGCTTCATTCCGCGATGCTTTTAATACGACCTTACTTTGCGGTTGCCCACCTCCCTTCTTATGCGATTGCCTCCCAGTAAGGATATTATATTTATTAAGTTGAAACTATTTGCGAGATGATTATTCGTTAAAGTACGAGGAGGAGTGCCGAAGCGTTTTATGACGAAACCGCGGATTTCATCATTAAATAAATTATACTTTTAAAATGAATCTATGAATATCCTTCTAACATTTTTCTGAAATATTATATACATATATATGCTTGCAGTGGTGCAGAGTATTTCGTAAGACATTAATTAAGAACGTATTCTTAGAGCGGTCTAAGAGATAGTTTTGTCTCTTCGGTTGGTTGCGTCATACTGTATTACGTAACTCGTGAGCTCTTCACATTAAAGAAGTCCGTAAGTCTCGAATTAACTTCAGTTAAATAGGACTTTTTAGTTTAAAGTTAAAATCCACTTGACATTTACTCAAGACTTTTGCTCTCCATTTGTCCTTAGGGAAGTTTAATTTGTCAGAATTCTTTAAATTGTAGCGGTAAAAAGTTACTTCGTAATTATTTATGGATTTAAATTTTTAGAAACATTTATCATATTGTTCATTGAAATAGGAACAACGATGCGACAATAAAAAAAAAAATCGGTTTATAAACATTAATAATATTATACATGGAGATTTAGATATATAATTGTGTTTTTCATTAAGATTATTAATTAAATAAATTTGGATAAACAGTATTTCTCGACAAAAGATAATAGATTTTAATTTTATTTTAATAGGTTTTTGAGATATGAAATTTCCTTTCGAATTATCGCATCTAAGATTTACTCTACTACGATGTAATTTATTTCTCGCTGTACTTAACTTTCCGCGATCACAGCGGGATAACGAATTTCATCGGGTTAATCGTTCTTCCGGTGCGAGAACACGCGCAGAATACACTCGGGAGAGAGAATTTCGCGCTTCCGGGTTGAACAATTTTCCGGAGGGGTGGATGGTCGACAAGATTTTACAGCCCATCGTTTCGCGAAAATCCTCCGAGGACGAATTTCATTAGGATCACCGGGATTAATCCAAGCTTTTCGCTCGGCTATCGCGAGCGAGCGAGCGTGCTCGCTCGTTCCGCGGGATTATATCGCCGGCGAATCGCGCCTCCACCCTTGCCCCTCCCTCGCTAGTAGAGGAGACGCGGGTTAGGTTTGATTATATGCGGTTGATTATACCCGCTTAGAGGACCCGTGGCCCTCCGGACTAGTCAGTCCCCACGCGATCTTTTGTGACACCGTGGAATTGCCAATCAAATATTCAGGCTCGCTTGTTTAACTGCCGCAATAAAGAACAGACGGCTCGAGCGGGCGCGAGCGGACTCTCCTCCCCCATCGCAACCACCATCACTAGGGCCATTCGCACCCTCGTCGCTTCCACGGGGGCTTTTCAACTCGGTGCTTGAATACCGTAAGGTGGTGATGCGGCACTGTGTGTCGGCCACGAGCGTTTACACGAAACACCACAACGCCGGATGTTCCATTGTTAATGCGAAAGGAAGAGATACGGCGTAACCCGGCCGTATCCTGTTGATTGAAGTCCAATTTTTTGCGATCCCCATACGAAGTCGAACAATTCGTCGTGGGACAGCTTCCGAAAAAGCTCCTTCTTGCGATTCTTCATGAATTTTTTATACGCTGTTACTCCTCTTTGATGAAAAGAGGGGAAAAAGATCTTCAATGATACTAATCGAAATTCAACACATACTTTTCTTTAAAAACAAGACAACTTCTAAATTTTAATCATATAATAAGTGAATAAAATTGTTTTCTAAATATGCGATAAGATTGCGATTATCGATAACGTGCTTGGTACTTTTCTGTACAGTAAAGTATTTGTTAATAGCAGCATCAATGAAGACGAGCGGGATAAAGATAGGAATTAGCATTAGAAATAGAAAGATTTCATTAGCAAAGAGCGTAAAAGGGAATGAAAAGTGAGATAAAAAAATATATATAATTGAGAGCGGGATTAAATTCTTTTCGTAATTACAATTAGCTTTTGATGCGGGAGAAAAAGAGGGTTTACAGTCACCTCCTCGAGTTGTCTTACGTATCGTCAGATGATCTTATTTGTTGAGAATTAATGAGCTACCCTGTTAGTATGAATTGCATCTCTGTGTCTCTATACATCAAACTTTCCTGAGACAAGGCGGCATCCTCTCATTTGCGATTTGTGCTTGTATTAAGAAGCGGGACCAGTCGTCTTCAACTCTCAGACAACGTTAATCTCCTGATTGCCGGGAGTCGGAAAATTAAACGTGGAAGCAGATGAGCTCTTGTTTATCTCTCATTAGAGAATACGACAAAGCGCCGTCGTCTCCTGTCGTATTTTTCCGCATTACGCAGCGTCGCAGAGCTGCGCGATTCGTCCCGTTCAATATGGTTTAACGTTAATTCAAATGTTACAAAATTACACGATCCTTTTTTTCAACGCGTAATATTTATTCGATAAAATATAATACGCTCCATTGTGATATATCAATAAAATATCCATGTGCGGGGAATAACGTTATCCTAAAATAATGAAAAGAATATTACGACATGGAAAAAAATTTGCTTTCGACGAGTAAACACGATCCTTGTCTCTAGCGGGATCATCTAAAAAGCAATTAGCCTATTGAATGTAAGCGTACTCATTATACGCTGCTTTAATTGCTCTCGAGATAAGAGCACATGCGATATTTAGATGACCTGGAACAAACCATGGTACTCTTTTCAAGATGGTTCTCTTTCTCGCCGTTCGCAATTACTGGCTCTGTGCCATTTGCAAATATCTTTGTACAACGGAACAAGAGTTTCGCGAATCTTTGATTCACATTCTGTCATTAGTTGATTAATTCGATTTAAATGTCTCGAATAAATACCCGGCTCGAGCGAATCCATCGTCGATTATTATTATGATTTTTCCACGCAAATTCTCGCGCAAATTTCAAACACACCGCCGCTGATATAATATCGTCCGAGAATTATTCCAATTTGTCAGACTGTCTCATTTCGCAATCGGATCATATTTCACGCGGGCAATAACAGCGAGCATAATATCGAGACTGTTTTTAGACCTGTGCGCACCGCGGCGATTGCAAACGCGCTTGAATTCACGCTCGCGCTTCCTTGCCCGACATCGTTAAAATTTCATGAAACTCATACGCCATGCCATTCTCATCGCGCCACATTGTACGGTTCCGTAGAAGTTCTTTTACAGCAATACCCGCGTCGCGAGTATCCGGCCCGCGCCAACTATTTTTACGCGTTTTCCCTTTTTCCTTTAAAGTATTCACGGTATATACGCTCTGTATGTGCACGTCAGTCGTTATTATGTAATGTATTACAGGCAACGCAGACGTGCCAACAACAAACGTGTTATCGGGCAAATAATAAGCGCGATAGCGTTGCTTGTTATTTAAAAAATGCATAATCTTGACACTATGTGTATGAACGGATCGCTCGAAAATTGACCCGAGTTTTCGCGACTAAATCGAAGAGTAAGGATAAAAAAGTAACGCTGTCGTCGATGTAGATTTTTATGTCGCTCGTTATACTTATTTTTGCGGATATCCAAGAATCAAGGAGCGAAGCAACTGGATTCGCTCGAGGGTCGAGTGCTGCAATTAACGGAATCTATGAACGCGCGTCTTCGTTTGGCTCTCACCCTTCTTTCTTACTCTTTCTCTTTAGCTTGGCAGAGATACTCGAACTCGGTAATCGTTACTCATCCCCCTGGGACCCGGCCAACTCAACCCATCTTCTTTTATTTGTGTGTTTTTCTCTGCTATTCTTCGATGGCTTAAAAGTTTTATTTCCTACGGGCTATCTGATTTCTCTCTATAAATACTGCAAGATAATTCCAATGAAACAATTAACTAGTCAGGCGAAAGTTTCAAACAACGCCAATAGTCATGAGTCCGTTTTAAAAATTACGCCTCACATAATATTATTAGATACTAATTAAACAATAAGATAATGCGTTAATTCAGGAAAAAAATTTGAAATTAATAAATAATATAATATTTAACAGAATTTTGCAGGAAAAAAGTACAATTTTTTTTTTTTTTTTTTCCCAGAAATATATCAGATTAAGCACTATTTCGTAATTATAAATTTCTTTTAATGAAAAGTTAATTAGATCTCATTTCTTTATCATCATTAAAATGTTAAGAAATGAATAAATATAATATTAATTTATTGTATGTGGATGCCGTTTGCGTCTTTCTTTGTTTTTTTATTACGACTTGTCAGCCGGAGAGCACTCGACGGCTCTCGGTGTAGCGAGTCGCCTCGTCTTGTGGAGCAGCTGCCCCGGATCGAAACCCCTGTACCCTGTTCGCACCCTCGGCACGTCTTTCAGCTGGGTTCCATGAGTTAACGAAGCACTCGGCTTGGCTCTCTCGGCTGACTAGAGGACCGGCGCTACCGTTAATTCTGCGTATACAGAGGAGACGAGATCGAGCTTGGTCGGCCTGTCTGTCTCTGCCGAAACTGCGCTTCTGTACTGGAAAGTGGCTGCCTGGGACGGTTGGGTGATCATTCGTGTGGATAGTCCGCAATTTTGCAAGGTCGGTTTGCATTTAACTCGATAAGTCGCCCTCGCGCAATCAGCAAATACTTGCGTCATCATCATAACGGTACAAGTCCGCGATGAATTCCGAGCTCTTGCACGAAACCTCGCAAAGACGACATCGATCGTCGATCTCTCCCTTTTAAGAGATCGCGCGCTCTTTAATGAGATTTCATTTGCTTGTCGTCGGCACGATCGAGAGCTCTTTGCGCGTCACTGCATTCTCTGCGTGTCACTGCACTCTCCGCTTTACGTAATTTTCGCAACGCAAACGCTGCGGAGATGGGAGATACGTTTAGGGGGAAATTGACGAAACGTAAGTTTTCTTAATATGCGATCCAATTAAAACTAAAGCAAAAAAATCTCAATTTCTCAATTGGCTGAAAGATTTTCTCATATAGATTTTATTACAAATTATATTACATTGCTAAAATATATACAAGAAAGATTGAAATAAATACCTACTTATATTTTTTTTTTTTTTTTTTGTAAAATTAATTTTGATGTTGCATTAATGATTATAATATTCGTAAGATACGCAAACGCAGTTTGCGTACAATATTTTCAGCTATTGAAAATTATAAGCTTATAAACATATCTAGGAAAGCAGGGGCTCGTTTACAAAATCGTCGCGCACACTAAATGACATTGAGATATATCTAAAGCTTAATCACGCAGTTGTCCAGACATGGGGCGGAAATGCGATGTCAGCCGTATGCCATACTGCTATTTGATGATGATTTAAATCCAAAACAGTGGACGGGGATAACTGTGATTATAGTGTGACAGCTGGAGAGTATCACGCCCGTCGCATTATTACATTGTTTCCGCTTTTCCATTACTGCAACACTTCCATCAAAAATATCGTCAACACATGCTTGTCCAAATATCATATTTTCCAAGATGAGACGATCTGACATTGACTTCAATCGCCGAATCGAGCAGATACGGACATGCGCATAAATCATGATTATGCAATTTCAAGTTAGTTGAAGATTTAACAAGTATATGAACGAGACACTTTTTGTCCTCGTTAATCTCTCGTTGATTAGTTGAATAAAATGACGAACAGTAGTGTTGGGTTAATTTAAAGAATAATTGAATTAGAGGGGATAGTAAAACGGGTAAAAACGCAAATATTACGCGTCCCAGAATAATTGTGTATAAATACTTTAGCATTCTTTTCTAGCTCGGACCGCATTTAGTATGAATTAAAACAAACAACGGTAAAAATTGAAAATATACATACGGCATCTTTCCTCTCATATCTACGTAGAAAACATTCGATTTTGTTAAATGAAAATGAGTTGTTTACATTGGTTAATCATGGTAATTTAGATGATGAGAAAGAAAAATAGCGATTAGTTACCTCTATTAAGCTAGCAGGACCAAATCAGCAGAATCAAACTGGACCTATCAGATTATTTAGTACCCATTTTGTACTAATTTGTACCAATAATAATAATTTTGTACCTTGTGCCATTTTCAAAAAAACCGTGGCGCTGCTACCATCAAATTAAGCTAGCAGGACCAAACTAAAACAAAACAAAAAAATAAAAATAAGACCAGAAATAGAAAGGGCTGAATTTGTACTAATTTGTACCACCCAAATAAACTCAATATATTTAGCCCTTATGCTTAAAACAACCCCCAATTGAATTTAGCCCAATTAAGCTCAAGAGTAAAGTACTCTTTCCAATCAGCAGAATCAATCGCTACTTACACACTGGACGCGGCATAATTTGTACCGCCAAAATGTGAAGTTTCAAATTTTGTACCCCCGCCGTTCCTTCGAAAACTACCCCCGACCCATCTCAATCTCAAGAGTAAAGTACCTTTCGCCACGAGCAGAATCAATCGCTACTTGTACACACAACGCGACATAATTTGTACCATCAAAATCTAAAGTTACAGATTTTGTACCCCCGCCGTTCATTCGAAAACTACCCCCGACCCATCTCAATCTCAAGAGTAAAGTACCTTTCGCCACGAGCAGAATCAATCGCTACTTGTACACACAATGCGACATAATTTGTACCATCAAAATCTAAAGTTACAGATTTTGTACCCCCGCCGTTCATTCGAAAACTACCCCCGACCCATCTCAGTCTCAAGAGTAAAGTACCTTTCGCCACGAGCAGAATCAATCGCAACTTGTACACTCGGCGCGGCATAATTTGTACCGCCAAAATGTGAAGTCTCAAATTTTGTATCCCCGCCGTTCCTTCGAAAACTACCCCCGACTTCTATCTGTCTCAAAAGTAAAGTACCCTTCGCGACGAGCAGAATCAATCACTACTTGTACACACAACGCGACATAATTCGTACCATCAAAATCTAAAGTTTCAGATTTTGTACCCCGTTTTTTTTTTTATTGTGTTTTTCATGTAGTTTTTCGTTCACAAACACATACATACACATCCTCATGCATACCCGTATACATGCAAGTACGTATGTTTATTTCAATACCTTTATACGTAGAATCATTAAAAAAATTTAGAATAAATTCATTACTGAAAAACATAATAAAAAAAAAACAGGGTACAAAATCTGAAACTTTAGATTTTGATGGTACGAATTATGTCGCGTTGTGTGTACAAGTAGCGATTGATTCTGCTCGTGGCGATAGGTATTTTACTCTTGAGACTGAGATGGGTCGGGGGTAGTTTTCGAAGGAACGGCGGGGGTACAAAATTTGAAACTTCACATTTTGGCGGTACAAATTATGTCGCGCCGAGTGTACAAGTAGCGATTGATTCTGCTCGTGGCGAAAGGTACTTTACTCTTGAGATTGAGATGGGTCGGGGGTAATTTTCGAATGAACGGCGGGGGTACAAAATCTGTAACTTCAGATTTTGATGGTACAAATTATGTCGCGTTGTGTGTACAAGTAGCGATTGATTCTGCTCGTCGCGAAGGGTACTTTACTCTTAAGACGGATAGAAGTCGGGGGTAGTTTACGAAGGAACGCCGGGGGTACAAAATTTGAAACTTCACATTTTGGCGGTACAAATTATGTCGCGCCGAGTGTACAAGTAGCGATTGATTCTGCTCGTGGCGAAAGGTACTTTACTCTTGAGATTGAGATGGGTCGGGGGTAGTTTTCGAATGAACGGCGGGGGTACAAAATCTGTAACTTCACATTTTGGCGGTACAAATTATGCCGCGTCCAGTGTGTAAGTAGCGATTGATTCTGCTGATTGGAAAGAGTACTTTACTCTTGAGCTTAATAGGGCTAAATTCAATTGGGGGTTGTTTTAAGCATAAGGGCTAAATATATTGAGTTTATTTGGGTGGTACAAATTAGTACAAATTCAGCCCTTTCTATTTCTGGTCTTATTTTTATTTTTTTGTTTTGTTTTAGTTTGGTCCTGCTAGCTTAATTTGATGGTAGCATCGCCACGGTTTTTTTGAAAATGGCACGAGGTACAAAATTATTATTATTGGTACAAATTAGTACAAAATGGGTACTAAATAATCTGATAGGTCCAGTTTGATTCTGCTGATTTGGTCCTGCTAGCTTAATAGAGGTCGATTAGTTTTAAAACACTTATTCGTAGATATGTCTCGTGTTCGCTTTACTTACAACATTAAAGTACAAATATTTTCTTAAATAGTAGAATTAAATTTAAGATTAATAAATTTTTTGTAAAATGTATAAAAATACAGGATTCAATTGTCTGCAATTTTGATCGTCGCATTTCACAGAGAGATAACCAATCGCGTACTTGCTAATCGAGAGTTATTTCAATAAATATGCAACAAATAATCGTAATTAATGAATTGATTTATGGAAAAATAATATCTGTTATGATTATATTTTCCGCCATCAGTTCTGCATCAAATATTTTTGTTTATTATTACCTTTTTATCATTCTGTATGTATATAAATTACGGAACGTAAACGATACGAGATACATTAATTCGCTGCTTTTTGAAACACATATCGAATTGCCGTAAAATGTAATTTGCTTAAAATACATTGTGCTGAAAATGAAATTGATGCCGTTCGAATAATCAAACCTGTCGTTCATTAAATTCGCGCAATAGCTAGAATGACTAATTTACGATAGCCGAACTGTATCAATTGTTATTTATTAATTAAATAGGGAATCCTTATTATATTAAAATACGCTTAATTAACTCACATATGTAAATATTTAAATTTAAAAACGCATTAAGTTTAATCTTGATTATTGATGAATTTTGATTAAATACAATTTTTCAAAAGATTATAAGCTACGATATATTAGTTATTAGTATTTTGTAGTATTTTTTTGTAACAATTAAAATATATGTGTGTATATATATATATATATATAAAGACAACGAAGACTGATTTGCGTTACCGCATTCGGAACCTATCTCGCACATCTAAAAACATCGCTCGATTCTCGAGTATCCATTATAGGTAAATATTTTATTTTTACGAAATATTTTATTTTTACGAAACATTTTTCTCTCACATCATCTTGCATATATCTTTATATATATATATATATATATATATATATATATATATATAAAGATATATGCAAGATGATGTGAGAGAAAAATGTTTCGTAAAAATAAAATATTTACCTATAATGGATACTCGAGAATCGAGCGATGTTTTTAGATGTGCGAGATAGGTTCCGAATGCGGTAACGCAAATCAGTCTTCGTTGTCAAAAACACGGTACGATCTAATAAACGTGGGATAGCATTGAACGTTTCCAGAAATTACCTGTTGTACTGGAAACCCCTTCGATCGGCAGCGCCATTTATCAAATTTAGCCCATATCTCTCGGTTCGGTCTCGAACGAGAAAGGAACAAATGGCCGGCGAAAGTTAGCGGGCAGGCACTGGTGTGGACTGCGGACGGAAAGGTAGAACTATTTGTAATTACGTTTCTTTCCACTCCATCTGTGCCGGCGACCTGAGCCCCCTCCGGGCACCGTTATATCTCCGCTGTCTTCGCTACTCCCTTTACATCGTATTTCACTTACATTTTTCCGGCTACCTCCCTTTTTCTTTTCGCGTCGTTACAGGATACACGGTCGCGTCGAAGGCAGATACTCGTCCGTCCCATCGATACTTTTCGCTGGCAACATATGTGATACAAAGCTGCGCAATTCCGATTTTCGCGATTCCGCGAAAACATCGAGACCTTTGTAACGAGAATTTTCATTAAAAATCCAATCCAGGCGTTATTTAACAATCGAACGCGTATCTCCCTCTACAAAGCTGAAGTACTTTCGATAATTTGCGATTATTGTATGTTCGAGCGATAATATTATTATTTGCGCGAATATCGAGGAAAGCATTTGGAGAGAGCTGTGAGCTATGGCTCGTGACGTATATAGCAATTCCTCTCAGATAATGGCATTTAGCTGTCGATCTTCAGCGCGGGATTTCTACGTTCCTAGCCACGTAATATCAATTTCGCGACGCCGCCGGCGATGAGGACGCTTTCGCGCCGACCGGGTTTCGCGCGCGCGTATATACGACTTTTATGCAATCGGTTCTTGATTAAGATTAATTGGATTTTTCGGTGAATTTACGTGCGCCGGACGAGCGCGCGGCGTTGGGTGATTGCTTTGACGGGTTGTCGGAAAAAGTCGACACAGGAATAAAAAAGAGAGAGAGAGAGAGAGAGAGAGAGAAGGAAAAAACGCCATACCAGGATTGTGCCGACATTTCTATTATACTAAAACGCCGCATCGATGTGGACGGGGACGTGACGCAGAATGAAATACGAAGTTTTTGTGCGTAGTGCACTTTATTATTATTATTTTTTGTTTTTTGTTTTTTTTTACATCTGCGCTTCCGATGATATTCATTGCGCCCCCCCCCCCCCTTCTCCTCTTCCCATCTTCACTGGCATTGAAATCGATGGCGATAGAAAATATCACGATTCATACGCGTTGTTCTATCTTCTGTATTATCGTTTAAAAATAAGCAGTTTTAATATAATTGAAGATTTTAATATTAGAAGAGTAAAGAGATTTGGCAGGGGAGGGGAGGAAGGGAAAGGGGATGGTCAAAAATAGGATTGTCTGCATAATTGAAAACAATTCCCTTTTTTAATTTCATACTTTTTAAAGCGCACTTAATAGAAGCGATATAACTTTTCTATCAACAAAATTGCATTTTTTCCTTTGTAATTTAATCTCACGCAAAATTGGATGAACTCGATGAAAGCAACGCTCTTCTCTACTCTCTCCGACCATTTCCCCCCTCCCCCCTCCCCGTTGATATTTGAGCTTACATGGTCACTGGCATTGATCGACAATCGTTTTATTTGTACCGACGTATATTCGACTGTGCTGTATGGGAATTTCGCGTGTTCCCTTCTTGCCTATCCTATACGTTACCCTACCCATTTCTTCGTTGCTCCTTTCTCGAAAACTGCAAAGAATTTTCACCGTTTCCGCTTTCCTATCACTTCAATCTCTTTCTACGTACACCTCCCTTGATAAGCTACACAAACTTCTAGCCGCGAGATAGGGGAAATCCTTCCAAGTTTCGCGCCGTGATATCGAGCTGCTTTACGTCTTTTCCTCAAGTCGGTTTAAATCAAATGAGACTGACGTACGCTTTAGATGGGATTAAAATGAGAGCGTATTTTGGATACAGAAAATACTTGTGGATGTTATATTGTCAATATATTGTAGCGTTAAATTTTATACATTCGATTGACGTTACCTTCGTGAGATCAGTTTCGGAAAAAAAAGCGAATATTCTGATGAGAAAGAGAAATAAATACGAAACTTTTCTGAAAAAGAGATTTGCTTTGGTTAATAGAGAATTTCGGCAATTCCGAACACAGTTTACAGTATGTAGACATCGCGTAAAGGCAGCGTAATTAGCGATTCGACTGTACCTGACAAAAGTTTCGAACGGTAACGGCGTTACTGAAAGGAAGCGGATTCGAAATGGAGAGCGGTTGAACGAACGGGAATCCGCTTCCGTTCCAAACGAGCAACAGTAGTATTTTGGACGAAATGTTGGATTTTAGAATAGAATCGCGACAATAGCAGTTTAGCGAAATCTATCCGCGTAAATTGCATCTACATGCTCGCTCGCGATTCGTTAATAGTCACGTAGTACGTTGATATATGTTTCGTACATGCGAGCACGTACGCGCGATTCGTGATACGTGTTGCCTAATACGGACGATGTTAAAATGAAATTAATGCGAATGATATCGTCCGAGTAATTCAGACAGCTTCGTGATTGACGCTAGTTGAATAAGTTAATACATTCACGTTAAAATATCACTTTTACGCTCATAGGATTTTTATTCTACATTACGATAAAATGTGCTCTTGTAGATCATCTGAAGAAAATGAGATAACATTACAAGGAAATTTTATATTTAAATAAAAGTAATTTAAACGTAATACTCTACATAACGCGACAGTTGATATTGAGCATCGTAATAAAATGTGATTTATAAATGGAAATCTTTATAATTATAGCGGAAGATAATAATTATTAAATATATCAACATTACTCGAGGAAGAAAATTATTTCTAAATAATAACGAATAGAAGTCGACTTTGCACTCGCGATTTTAATGCGCTGAAGAGAGATAGTGTTGGTTGAAGGAAAGTTTATACATCACAGAGCGGGGATACTTCCTGAAAATTGTTGCAAGTAACGGATAATAAACGCGCGCATGTACAGGTAATCGCTCAATTAACAAGCGCCGCAAGGATCAAAATAATGTCCGCAAGGTACGAGACTGGTGGGGACGCCGCCGTCACACCGTGAATCCTTTGATAATTATAATTAGAGGTGTGGTGAGCGGACACTGGCTCGTCGCCGTCGTCGTCGCGAGAGCAGCCTTGCGTTATTATTTTACCGCATTATACAACATCGATGCACGCGAAGAAGGAGACGCCGGAGGCCGAGGTAAGGACGAAGAGACAAAGTAGCTTCTCCGAGGTTTCCTTCCCTATTATCCGTGCTTGGCGGTCCGCTCACTCGGCATGCATACAAAGCAGTATTTATAGCCGCCGTATATCGGGACAATGTGCCCGCCCGATCTATCTCCCGGAAGGGAGAAGTCGAGCAAATATTCATTCAGGTCTCGAAACATAATCGTTCTACCTACCAGCAAAGTTGCCCCTAGTTGTTACGTTAGCGGAAACGACGATGACGCGCAGGAGAAGATGTACGGAATTTTACGATAGCGCGAAAGAAAAAATACCCGAGGGAAGCTATCGCGATGTTATTTTACTTTTTCCGGTATACACTGATGTTATTAAAGAAAAAAAAAATCGAGACATAGAAAATAAAGGTATCGATTAGAGGTAGCTTTTTTTTGTAGCTTAATTTTTTTTATATAATTCTTTTCAATTTAAATTTAAAAAAATTTAAATTCATTTTCGATTGAAAATGCCAATTTAAAAAAAAAAAAATTGAAAATTTTGCGCTCATATTATATCTATATATCTTTGAAGAAAAAAATATTTACTTTTCGCAAGAAACATGGGAGACGGAGAAAATGTTGTAATGTCACGATGAGATCTCTCGGTACACTCTCTCGCGTAAATGCCATTATACGCGCGTGAGTAGTAAAGCCGCGCGTGTGATCGTACAACGCGGCAAGTGTGCACTTTCGAAGATTTGCGTTCGCGTGCATAAACGAAAGGTTATTGTACGCGGCAGTAAACGTTACGTGCAATTTATGCCGAAAGTAAAGCAATTAAAAACAAACTTTTGCCGGCACGGGGGCGAAACAATATCGGCGAAACAGGTAAGGCGAATTTAAGGCGAGACGAGGAATAAGAGAGCGCGCGCCGCGAATGTCTCGTGTACTGAAACGCGAGGACTATACGGTATCGTTTAATTCATTTATCCCGATCTCCTCGAGGAAGTTTTTACTTCCGCCAGGTGGTGGTCGAGGCGAAGTTCCTCGCGCCGAATGAAGTAAAGGGAATACCGTTGCAGGCGCGGTGAATTTAAATCGCCGGAACAAAGTATTGTACAATATTTCGTTTCGCACAGTCGTCTCCGCGAGAGAACGAATAGAAGCGATATACACTTTCCGACTATAATAAAAATCCGCCCTCCGCCGCAACTCGCGTCGTGATGAAAATAACAATCTGAATAAACATCGAGGGAACGTTTAAGGATCCCTTCACAGTGCCCCTATGGTTTTCTTCGAGAGTACCTTTAACAGGTACCTTCTGTCGTGTTGTGTAATAGATGCAACGTCGCGTAAAGAATCACGCGTACGCGTAGATCCTTCGTCCGTTTATTTTGAAAATGCCATCCTTCTCGATGGCATCTTGTCGATATTTCATATTCGAGTTATAACGAATTTATAACTTCCCACCCCCTCGCCCGGGTTCGATCATCTCGAACTCGAACCAAGTTCATAAGCCGCGATAAAACCACTCGCGATACTCGGTGAATAGCTTAAAAAGTTCACGTAGTCACGTAGTCCGCGGCTCGTGTATGGACCATCTGCGGGAGACACAAGAAGATGGAGATAGCTATGGATTGCGAAAAATACGGCGACACCGCAGAGAGCAGGAGCTCGGCAAATTGTACCGCCTGAAAACTGGCTGCCTTAATGAACGCGAATAAATATTAGGCGGCGACGAGGTCTGAATAGCAATGGTAGGGGTACCATTGGATGGTCAATTAGTTACGCAAATTTTTAATCTCTCGCGTTTTTTTTTTTTTTTTTTTTTTAACACATTTTATTTATTTTTGCTCGCGAAAATAGATTAAAGCTATTTTTCGTAAAATTCAAATTTCGAAAAATATATTATGTGCGCTTAAATTCTTATCGAGAAGAAAATCAATTTTAATGATCTTAAATCTTCTTGTCTTCCATATTATCGACAACGTTAGAATTAAATCGGTCTTAATTTTGACCTTTAAAATTTCGTTTTTTGATTTCGAGAGGTCATTACAACTGAAGGGAGCACTCGACGTGAAAGGAGAGGACAGGAATTGGCAGGGACTTTCGTTTTTCGAGAGAAGCTACGGACTAGCTCTCCATCCACTCGAATCACTTTGCGAGTTAAGCGGCACTTTTCACGTTGTACGTGACGTGCCGGGCGAATGTATATATTGTATACATACACATCGGCGCGCGTAGCTGTTGCTCCTCCACTTTCTCGCAAAGTAGGAATAAATCTTCGAATAAACGAATATAACACTTTACGTCGTTCGGAGTACGATTCAAGATTTGAAAGTGTTTAAGGAGGTGTACGTATACATATGTAATTCAGACGATACGCAGACAAAATGAATAATTTCGAATATCTGAAAATTTTTTTATAAACTATAGCAGTCTTATTAAAGTTGCGTGATAACTGCATAGAGAATAGAGATTATATCTCCGTCCAGCGAAATAAGTTAATTTAGTTATTCAAATAAAAATTTACTTTATTTTTTACACACTCAAACTTTAAATAGCTTTTTATTTTCTACCAAGTACAAAGATTACAGATTTAAATCTATTCCGGAGGTAATGTACAATACACGTTCTACGTACGAGAATTCTCAGTTGTGGCATACGTATTTTGCATATTGAATTACGAATTTATAACTTACATACAAACTAGAAGCCGTGCCGTTACATTAAGCCGTTCCGGGCAACTTGACAGGGGCAAGATAGCCATAGTGACTTCATAACTGCATAGCATATGTATAACTATGCATACAAGAGACGCTCTACCATGAAAATTGAACAAAGAACAGAGAACGTAATGATACATTTCGATCAAATAGCGGTGAATAGCTTCGTTTTATCCCACTATGTAAGAATTTGCATAATTTTATTTTGCATAATTTTATTTATGCAATTTATTTATATAATATTTATATATATACATATACAATATTTTGCACGTACACCTCTCCCTTTAACGTTACATTTTAGAGTTATAAATAAGAAAAAGCACACCGGGAAAATGATTTCTCTTTTTATAAGTGATTATATAATATATTTCCTACGAGGGAAATAACAAGCTGAGATAGTTGAGCGTGGCGAAAGCTCGGGCAATAAAATTCAAGAGCGGTCTAGTTCCTCGGTTTTTACCTTTTCCTTAAAGTAATTCGATACGCACGCCGCGATTTCTCGTTTGCAAGCCGCTGGGATTCAGATTCGGGCGCGAGCTGGAAAAGTGGCAAAGAGGGAAGATATCTTGGCGGCGTCTCGGTGAGAGGCCGAGGGAAAATGCAGCGACAAGTGTTATTTCGCACGTAGATTCCAGTTTCCAATCTCCTTAGCGATGCGGTATCTCGGCTCGCGACGGACTCGCCTTTCCGTTTTGCATTATCGGGACTTTACCTCGACGGCGGCGCGAAGCCTTCTGCTCGATGCTTTGCATTACTTTGCGAAGGCACGACCTTTATACTCGTCTCCTAAATGGAGTTTATCGAACGCTCGAGACGAACGCGAGAAACGCGTGAAGAGGTTGATCCGCGTTGTCGAGACTCAATCAGAATGCAATTAAATTCTTAATGAATCTAAAATATATATTAAAGCATAATTTGTGCTTGTATCTTTGGTGAATTCGTTTTTATCATCTTTATCGCAAACATTAACTTTTATTATATATAATGTCATATATTAAATATATAATATGCCGATGCAAAGTCTTTATTTTTACAGATTATGATAAAAGAGATTTGAAAAAGCTGAGAAATATATTGAAAAAAAAAAAAAAACAGTCATAATGAAACGTCCTAAGTCAATTTGACGCAAAACGCTACGATGATCTAACGAATAGCTGACAATTTTCCATTGTTAATTACAATTTGCTCAAGAAGCGTGCGCGCAGCTATCAGCAAATGTCGGCTAATTCTGCCGTCTGTTCTCCGCGATTGTTCTAACGAGCAAACTCTAATAAGCGTTACCGTTCTTGCGGAGTTCGGAACACGAATCGCCTAATCCGCCGGGATCTTACCTTACTCACGGATTAACCTTACCTCTCTCCCGAACTTCTACAGAATGCCTGGTCCGCAGCCGCGAAAGATCTTCTTATAATCGCGTATCAATTTTTGCGAGTAGCCTCGGGTTTCTTTCAAGTTAGGATCGTACGTACCTACGTGGAAACCGCGCGGGAGAACGACTTCAAATATTTCTTCGAGTTCTCTTTGTTAGTTCTCTTCTCTTTTTTATTTTTTTCTCGTGGATCAGTTTTTTATATAAGTCAAGTTTTAAGTTAAATTTTATTCCATTATTGAGAGAGCTTCCGATAAGCATTATTACATTTCTTCTCACGCAATAAATACATTTGGCCAAAAAAAAAATTGCTTCTCGCTATTTGCACTTTTATCATCGTCGTTCTCGTAATGTCTCCCGTTAAACGATTATTACTTGCACGCAGTCGAAGAACTGTGCCTATGAAAAATACGCATTATTGGATAATACGATTCTTTCGTCGTATTTTATTCCATTTTGTTTTAATATTACTCATCGCTACATCACGTTTACTTTACATTTACCTCTCTTTTGCATGTCTCTCTGTACATGAAATATTTGAGTTAATGAAACAGAGATTTTTCTCCGCATTCGTTATCGATCCAATTCATTCAAGCGTACAATGCAGCTTCCTCCATCCTCACTTATCTCGTCATCTGTTTTTATCGTGACATTGATTCACCGCGTTATCACGTTCCTCTCTTCCACTTTTCTTTCCCTCTCTCTGTTTCAATGTCATTATCCTCTACCTTCTCTTCTCCGTTACACTAGTCCGCTTATAGGAAACTATTTCATGCCGTAAGAGCATTTGCTCTCAAAAGCGACCTTTCCCATAAATCCTCTCATCTTATCCGCCCTGTTTGAGAGAAGATGATGCGAATGGCGTAGACTACATTCGCAATTAGGTCACACGATGATTGGACGGTTATTCATAAATACATAAACATATATGAATACATAGACGGGTGCAAAATAAAAAGTATTAAAATATTCAAAATTAAACTGTAAACTGGATAAAATTGAAAAGGTGAATTTTAAATTATGTAATGTATAATGAAACATATAAAGAAGAAATAATTTTTAAAATAATTTATTTTTATCAAACACACATATAATCGAAGGGAAAGAATTGGCAGGAAAATCTATGCGATAATTCATTATTTTATATATATTTCCTTTTTATTATAAAATATATTAATACCTAACAAAAAATTTACATCGGATGAATACGTATAATAGTATGTACACATTCGTCGTTTACGAGGAAATAGTCACGGTTGACATTACGAAGGAAGGACCAGTTCTATAATAATATGCCCTATATCGTAAATAACACGTCGTACAGCATATATCATTGATATTTGCAATCAGTAATGTGTGAGAATAAAAAGAGATGATCCCAATTAATTGTGTGTCGGATTGCACATCGAACAGCATTTATTTACCTTCACGTTGAATGCATATGCGCGCGCCGTTATTTACACGAGCTCTAACTAAACGCACGCTCGTCACGCTCCTTTGCATTTTCATATATGCGGATCACGCTCCAAATATTTTATATACGCTCGATCTTCTCTGCGAATGCAACCGATGAGATCTGATTAATAGTACTTTTCCGAATAAATTATAATATAATACTGCATAAACGCGTTTTATGTTACGAAGTGTTATGTATTATAAAAAATGACATAAATCTTACTAGCCGAGATTAACATTGCGGATACACACTAAAATTCAACAAATCTCTCTCTCTTTTTTTTTTTTTTTTTTTTTTTATTTACGTTACTCCTCTCCTTTTTCTCTTTATGTAATTATTCTTAAAACTTCAACGAATAAATTTCCATTCTTTTTGTTTTAAAAGAAAAAGCTAAGAAGAAGTTGGAGGCAACTCAGAGTGCCTTTCGGGCTCTTTGTTAAATCTTAACATGCATCGTATCAGAAAAAATTTACATTTTTAGAATCAAAAGCAAATATTTAGTTAATTAGAAAACCCGTCTTCAGCATATCCGTTTAAAATACTGCTATCAGCGAAATATTATTATTATGTTCCAGCATCTAATCACATGCGCGTTTAATACACATTAAGGAAATGATTACCTCTGAGGCTAAAATGTATTGATTGTAACGATACGATACGACAGAATTCCACGATGCGAAACACGTTATACAAAAGAACGAAAATTTAGATAAAAGAAAAAAATTAATATTCATTATAAAGTAAAAGGCTTAAAATCAACATGACATTTATCGTTTTAATGAAAAATTTATTTCCTATCTATATATATTTAACTTTTAATTATAAAACTCTTCTCTAGAGATTAATCCAATGAATACGATTTTGTCCAACGTGCTTCTCCGCGAATGTCGTAAAATAGTTTGATAAAACTATGATGCTTACTTTGATGATTATTCTCTAATGCACAATCATTTTTTTTCTTTCTTTTTTTTTTTTTTTTACAAAACGATGGATATAACAGCAACAGTCGCTCTTTTTCTCATCAAGAATTCATATTTACACGCGCACTTTTACAATGTACCGATCCGAATTAGCATGGTCCTTAATTCCTTCAACATGAAGTCGCACTAGATGACAATATAATTATATAATTAATGTTCGGTACACTGATTCTGATAGTATAGTCGAAGATGAAAAATGTACATAAAACGACATTTGAGAAGTACGATAGATTACGGATGTCATAATTTATCGATTTCATATACGCGCGTCGTTCGGATATATCGATCATGGCTTGGCAAATTTAACAAAAAGAGGAATAGATAAATCTAACTATTGAAGAAATCTGTTATATAAAAGTCCTTTTTTTTTTGACATTCAATATCTCGTACTTTCTCATACTTTCAATCTATCGAGAGTTAAAAAATTATGTAACCATAATATAATTGAGACAACTGCCTTCCTTCATGCTATGAGAAGAATGAACAAACGATTAAGGATGTGGTAGATAATAACCGATCGATCAATCGAATCCTTATTGCCAACAATGATAATCGTCTTATGAAGCTGCCAGCAATTTGACAAGATTAATCGCAATCACTCAGCCATCCCTCAGACACTCGGGGGACATCGTCAATATCCTTCATTATTGGATCGCGCATCGAAAGTGTCAAATTAGCGAGAAAGCTTTACGCTGTTCGATCACAGACAGAAGCTAATCAAAGGGCACATCGCCCTGCACGAAAGATGAATTAGCATGGCTCTTTTGCGCGATCTTGCATCCAAACAGTTCAATTTGTAATGATTCCGTCGGATCAACAATAGCATAATTGAAAGGTAGAAATTAAATAGCGATTAATTAATCAAGTATCGGTGGAAAAAAATTTCTGATTTTTATACAAGTAAAATTTAAAAAATTTGAGCAAACACTATAATCAGGAGAAAATTAACACGCCCGCGTATCCTCCAAAAAAATTACATCTGCAAGAATAGTAAAACAGAACCAAATCAGTGAAATAAATTAGCTTTAAATTACATAAATAATGATTAATAACTGCAGTAGCAATTTAGCATTAATAACTAATCAATAAGCAGACTTTAAAAATATTTAAGAAATATCAGACAAAAGGAAGATTATTTGATCGCACGACCAATCGTTGTAAATTGTCTCGCGGCTATGAGACTCACATAACGAAAACTTCGCGAACAATGGAGGTATCGAAATTGTTTAAGTTTGAAGAAGTTCCTTCTTCGCTATTGAAATTGACATTTCTCGATATAATGTTGAAGAGCGTGTAATCGCGTTAACTCTATTTTCACATTAATCTGTCATTACCACTCGCGAAGTGCGAGTGCGATAATACTAATACAATAATACTTAGATCTGAGAGATTATTGTTCAGATTTTTTGCCATCGCAGAAATGAATATAAATGTATATTGGTCAGAAAATTCTCGTAGACGTTTTTAAGTAAGATATAGTCTATCGTTGTTCTCATTTTTCGTTGCCGAGAGACCGAATTACGGTAGGTAAGCCGAAACGACTTCAGCGAAATTAAGATTAAACGGAGGAGCGGTGAGAGAATAAACCGACACAGGAATTCGCTCGCGACCCTTATGGCCTCTCTAAGGACAACTAGGCAAGGTAACCGGTTACGAAACGGTACGTTTATGGAGATAGCGAAATGGCCGCCACTTGCTCTGCCCGGTCACGCGATAAGTGCTCGTGAGTCGAGCGAGCGAAAATACAAGAAAGACGAAGAGTAAGGGAAACGATGGTTTGGTTTGCTGAAACATTTCTCGTTCTATTCCTGAATCGTTCCATCCCGCACGAGCCCTCCCATCGTATCTCTCTCCGTCTCCTCTCTTTCTTTCTCTCGCAGATAAACCGATAGCTCAATTAGTCACGAGAACGAACTCGCTTTTCCGGCTATCTCTTTTCCCCACCTTCCTCACCGGCCGGCAGTGGTCGCAGAGAGAAATGGCCGGGTGAGTCCTTAGGTTAGGAAGGAAGGCGGAAGTCGATAAGAGGCAAAGTGGAATCGGGCAGCGGCGTGTGGAAGCGCGTAGCGAGAAATGCGAGAGGGAAAGGGGATCGGCGTGATACGAGAGTAGTGGAGGAGAGCGGAGGGCGAGAGAAAAAAAAGGAAAGGATAGAAAGAGGAACGGGATGAATGAGGGACAGGATGCTGGGGAATGCGCATGCGAAGGGGGGAGAGGTTTTACCGCGAAAGTTTCTCAAGGGAGACGATACATCCGCTCTACGAGCGAACAAACCGACCCGTCGATCGATAGATCCCGAACCAGCAGCTCGTTTCCTTTCCATTTTTTTTCTCTCTCTCTCTCTTTTTTTTTTTTTAAGTTTTGCTCGGAGAACGGTACGTCGACGGAGCCTAAAGTTATAGCTCGCGAGAAAAACACGATGCAGTAGTTCTACCTCTTGATAGTGTCAGCGAATCACGACATAACGAACGAATCGAGTTAGAGCCTTGAGATGCGAAAGTCACTAAAAGTCTTATCGGAAAATAAGGATATGTCACGCGCCGATAGATGTGAGAAAAAAATATTCAAGTGGACTAATAACATCGCGATTCTCTCAACTAATAACATAATGCTGTTGTCGATTTTATTCGATATAATATTTAAATTCGATCTTTTCATTTTCTTTAAGAACGGTACTTTCGATCCTTGATTCGTTTACTAGTATTTACGCATTTTGGTAACGTTACGCATTGATAAATACTCTATCCGGATTGAACCCGTGTAGCGTGTAATCCAGAAAGCTCTTTCAGCAGTTTCATAACACCTTTGCCAGAGTTGCGTTCTAGGCTGTCCTCGGGAAAGCTACGTCAACGCATAGAACGTGACTTCGTTTTGCGTCAATAACGAATAACGGAGATATTTTCCGAATTTGCGACGATCTCCATGGTTCGCATATTTCGGGTGCGTATCAATGGAAAAAGAGAGAGAGAGAACAAAAGAGCGTATCAGAATCAGTAACCATATCAACACGGATTTTTTTATTCACGGCGAAACAATTTCTATCAGACGCATAACCACGACGAGTACGTTATTTTGTGCGCGACAATAGGCGCGCACGCGCGTGTGTGTGTCGGCGCGCGTGCGGTAGAAAAAAAGCCGCGATTAATTCCCGATGCAAGAAGTAAGCGATGCATAGAGATCCCGTGCGAAGGGAGCGTGCTCCGGTCTGTTTGTTCAGCTTGGATTTTTATCCGGCCAATAACGATGCCTTCACCGAATAACGCGCGCCATTCCGTCAACACGTGAGATTCAACCGCGTTCGCAATTGTGAATTTCACTGGGGCTACACACCTATATACCTTGCTCACATATACGCATCCCGAATATTACATTCTTCACAACGCGCACAAATACCGCAGGCTATTTTTTACCTGAAAGTCGTACAGGGTGATTCAATATTCGTGAATGCGCATCGTGTGCGCAGCGAGATTGCGTGAAGACCGAATTGCACGCAGTATTTTTTCCTCGACAAAAAATTCCGGAAGCACTGATTGTTTTCGAATTTTCGAAAGCAACGTGAAATAAAGCATCTCTGGTGAAATATTGCTCTTACAAAGCTCATATTATTTATAAATATCTCGATTCGTAATTAAATCATCGATATGAAGCTTGAACGAGGTAGATCACGAACATAAAACGAGAAAATCCTTTTCTTTTTTTAACTACTCGATTCAATCTTCCGATTTCTTTTGTTTGAAAAATAGAATGAAGCGAAGAAGATCGGCGGATGGTTTAGATAGAAGCCACGATACAAATAAACTACTACCCGCGGCTATAGAAGCCCAGAACTTTGACCTTTCCTGATCCCTTTATCTTTTAATTACGCGGATTTCGCTAGTCGCTAAATTTTCCGCGTCTGGCTTAAACCCAATTTTCTCGACACTTTCTCTCTTTCTCTCTCTCCTTCTCTCTTGCGTGCGCGATTCAATATGGACACAATTACTTGTTTGATAGAGTGGCTCTCCATGTGAGAATTGCCTATATATAAAACGTAACACTTTTCTGTTACCTTACAAAAATGTCAGGTAAGAAGATATTTTGCGCGAAAAGTAAATACGACACATATTATCCGAAAAATCTGGGATCTTATTTGGATAAATTCTAAGATAAATACACACTGACAGTCATCGTTAATCCAATATCATTATTTTCACGAAAGAAATAGCATCTTGAGGAAAGAATCCGAGACGAGGATAAATAAGAGAAACGTGCAAGTCTCTGGAGGGTCGAAACGTTCTCCACGTCTGTGCGATCGATATATCCGAAGGTCTTCTTCGGGACCGTGGGATACACATAGTATGCTGCAGTCCACCTGGATACCGTGATCGTTACGACGCATCTGAATGCAAAGTCCCGGCGCGAAAGAGATGTATATATGTGTGTTCGTATTTCTCTCGGTCCGAATCCTTTTGCGCTATCGTGTATATGCCTAGCGAGCGAATTGAAAGTGCTGAAAGGCGAATTGCCAATTGCTTCGTCGCTTCTACTCGGGGCTTACTATGGCATCAAATTGGAAATACCGTAGTGGTTCTCGAACACTCTGTGCCGTGAAACAAGACTATAAGATTCACTTTAAGCGCGGTATATACATACGTACATATACAGATCGCGTATACAATATATACAGAGGCGCAGGATTTGTCTCGAGAGGGTAGATATGCTTTAATCGATCAAAAGTTTAATCAATCTTCCGAGATCCGGATGGATTTTCGATGCAATCCTAAGATTTTTTCGCGGAAAAATATCTAGTCATATTAAGGGGGGGGGAAAAAAAAGATTACCGAGATAGCAAAGATTTTTTTATACAGACTCCTATATTTTTTTGCAAAGGAAAATTTCTTCGCTATTTAATAGAAACATTCTCTCGGGAAATACGCTTGTAAAATTGTTTACCAAGTTTAAATGTGTATCTCGTATACTTCTTTCGTGTTCGACGTGTAAATGTGACATCACGTTGAAAATACGGAGAGAAAAATTTATTTTTTTAAATTGTCAACTCGTACCTACCCACTTAATCGTTCAAATTGTCAATCGTTTCATTTATCGATGAACTATGTTATATGAGCGCGACGCTCGTTTATAGCGTTCACGTCACGCCGATCGTAGCGTGAGATGTGTCAATGGGAAGGGGTTAGTCACACGCAGATGGCGCGTTTGCGTTAAACCATGCATTAAACCGACGTGAAATGGCGCAAAAATTTGCATTCTCGCCCCGAATCGAAAAATACATATACGTAAAATATGTATGAGATGCGAGTCCGCGCAACTCGCAGTCGTCACGCTAGTACGCCGCGATATACGCGAAAATATTCCGCCCGCGCGCTTGACAGATCCCGCGCAAATGTTGCGACGTGTTTATATGTACGCGATAACATATGTATATCTTGTTTCGCACCGCGACGTGGGTGGACGATAGGCGGTGATGGTGGTGGCGGCGACGACGACGTTCGCGTACTTACGCACGGCGCATGCACGCAACAGGCGCGACGATCAACAGACCGTGACGATGGAGAGAGTGGCGGTCGTCTTCGGCGAGGCGTAGGCGTGAATCGATTGCGAGTATCTCGATTGTCAAATACGCAGAGGATCCGTGTGCGAATTCGTCGTGGGCTTGTGTTGCGCCGCGCAGAAGCTCAGGCCGAAGCAAAGCATCAGCAACGCGATAGAACCGATCAGCAAGTGGTTCGACCAGGACAGCGAGCACTTCCCTGAAACAGATGGCATCCGTCTATCATCGACTCGACGAGTATTCTGCGGTGTCGACACTCCCGGGAATTTCCCGGCGAACAGCTCGGCAGCCTAATCGTCGTGTCGAGAGGTTGAATCTCATTGTCGCCGTAATGGTTTAATCAGTGGCTCGCAGAGTAGATTAATAAAGTGACGTGGACGGATTTATTCCACGAGATACGTTGCCCCGAAAAGAAGACATTATTTTTCGACAAATTGCAATTAGGAATTTTTTTTCTTTCTTTTTTTTTTTTTAATGATGAATAATAGTTGAAGAGAAAGGAGACATTGGCACGATATTTTTTAATTGCCAGTTTTTTTATAATATTTTATTTTACTTTATAAATAAATGTTTTTATTTATAATATAGCGACAAGCAAAGAGAGATGATTTGATTTAAACATAAAATAATGATATCAACGTTAACGCAAATTCGACACATCTACATTTCCAATTCAGCACTAAAATAGAAATGTTAATTGCGAATATGGTGACTGGTGGAATGTACAATACTCGCTACAGCGATCGAATCTTTTGGCTTTAAACAATTTGAAATACAAAATTACCTTCGTATTTCCATTAAAAAGTTTACAAATAAGTTGAATTTATAATCCACAAGAGATATCATTTAACAGACGGAACGTGCTATCGAAATATATACGATCCCGTCATCGCTTTGGTTTGATGTCAGTTTGACCCAACCGGTCTATTTCCATAGTATTCACCTGGGAACGCTTGTCACCTGTGTATCGAATACACATAGCGTATGGATTATATGTATTCTCTCGGCCAGATAACTCTACAAAATCTTGTCAATATAAAAAAATAAGTTTTTTTCGGAATTAAAATTTTCCATCGATAGGTTTTTTTTTTTTTTTTTTTTTTTTTTTTTTTTTTTTTTTTTTTCTTCCAGATATATAATCATCTTTCTACAATCCTAATTATAAAATATCGGAGCATCGATAGAGTTTTTGAAATACAAGAGAAAAATAAAAAATTTTTTAATACGGGAATACAAGGCAGCCGAATATATATAGACAAATATTTTCCTCTAGTTATATCACGTGGCAAATCTATCGAATGCAAATTTAGTATCAGAGATGATCCTGCGGAATACAACAACGTATACGCATCCGTAGTCACGGCAGCAAATTCGCAGCAAATCAATAACAATCCCCCGGGTATTGAAAGGCAAATCACCATCGGATCGCCGATGTCGAATCAGATCGTTACGGGCACGCTGGAAAATTACGAGAAAATCAGAGGAATTGCGTTCGAGATCGGTGTGACGTGGGATTGCGCGCCCCGCAAAGTTACAAGAGCCATAAGTCTCGACCGGTTTACGTAAAGTCTCGGAATGGCTGCAGGTCGTCGAGTGCTCCGTAAAATTCTCCGGGAATTCGCCTGCGAAAATGCGGAAACTTCCACCGCCGATGTTAGTCTGTCGTCGTCGTTGTCGTTGTCGTTGTCGTCGTCGTTGTCGTCGTCGTTGTCGTAATGTAACGTCTTAAGAGTAATCACGTACAGACACATGTCCGCGGATTTCTGCTGCGCCACATCGGAACGGCAATTTCTCGTTGAAGACGTCGTTAAACTAGGAAACGAGGAACTAAAGCGCAACTCTCCCCTCCCTCCCCCCCCCTCCCTCCTCGCTCCTTCCGCCCGCGCGTTCACAAGTTCGTCGAGTGTTAATTAGTTATCGAATTAGATCGATAACTCGCGCCGCATTCCGCCGGAATTAAGTTCCGGGCTGCCATTCTCCGCTGCTTGCCGTATCATTCGTATCGCTACACCGAATACGAGTACTGAATACGAACGGAGAGTACTCACCGAGATTGTAAACATTGGCTCCTTTCCCGCAGGATTCGCGTACTTCCCGATTATCCCAGCCGATCGGATACATGAACAGACCGCCGCATATCATCGCTGCTGTAACAAACAGATAAAAATAGTCAATGAATTTTGAATTATTGTACCAAGAATTTAATATGCTTTAATCAAGAAGCGTATTAATAATTTATATTTATCCATTTTTTTCCGTTAGCTATTATTTGCAGTTTTCTCGTTGATCTTATGTATTAATTATATAAAAATGAAAAATACACGTTGTAGAGTTGCGTGTCGCATTTATTTACAAAATAGAAAAATTTTAAACGGAAGAAATAATAGCGAATTCTGCGAATCCAGCATGATGTCACGCGCGCGTTTTTCTCCCGAGAAATCAGTATTACGTGATCCTCAACGTCATCCCGCATCGATCACGTCGTACAGAGCCTGCGGGCGATTTTTGTCATTTTTCGAAAGCGACCCTCGAACGCGAATAGAAGCAAATCGAGAACAACGAACTAACTTGAAGCGCGTAAATGGAATACGTCAATGCGCTGGAAGAAGGATGACGTTACCATGATATCTATTTTATTCGAGGACAGTTCATTATTTTGTCGCGAGATGAATTTCTCGTCGGTCCATTATGTTTACCTCGCATCAATTCGATATGTGAGCAGACAGACTGTGTGATTATTTTTAAAGCTGTATCATGTTTTTGTGCTTGATATATAGAAAGAGCTTAAATTACGAATTTTTAATTACGATTCAATGTACGTGCGATATGTATTTTTCTTTTTCACATAATAATAAAACAATATTGACGTAACGTTGATAATAGCATGTTAACGCGTAACAAATGAAATTAATTTCGAATTAAATTATTGTATCTAATTACAAAATTAAAAAAATGTGCGCATACACTCACCAGCGAGCAGTTGCAAGGAACCAAGTATTCTCGTGTGTTTCGGCGTTTTTAGAATGTGTGGGAGGAATGATGACGCCGCTGCCAGAAGCGTCAAGGCGCCAATTACTGCAATCGCGACGCCAATTCCCATCGTGACTGTACTCGCCTGCCACCAGGCACTCGGTATATCCCAAAAGCTGTAATGTAACATCACACTCGCTATAATAAATTTCTGAAATCAGCCATCCGTTAAATATTCATATTTTCATAAATCGAAAACTATTTAACTTTGTTTGACAGACAAAATGCTTCAAATCGTAAAATTCGTAAATATTTTCTTGAACCTAAGATATTTCCCTACGTAACACATTGAAGTATAATTAAAAACAAAAAGAAGACGTTAAATCGAAGGCTATTTGCGCGAAAATAATGTTTTAATAATGTAATGGAACAATTCCAATAAAGCTCTAATCGATGCATTTATCGCAAACTGAAATAAGCTTTATTCGTTATATTATTTACGTATTTGTAGTTGTTCTACATCTACATTAATTAATATAACAAGGGATGCGGCTTATATGAACTATGAAATTAGAGTACGGATTTATCGGAACTAGCGCTAAAGCAAAACGAAACAGCAAATATATTTTATTCTAATTACATCCGATGTGTAATAATATTACGAGAACTAACTCAAACGTGAAATTATATTGTATTTCGATGTATGTGCGTAATGAGTTAAAATTGTCATAAGGCGAAATTAAACGGAGTTTAGCCATAAATTATATTATTGCTTTGTAGAATTTTGAATAAATCCAATAATTAGTAATTTAATCGCATTATTTCATGAATTGGCACGTTAAAGCAATTTGCCGATTTGAATTTTTCTATCAGAGACTCGAATTTCTTAAATGTAGAACATATTCCGCTACAACGAGATTCATTAGTGTAAAATATAATAAATAATTTTGTGCCACATAAACAATTATATAGGATGTAAAAATAAATTTTATATTACTATTATAGTAATCTGAAAAATGTAAATTGAATATCGCAAATAAAGAATTAGTGAGATTATCAAAGTCGAGAAAATGCACATAACTTTGCAGAATATTTTTCGTTTTACGCAAATATTTTTTATCGGGAGATATCGTGACGTAAAATATCGTATTATCTGTTTTTAGCCTCCCGAAGTTTTGACCCGTTAAACTGATCAAATGTAATATTTTTTTCGCGGTGCGCGTTCTGACGTAAAATATTTTATCGTTCGCTTTTGTTTGGAAAAAATGGGATATTAATCGTAGCCGACGTTACATAGTTGTATAAATATTTCCCGTTATTCTCATAGAGATTTTTGAGATTATTTCCTGTGAATTATATTCTAATTAGCTCATTTAATTTGTATGCTTTGTATAACTTGGAATAAAATCGTCTCAAATATATATTTCAATCTTGTTAAGTATTAGAATAACAAATAGTATCTAATGAACGTAATATAATAATATGAGTGTTATTTTACGATTTGTTTGAAATCCTTTCTAAATTTTTTTCCGTAAGATTTGTGTAATGAAACGATTGCATGAATTTTCGAGTTATCGTAACTCCATGTCGAGAGATAACGGGTCTATCGTAGAAACGGATGGAGTTAACGAATCAATCTCGATTTGCAGAGAGTGAGCTTGCTATTAGCACTTACCGTGCTTATACCGAAAAGCAGATTTTGCGAGTGTATAATTATATTATCACACGCGCTTAGGCAATCGGGAAATCGCTTGTTGTACCCGATTCATTGCTGAATATTAGATAGTGCGACAGATATAATCTTGTGTCCAGATTGCGATACTGCCGAACGTACATAAGTTTGACATACAAGATACATTTTTCCATGTCAAAAAAGACGAAACGATACCAAATTTTTCAATGAATTTATTATTAAAATTAAGAACAGACATTGTTGAAAGCTTACCGGCATTTTGTCGTGGAAAATCGAACATGACGTTACGCAACACTGGAGCACATGTCATCTCGTTATATTCAATTGATTTTCCATCGGATCAAATCTGATGGAATAAGTAAAAATTCGCTCGGGTCGAGTACATCGTCATTGCGATGAAAAAGAGAGAAGGATGAGACGAGGATCGTCAAATGGTACTGATACCGACGAACCCGACCTACATACGAATTTCCGAAAATTAAATCAGAGATCGCGTATGCAAAATATATTTTTTTATCATTTTTTCCGTAGCGCTCTAGCGAGATCTCGTGGGCAAAAGAGTATATCCGGAATTAAATTTGCGGGTGACTCATTGTTAGCGCCTCCCCGTGCAGTATTCTCGACGAAATATCTTTTATAACCTTATACCTTCGTGGAATGGATGTGGAAATATACATAAACAAAGCAATATACATATGTCATAATCTTATAATTTTCTTAGCTTATTTTATATTTTTTTTAAAGATTTTGTTATTACGTATTAACGTCAAAATTTTTATCACGTTCTCTTTAAAAATAATAATTTAAAAACAAAAAAAAATTAAGTTTCCGTGTCCATTGACGAGCGCTTTAAAAAATACGCAATAGTAGTGGAAACGCGTTTACTTTATTTTCTATGCTTTCCATCATTGTACACGTGCTGTCATGAAGTAGGTTGTGGGAACAATTTCCATACAATTTTCTGCTACGGACGTCATCAATATATATCGCTGAACCGACCATCGCATATTGCCTGTCACAATTCATATAACGTGAAAGTTTTAATTCTCGCAAGTGATCGCAAAAAAAAAAAAAAAAAAAAAAAAATGATTAGTAAAGTATATTATCGATTTAATTAAGATCAAACTCGACATAAATTATTCTCGCGATCACGTGTGACGCGCGTTGTGCAAATCGCGTGTGATCTCGTCGACCGAATGCACATATCGTGAAAAAAAAAGAAGAGATAAAACTTCTATAATTTACCGCGGATCGTTGCGTCACTTTTGCGGAAAATATAGCCCGTATTTTCGAACGCGTCTATCGAAATCCTCTTCGGCAAACGGCCGGTAGTCGATAACGGGCGATAATACGAATGCGCCGAATAGCCCAATTCTTGTTTTTAACGCTTTTGCTGATCCTACGATGCGAATACGAGGATTTGGTATGCATCGTTTAGCTGCCGCGATCGGATAGAACAGTACTCGAAAAACACATGACTCATGGATACCTTAATACATCGAATTCCCAAAGCGCAATCCAATTCTATTAATCTCGCGTGCTTACACACCGTTATTGCGAGATGATTGTTATTCCCATTATTATCATTATCAGTGCCATATAACAGAAATGGGGCAAACAAATCTATATATCCTCCGATTAATTTACTATATTAATATATTAATACTCTATTGCAATTACTATTAATATTAGGGAAATTTGTTTTAACGCAGGTTACATGTAACCTGCATACATTTTTCATTAAACAATATAATTTAAAGTAATTATAGTTTATTATTCCTTTTAGAGGAAAGATATATAACTGTTGAAAATATACATAGAGATGATCAAATGGCTGACATTTAATTCAATTATTCGTATGCATTCAAAAGTTAAAATAAACGAATCCCGAATTAATCCTTGTATTAATAACCGAGAAAGTCTCTTTTATTCGAATAAAATGATCAAAGAATCATGATATTTTGACTGAACTTATGATATTTCATATAATTTCTCGTTTAATACGCAAAAAAGGAAAGGGTCGCGCCGTTTCTCTACTTTCCTCTTTTTGTAATTTCCTTCGTTAATAACGGTGCTTTATGTAGTTTTCGTGCCGCGGGCCAATTGCGATTTTTACGATCGCTCGGCAAGAAAATTCTTACGCCCCGTTTTCTTGGCCTGCACGAGTATTAACGTGAAATTATTCTGGTCGCGTGATACGAATTACACAAGCAACTTGAGCTCGGTTTAAATTATTCGGATTCACTTCTCGAACTCAAATTAATCCGTTATCGAGAGAGAATTTTAAATATTCATTCCCGCACCTGCAACGCGAACATGCGTAAAATTCCTGTTTTTATCGTGGATAGAGCAATTTGTATAATTAAGATGTCACATATAATTCGCGATTATATATCTCTCGATTGTATTATATTATACTAATTATTTATTTAATCATATTTAATATTATTCTGAAATATGCTTCATTTATTTCTTTTATATCTTTTAATTTTTTATAATTTCTAAACTTTATTTTGTATCGTTTATACAACTTGATATAATTTTAATTACATACATAAAAATTTATGCATTTTACGCGCTGTGTTAGAGTGATTATCAAACGTACGTTTCTTTAAATTACAATTTCGTGAGATAATTAAGATTTTATTCAATCTGATAATTTGAAAGAATGATCGAGGAAATTTGCGGCCATCGTTCTTTTAAATCTCGTAATCTAAGAGATATTTAACGGGCGAGCTTCGCTCTTCTCGCACCTTAGGAATCGCGGGCGTAGAAGAGGCTGCCTATAACACCGACTGTGCTTTGATATGGGAATATATTAATGCGAAAATACGTACCTGGAGTACCTCGCGCACTCGTAAACTATCTCGGGCGTGGCGTTGGGGGCCCTAATTCGCGGGTAATTGCAACGCCGGAAGGAACTGAAGTACGCATCCGCCTTTCCCAGAAGTCGTCCCTGAAATACACAAGGCCGCAGAAACGGTAACGATTACGCTACTGCATTATAGTGCTGAAATTTTATAATAAGATTCTGTAAAATCGAAGGAATTCGCTAAACATAAATTTAATAAGATCTAGAGAGGAGGCTTAAAATTATATAATATTAATAAAAATATTGAATAGCATTCATAAATATTACAAGCAACTTTGCAGCTTTATTTTACATTTCTTTTTAACGTAACATTTTGAAACGCGCATTTATGAAATAGTTATATTATATAATAACATCTATGGAGTAAGATACTTAGATGTTTTATATACTCATTTCATTCGCGAAGACCTATTACAGTGTATCGAGAAAAATTTTCTCCCTTCTCTAACAAATTTTGCAAGCGGCGCCAAAGAAACGGGAAATGTCTCGCCGGCTTGTTTGAATGCTTTTGATTGCTTCCCTTAATACGGAAAAAATATAACGCAACCGTCTGTCGAAGAAGGACAAGAAAGCGGAAGAAGGTCGTAATAAGCTTGCTTGTCGTTTACCAAATGCCGTTTTCTTTCAAAGAGCTCGTTCTTTTCGCATTTATTTTCATTAACAAATCGTAATAAAATTGCACGATTTTGCAAACAATCTCTTTTTCTAATATTTCACATCCATAAATAAATGTAAAATATTGAAAAGCTATATTTAATAACTAATATTACAAAAGAGACGTATCAGTAATTTTTTTATTATTCTTTTTATATCGCATTCGATTTTTCAACGTAATAATGGAGATTAAGTAAATAAATCACTATTCTCGAACGAAAAATCCTGAAAATGATCATATGTAAATAGTTAATATATTAAAAATTTTCATTTTATTGAATGTTGATATAAGATACATAAAACATTATATATGACATGAAAAATTTTTTTTCTCGCAAGCTCTCCTCTTGTAAATCTAAATTTTTCCAGTGATTCTCTCTATAACGCGAACTATTACATTATCAATTTTAAATAGTATAAACAAACTTAGAAATAAATAGAATATTCATAATCAATAAATATAGAAAGACTTTTAAAAGGGGAAAATTTTTTCTATATTAATTTTATCATTATTCGCAAATCTACATTTTATAAAAAAGTTTGTAAAAGAATTATACAAATTAATAGTTGCCTAGACTTATCGAATGAAGAGAATCGCAGATCCGTAATCATATAATTGATAGATAGATAGAACTTTATTTTTCAAGAGCGTTTCGTTTATCATGCGATGCGAAGAACAATTCGGTCCTTCATTCCATTTGAGAATGAGACTTCGTTTGTATTTTATATCTGCAACACAACATCGACCAGACCACGACCAAGTAAAGGCAAGTAGTCGCGCGAAGTACAAAGTTACCCTATCCAACGGTATCCCGTCCCGTCAACTTCTCTCTCGACCAAGTTGCCGGTGCCCGAAGCGTTCTTGTCTCGTTCAAGAATCTTGTACGCGTAACGAACATCTCGGTAAATTTCAAGGACCGAAATTTTGCCTCGCATCACGGCCAGAAGGTTGTTACGCTTGTTGACAATGCTTGCTACATGGTTACATCGCGAAATCATTCAATTATCCGAATTACAATATACTACAAAATAAACGGTGTTATCGGTACGTAATTATAATTGTCGCAACGATAATTTTATATAAAGGTATATTTTTTTTTAATTTTGGTTTCGCGCTTTATTAACACATTGCACGGTTTGACTCTACATTAATAAAAGAATGTATAAATAGATTTGAATTCTATTTATCGTGTTTCTTAGCGCGTTGAGAGATACAATATTTCTTACATATCTTTACTCAATTCTTTTTTCTTTCGTTTCTCAGTTTTTTTTTTTCCGGATAAGTTACAAAAATTAATGTTTCAGTTTCGTTGTTTTGTTTGCCGTTTAGAACGAAGAATCCGATTACTATCGCCGTTCCACGATCCATCTTGACTCGAGCTTGTTCGATTTCTCACGTTTTCTCTGCCGCTCTCCTCTTATTTCTCTAGCTTCTCTGCTTTTCTTATTCCCTCCCCCTTCCCTCACCCCTCCCCCTCCCCATAGTTGTTCTTTTCTCACTACGTTTTCCCATGTCTCGCTTCTTTGTCGCAGATGCTGGTATCTCACTTTACATCTCGCTCACACGAACGAAATAATGTGAAAATGATAAGTAAATAAATACTATGTGCGAGGTAATGTGTTGTATCCCCTCGAATAACATTGCAGTCTTAACATTAGTGTTCAGGTGCAACGGCGCTTTAAAGCAAAAAAAAATTCGTTATTTCGTATTCTAACGGAGGTACACGCTCTATCTCCAGCTTTTAACTAATTTAGTGAAATACATCGATACACGTATAATCGGATTACACTTAATTACGCGGCAGGAATCAAGAATTAATGGATATTGTGGGGTGTAGCAGCCGCTGCTCGCATTCCGCACGAAACTCGACCTCGGCAATTCTTGAAATTCGAGTTTACGAATTTTAGCCATTCGATTTCCCGATGAATATTCCGAGAGTGATAAATGGAGCGTCGCGTCGGTTGAAGACTCCGATGTACAAAGTGCAAACCGAAATAACATTAAAAAATATATACAAACTGTATCTTCTCGTAAACTAGGACTTTTACATGGAGATAGAATCGTTCGTTATTCAATAAACAACTTAACGTTATCGCAATCGCGAAACGTTCTCGGCGCGTCGTAAGCTCGCGAGAATCTCGATACTGATGTTTTACTAGACGGGCACGCAAATTTCACCGGTTTTATCGCGATGTCCGTGAAATTGCTTTACGATCGTGCCGAAGAAATTGTCGGAGTCATCAAAATCGTCGATACAAAACCCCTCGACGACTCCCCGTGGAGGAAAAACGGCTTTCTTCGTGTCTTCGCGTAAGTCGCTGATCGTGTACGTATACGTTACGCGAATAAAAGTCCTGAGAATGCGCGAACTATGATCGTACAAAATCCGGAATGATCCTTCGGCAAAGTTGCACGAACGCGAGAACGACGTCGTATAAGTTGCACGACCATGGAACGAGGAAGTGTAGCTACGGCAAGGAAGCGAAACTCTCCCACGCACTCGATAAGTATAATTTTACAAGTTGCCAGTTATTGGGTAAAAGTTGTCGGTTGTTTTGTAGCTGCTCGCTAGTCATATGGAAATTGAACGCAGCGAATCGTCACGGGGATAAACTAACTCGGTTATGAGCGATAATAATGCTCTATTCTACCGCGTGTTATTTGATTCGATAATATATCATTCTCGTATTTATCGACTCGGTTGCTTTATCACTCTATTAATATCGCACGTTAATGACCATTAAACATCGGAGCGCCGCACGATACAATAGAGATATTGATTTAATTATAAGAGGAATATATATTTATAATGCTAGTTTAATATCTAACGACAGGGGGAAAGAAAATGCGAAGAAAAGTAGGGAACATTTTAAATTATAATTATTAATTATCTACGGTTGCTTTGAAACTTTCTTCAATTTCTTTGACACGATTAACTAACTTTACTGGAATTCTTAAAAAATTTTAATGAAAGTTAGAAAGTTAAAGAACATTGTAGGAAGATAATTCTGTTTTTCGTAGAGTGTCATATATCACGATTAAGAGGAAAAGTATCGCTTACCTGAATCCAGTAAGGCAAGTAAAAACCGGAGCACGCCAGAATCGAGGCTATAGTGGACAGAGTAGCCCACAGCACGCACAGCACTGTCATCTCATCGGTTTAAAAGCGTCCGCCTCTCTCCCTCACGCACCGCTGTTCATCCTCCATTCGTGGATAATTATCAAGGTCTCCGAAAGTGGGGTCGGGGATCTCGATTACGTACTTGGTCCGTACGAAGAGGGTCCTTCCATCCGATCGCCATCCAATGTCGACAGCCGTTTTCGACAACGTTCACCCGTCGTCTCTGTCGCTTTTAAATCGCCTCCTCTTTATGTCATGGCTGGCAAAAGGCACCGATCGATCGTGCAAGTGACATTTATTAGGGTATCGATGGTCACGATGCTCGCAAGAGGAAAGGAGGGAGAACCGAGTGTTCGATCGGGATCGAGATCGATCTCTTAATCGCGAATCAAGTCATGTCAGTTTTATGTTCTCTTCTCGAGCATGAATGCTTCAATCATCGTCCCCGATCTGCGTCGTCGTTTTCCGCTGGCGAAAACCTTCGGCTCGCCGTGGTTAATTCGGCCACCACCAGATTATCCCGCTCGTAAAACGTGACCGAGAGTATCACTTCGTCGAATGAGTCACGCGGTTAATTTCGATTCTTGTTCCGTAATACGCTTCGCGCGTCGGAAATTGATATTGAACGACGATGAAACGAGGGCGCGATCTCTCAAGTTACTACGTATTTATGTGCGTGGAAACTAATAAGAAAGTTATCCTTCCATACAATCAGCCGCTACATAAAGTTTCACGACCGATCTGCTCCGTTTTGACACTATATAATACTGCCAATAACATTCGAGAAGTTCATTATTCGATAAAACTTGCCAACGATGTTCGTTTATGATCTTTCTCGTCGATGTATATTCTAAAGAGATCGCGTTATTATTTCATATCGATCTAGTTCACCGATCGAAAAAAAACGTTCGCCGATAAATTCGTAATTCGTCGGCCGTCATCCTTCACTTTTTCACTCTGCGTCCCTTGATGATTTATCGTGAGATGTTTTCATCGAGAGTCGCTTAATTTCTTGCAGGGATGGTACCTCGTTCCCCTGCCAGATGCGTTCTTCGCTGTTAATTATAGACTCGGCCGCCACATCGCGGTTCACCACCCACGCTGCGTGCCCGATAAGTATTCGCGCCGTCGTATCGTACGAGACTATCCGTTTCGGAGCACAAACCGCACTCTCGCGACGCGGGAGATGTCGAAGAAATCATACGCGATGCTTGTTCGGTCGACGAAATTTAATTTCACACTCGTATAGTCCTTTCGTACGAACGAAGAACGAGACGACCGACGACGAGAAGAAATGTAACGTGCGCGAATGTCCGACGTCGCCGTCGTTCTCGTCGTCGTCGTCGTCGTCGCGCACGGCGCTGCTTCGTGGCTGCGACTGAACGGTTCCGTTCTCCACATTCAGCGCGTTTCTCCTCCTCCTTCTCTCTCTTTCACTCCCTCTCTGTCTCTCTCCTGCCCACCCGCGCTGCGATCGCACTGCGTGGGAGAACGAGGAGCGCCGCGACGCAGCATCCCGCCTCTCGGACATCTGGCGGGTACACGGGTGACGGTGTACATACACGCGTGTGTATCGCACGGGCGTGTGCGTGCGCAATGTAACACGTGTACGAATCACATTGTCGGCGTACCCGTTTGTTAATGGAGATAGATCAAATAATCTCTCTCGTCCTTGTCTCGAAGTTTCCGGCGCGATGAATACGCGACGCGGTGAACCGCGAAGAAGTAAACGATGATTACGGAACATTGTCTCGCGCTGGCCTATTTTTCGTACTGATTATTACGCGACGACTACGAGCATTAATCATGCTTGCGTGTGTGTGTGTGTGTGTGTGTGTTTTTTTTTTTTTTTTTTTCGACACGTACAACGGCATGTCAATCGATAGACTGACGGACTTTAACAGGGTCCCTGGTGTATCAATTTAGGGATGAAGAGCTTGACGGTTCAGTTGTTATGCGCTAAGCTAAAATAATAGAGTTTATTCCTATATTACTCGTTAATAACATATATAATCGCAATTTATTACAAAAGATGTTTCGTTGTTATTTTAATTTCTTATACACGCAATATGATACAATTGGAGGGTTTTATTATTAAGCGTTGTCAGAGATTATAAGCGGTTGCACAATCCACAGAAAATGAACGGATGAAAGGCAGTAAAGTACGAGTAATATTTGATAACCGAACTCTTGGCCCAAATCCAGAAATATTAGTTTGAAGAATAATTTTGTTTCTGAACAACAGAAATCAGATATTTTTATTGTAAAAATTTTTTCCGCTTAAAACATAGAAGCTTGTAATTGTCAATGAATCTGTGTAATCCCCAATTTCATGTAGTATATATCGATTTGAGACGTCAATGCGTCGCGCCCTCCTGCCGTAAAAGCTTCCAAGGTCGAAATTGAAGATACGTTGACCTACATCACTATAATTGAGCCGTTAGAAATTGGCAAATTCCCCCAGAGTCCAGTAATAAAAATATTATTATTTGAAGATTAAAAAGGAAGAGAGACGCTCGTTCAACCTCACAAAAAATTAATAATTTTCTCTTGGCATTTTATTCCATATATTTTTCTAATACACATACATCCATTAATTATATGTATCTTTTAAATTTATACAGACCGCTTGGTTGATGAATCTGCCAGCGCATTGTTGTTCCGGCTAGTTCTGCTTTACATCCATCGTGGAATCTCGTTAACATTTCCATCATCCATCATGGAGACATAGAGATGCTCTCGCTCATTCTCGCCGCGCTATCGACGTTATCCCGAGTGTTCCTTTTGGCACCGCTATCAGTCGCATTAGGAAAATGAACCGCTGGTTTTTTTTTTGTTTTTTTTTTTTCCCCTCTTTACGAATATCACGATGACTATAGGTATAAAGAGAGATTACAAAGCCTGAAGAAACAAGGATAAGAGCGAGACCGGAAAATGCGGTGGAAAAAAAGAGCAGACTAACAAGTCGCAGCAGAAACGGCGACAATGTAACGTTTCATTTCGCGTGAAACGGTATAAAACTTTTCGTTCTGCCGAGAGAGAAAGAGCGCAACCAGTGCTCGTTTACGCGCGTATACATACACGAATTGAGATCACCCGACAAACAGAAAAAACAAAGTACGTAGACGATTTCGAATAAAGTCTCATTTCGGTGTAAACTTTATCGAATTTTACCATCGGCATAGTTACCATGTAAGATGCGACATATCTCGTTTGTGCGTAAGCGTATCTTTATATGTATATACATTTTTACCGCCCTCGGTTACGCGCTACATTATTGATCATCACGAGAATAATTTTAATTATACCATATCGCTATATATACAGAGAATGATATCGATTAGGAGAAGAGAGATCAAATAATATCTTATATATTTCCAAACGTCGTTCAGGGAACGTTCGCCGTCAAGCGCTTTCAGGGAAATCGGCTCAAAGGAAGGTCCGAGATGAAGCGATGAATGCAGCGAAACTTCGGAGAACGGAAAGCAAACTCCTTCCCTGCGATATCATCGCGGTGGTCCCGGCTCTTCCTCCGTCGTCGAACGAGAAAAGCGCTATCCCCTCAAACAGATTATGAGTCTCGGATTTATTTTTACGGCCGGTCGGATCCCAGTACTCGTATCTGCGCGTCGTGGAGGCAAACTGATACCGTTCTCCCTTGATTCGATAGCGGTGCTCCACGACACCGTGAAATGTATAGCGGCGCTTTTCTGTAGAAAGCAACGCGAGCGAAAATAATCATCGTCGAACGTCGTCCGTCCATCGGTCGGAGAGATTACGCTTCCCCCTTTTCACGGGGGATAGCATTATAACGCGAGAGCAACCGTATGTACGAATCGATTTTAATACATTTTCGCGTTTATCGCAAACCGCACGTGTGGACGGCTGATCGCGTGTAGGAAATTAAGATGAGAAGAGACACACAGGAGAGAGATCTCTCGTTTCTCCATCTCCGTGCTCTTATCTTCCTCTGTTTGCTCGGATAATGAGCTCTCCCAGCCTCTGTATAGCCGTCGGCGCGACGTTTAACGTTTGTGCCAACTGTACGGACGTTCGTACAAGATGCGCGTAAAATAACGTTCCGTTATTTCCCGCGTTCCCGAGCAAATTACGTATCGCGCTAGGATCAAAAGACGAGCGGCACTTGAAAAAGATGATTTATCGGATAGCGGCGCCGCACTTCCGGCTGTTACGGTACGATGCGTCAAACAAAATGCCTCGGGCGCGAATCTTTATCTCTCTCTCGTCTTGCGATAAGATAGATTTTACAAAAGGAGATGGCGAGGGGTTGGGATTTACTCGATCTCCTCTCGCCTCTTGCGCGCGGCTACCGGATGGAGAAAAGAATCTTATCTACGAACGTGCGCGGTCGCGAAGCTGGCTGTTGAATAAATACAGGTCGAGATTCGAGACGCCATCGTCGAAGAATTCTGCGATTCGTCTGGTCGGACTCGAAACGCCGTAAGATGTAAAATACGAGGATTTTAAAGTGCACGCGTGCGGAAAGGAAGAAAGGAGTACGCGAAAACATCGAGAAATCGTATCACTTTGTCAAATTTCATACAGGAATATTCTTATAGGAAGCGTGAAAGAGGGGGAATGAGTAGGTATCACAAATTTGCGAATACCGCGAAACAGTTATGAGCAAGAACATCGTCGTTCTTGCTACGTAACATTTATGCGACATGACTACAAACTCGCGTTTATATCTCATCATATAATGCATACGAATAATAATATATACATAGTGCTTATATGACGGATCAATTAAATATTGAAGGCTCCGCAAAAAAAACTAAGAGTTACACTGAATTGCTTACCAAACACAGAGAAACTTTCTCGTTCTCTCGCGTATACGCGATAAATGACTGAGCCCCCCTCCCTTCGCGCTCGATCGGAAAGAATTCATTTCCCCGTAGGTGCCTAATTACGTGCTTTTTCTCCATCATTCTATCCATCCGATCTATCCACGGTCATCTAACACGAAGAAAGAAAGAGAGTGAATTGTGTGCTTCCCAATGGGGAAGATCGATCACGAATCACTAGTGAAGTGAACGTGATGCGGAAGTTAAAACAACGAGAACTCTCATTTTAGGAACGTTACGAATCTTTTGTTCGAAAGATCGATCTTTTGTTCAAAAAGACAAAAAATTGTAATAATATTGCTATAAATTAGCATTATACGTCAAATTGTTCAATCTCCATATCGCTATCGAACACTGCTTGGCAGTGTTTAATCATGCTTTCCACTTTACGAGTTTTTCTGGCGTAGCCTCGGCTTAATGCTCGCCACATGGTCCCAACATGCCAGTTTTAACGCCACTTCATTTTTCCCAAGCCTCATCGTTATGGTTAAATCTAAAACGGATAATGTCGTCATCGTGTTTAAGAAACTCGTGGGAGGCACTATTCGGCGATTCGCAAGTATCTTAATTAAATAACGGCTCGTCTTTCAGAAACCTCGATAAAACATTGTTGTAAGACAGATTATAACAAAGATTGGATATTTGCTTAATAAGGTAAATAGTTAACGTGATGCGCGGAGGTTGCCGCTATCGAATATTTAAGTGACGGGAATCCAACTTGGACCGACGTGTGGGGGTGGTCAGTCTCGGCGTCGACGTCGGTCTTGCCGTCAGTCCTCCGACATTAGATGATGTAGACAACGGGCGGCAAGCATGTTAATAAACTCGCTTGCCAGCGCGGCACTTATAGCAGTTCGCCAGAGGCCCTTTAATCAAAGAGCAACGGGCAATTACAATTATTCCCGGAGCAGTTTTCTCCTTCGATCGTCTTGAACCTCTCGCGCGCATAAAAATGTTACGGTCGAGAGATTTTATCCGTCATTCCGTGAACTCCGAAAGAAATGCACCGATATCAGTATACAGAATCTATCATTAAACGGTAAATAATGGTTGTTGGCAAAAATAAAATACCGTGATTTAAACAACGCTTTGACGTGACATAAAAGTTTTCAACGTATCTCTCCATGGAATCATAAAATACATATGAAAATCTCTGTTATTCGGCGCACTGTTATCATCGCATATGTAAAACATTAACATATAACGTGACAAATTTTATTATTCTTGTTTTTGTACATTAGATAAATAAGAACATAAAATGGATTTGTAATGGATTATCGAAGTATGACAGAGAATCGATCAAAATTTAAAGTCGTTAGCGATATAATCTACGATTATGTCTTTATTTCGGCGAGATATATCAATTATCAGTTAAAAAAAAAGGACAGAGAAAGAGGGGGAGAGAGAGAGGGGGGGGGGGCGGATAGTAGCAATAGGATGACATGCGAGACACGGAGATAAACGGCGAAGCTAAATGAAACTTGCGTGACAATTTGAATACATCAAACTAAAATCGTATAGCAATAGAACGCTACATCACATGCATACATATGTATATGCATCTCTACGCGCTGTAATTTGATTGTATTCGTTTCTCGATAGCTGGACGAAGTTAGCGAAATACGTGAGCGAAATTTCAAGCCGTAACGACTCGAAACTTTCTCGAGATTGACGCTTTAGCCCCGCTGTGTGGAATCGCCGCCGCCGTTGACTCTCGCACATCCATGCATGTGTGTCCATATAAACCGTTCTATCCATTAGTTAAATCCGAATTGAAATTCGTACTAAAGCGCGAATCGCGGATAGATAGCACATCGTTCGTTTAACGTAACTGCTTAAATTTTCACGTCGAGACAGTTGTAAATTGTCAGTCGTACGCGGTAACAATTCCGTACAGTATTCCACTGTAATACGTTTCAGTGTAAGTTGCGAGAAGTAAACATAATAACATCTATCTCGTATATCATACAAATGGTCAATATTTTTCTTTCATTGAAAATTTATAAAATATAATTGAAAATAGATATATAAATTTCCTCTATTAAATAAAATATAAAGGTTATATATACGGTAGTAATATATTTGCAATATACGAGTATGCGATATAGTCAATCGACAATTTCATTACTTTACGTTGCTTTACAAATATCCGTTCCGAATATGAATTACGTACATTCGCTACGATTAAATCAAATTTTAATTTTATAAAATTTTTATTTTATAACGTCATCATACTATAGCACTTTCATTAATATATCATAATTATTCCACACAATTTTTTACTACTTTCTGCTAATAATTTTTATTCTCTCTTATACTGCATTTAACATTTATATGAAGATATATACAAGTTTATTCTATTCTTATGCGATTAAAGTTTTATATATACTGCGTATCTCTTCAAGATTATGTTATAAATTCTTAGAAAATGGCTACTATTATCAAATTGCCAGAAGCGAATTTTTTTTATCGTTCGCGATCTTTATTCCGAGATCCCAGATTATTATGACTACTCTTATCTTATATATATATTTTTTTTTAATCGAAAAAGTTTGCACATAAAAACGTTAATTAAGTGAATCATAGGCTTGCTGCTTCATCCTCGAGAGGATTGAGCTGTGAGTCGAAAACGAACATGTTACTCCTCGGAGCGATTCGGTCGGTATACACAGGAACGGCAAACATCCCCTGGAATTACACTTTTGCACTCCACGTTTTTCCCCAGATGAAACGGCAATAAAAATATTGTTTACGACGGGAATAAAACTTAACGTTCCCCACCTCGCGTTTCCTCCTTCCTCCTTCCGTCCATTTTGTCCGTCTCGTCCCGTCTCGCTCGAGAACCGCCAAATAAAAGCGTCGAGCAAAAAAAAAAAAAAAGAAAGATAAAAAAATATAAACATGAAAATGAGAAAATGTCGCTTACCGTGCGCATTCGCACGTCGTAACGCGCTGCCGTGGCGGATGCGTGCGCGCGCGATGTAGAACGAGATGAGATGAAATAGAATGAAACGCGAAATGAAATGAAACGAGGGCGACAAGGTTAGTAGTAGAGAAGAGACGGGTAGGGCGGCAAAAAAGGCGAGGAAATGAAACACGGATAAAATTTGTGGGACGATGATACGACACGCGGCACGCACGCTTCTGTAGCGTGTACGCTGATAGCAATGAGCTTATATGCGTGATTTAAAATGCTGCTTAATTCTCTGTCGAAATTTATGAATATTTATGTCTCTTAAATTCTCATATACTCAGCAACGACTGCTGAAATTTTCATTCGCGTTATTTCATTCTAGCGTCGCTTAGAACGCTCTCTTGTTTCTTCTTCCCAAAATAGTTGGAACTACATTTTTTTGCTCCTTGTGTACTTTTTGTTTATTTAATCATTTAAAGAACGTATGCAATTACACGCTTTTTAATTAAAATTTCGAATTGGAAATACAATCGAAAATAATATTATTGTCCCAACATCGATTTAAAAATACCATCGGCTCAGATTGGAAGCCGGCTGAATCCACGTTAGTTTCTGAATTAGATCTGGTACGCGAGCACGTAACGCAATATACGCGTGCAACGCAATATTTGCGGCAAGCGAACGGGAATTATTGAGATCGCAATAACTCGGAAACACTAAAAGGCTATGAATGCTTAATGAAATGCGGATAATCGATCGGGTGCGTATATTCGACTATTGCTTATTCCGCGATGAAACTTTTGATCTTCGTGGCGCATTAATTTCACGCCTACGTGTCACGGAATATACGGACGACGTCGGATACGGCTTGTTATTTTTGTACTGCCACTCTCACGGTGAAAGACAGACAGAGAGAAAGAGAGAGAGAGAGAGAGAACGAGTTTACGAAAAATTTCGACGAAATGCAATCGCACGGAGGCGTGAATATATAACGCTAGATGTGTGTGTACGGTTCTCGTCCACCGTATGGCACGACCACGATGCGCATCGCCGACTTTTTCTCTCGCAAACTTCGTTGTGGAGTTAAAAGATATTGCGTAACCGTCGCAAATCTTGTCTAGCAGCGAAAAATAACGAGGGATGCGTTTGCAGTAAATAATTTGCATACGCCGAGCGCATGGAGCATAATGTTGCAAAAATACGCGACATCGTTCGCTCAATACATTAATAATAAAAGAGCGCGCTTATACATTATTTCAAAGATCCCTGATGAAAATAGTGTGCACCTTTTGCCCCTGAATTTAATGTACTATAAAATTGAATTGACAGAATTGCCGTTAAAATTGCGGATTTTGCGCAAATACCGCGCGTATGCAAAATATGCGGAGAATTTATATGTTTCTCCCGAATTTTTCTCATAAACTGGCTGTTGCGGAGCCAGGAAAAAAAAAGGTGGAGCGAAACAATATTTTCTTTGTACAAGGATTATGTCAAAACAATTTTTTTTTCGAGCAATAACTGCAGCTTCAATTTACACGCGCTTTATTAAATAATAAATTTGCTTTTCATGACCTGTTCTTTGTACAATCTTTGATATTTCGTAATGAAACTCAATAAAACGATTTGTGTTACCCGCACGAACGCGCAATATCTACAACTCCTTGAATTTTACCGTCATTCATACGCCGCAAAAAATATTTTATATTAAATTAGATCAGAAATTTGCGAAGGAAAGTATAAAGTTCGCATAGGGGGACGCGGACAGCGGGGGTTTATGAATGTTTAATGACATTAAAATATTCACGGGAAACGCCATCGCCGCCGGGATTTTCACATTACGTATTTCGTGATAAAATTTCGCGTCACGTCACAACCGGCGCGCTCTTGGCGCGTCCAACTTTCGAGGAGCATTAATTTCACGCCTCGGTCAAATATACGACCGACTGCTCGGTTGCGCCTCGCCGTTTTTGCGCGACGGTACCCAGCCGCTGTTCCAGTAAATATACGACAGCGCAAATCCGCCCACTAGTCATCCCTTCGGCGCCGTGAAGTTTCATCGTTCCTAGCATAGGAATGTTTTAATATCATTATATCATTGCGCACAGAGAGAAAGAGAGAGAGAGAGATATTTTTGCTTGAAAGAATCTATGTATATATTAATATATTTTTTTTTTTTTTTTCAAATTTGCAAACCTTGCAATTATTTTTTTAATTATTACATAATTATAAATTATACAGCGATAATTCACTAATGATTTTATCAGAACTCTAACATTTATTTTTTTTATTTATTTAATGTAATATATTTCGATATTTAATAATGTAGTTTAATTTATAATTAGCTGATTGTACATCGCAAAAATAGTTTTTAATTAATTAATTTTATTTAATGCAGACAATGAATTGTCTTACAATATTCTTTAATTGGCGTGTTATTCTCTCATCATGCATTTTTCACGTATAACGTCGATGCACAGCAATCTCGCCACGATTTTCTGATAACCGATAAAATAAGTCGTAAAAATTAATCAAGAAACGACAATAACACAACAATGCGTAACAATCTATGATTTGTGTATATAGTATCTGTGGGTCATACATATTCCACATTGATAAAATTCGTCGAGGGGCGAAAAGTACGAAAAAGATACGAAAAAGTAAATTTGTGTTGTAAAAAAAAGATTTCATTGCATGTCTAAAACAAACTTTATGAAATAAAATATGAAGAGATAATTGCAAGAAAATGAAGGAAAGTTTGTCGTTTTAAAAAAATGATGGAACGTTTGATAACTGATGATTAAATAATCATGGAAGTAGCCATGAAATCAGCGAGATATTTTCATTGCTTTAAAACACGGATATGTCATACGAATTATTTCTAAATGATATTTATTTTCATAATATTTAAAATCACGATTAAAGATTGATGAATATCGGAGAAGTAGAATCAGTTGTGATTAATGTAATTGCTATATTTATAATTATATTATTATATTTATGATATATATTAATATTAATTTATAATATATCTATAATATTTATAATTAATATAATTATAATTATATTTTGCGTGTGTAAAAAAATTATATAATGTATTCTCTTTGTGTTCATTATATTATATTATATATAGTATAAATATATAATTAATACAGTCACAAGATTTTACGATCATAAGAATCATTTGCCTAACTACATCTGAATTAAGATTTTACTAAGAATAAATTTCATCTGCAAGTAAATCTGTATCGGGAGTGTCGGGAAAAATACCGTTTTATTATGTAAATACAATATATCGCGTCGGTAGAACGAATATGCGACAGTTTCGTCAAGTAAACTCCGCGCAACCGTAGGTGCAGGTATCAAAGTGTAAGCTTCTACGAGCAGAGGAAGAGTATCATTCGGAGGCACTCGTGGCTGTACCAGCACTCGAAACTTAAGCTTCCTCACTCAATGGCTACACTGCCATTGAGTCACTTGTCAAATAATCCGCTGTTTTCGTTTACATATTCTATGATTACTATAATAATTTCAAAGGTGTAGAAAAAAGATATTAAATGACTATCGTGCGGATATATATCATATACCGGTAGTAGAAATATGCAATTCGAGAATATTTAATTTTCACTTTCAAAATATTGTACATAAAATATATGAATTTTAAATAAATTTATCAGATTAGGTATAGCCTCTAACATTTATAGATAGCCACTGAATATTTATCGAAATTAGTTCTCTGTCGTATCGACAAAGCTAATGCTGTATCAGTTTTTATGTGTATGAGGTCGATCTGGAGGCGAAATTAAATCGACAAACTTTTGCTATCAGATTAACACTATCAGGATTGCGATAGCACCTGTCTACGGAATTTCGATGTAACACGACAGCAACTTCTAATTTTACTGTTCTTCTTTGTGATTAAATCGTATAATGTGAGTACGTGACCAACGTTGCCGTACATTGTATGCTCGTATATCCCAAATATTTTGACGCTGGTAAATTTTATTATATCGTATTTTATTTATTCAGCAAACCGAGTATTTTGCGCAAATGTACATATATTAAATCAATAACGCGCAATTCGGCGAAAGAATGTTCCATTCATTCAAATGTGCATACACACATGTTTATTATGCGGCGCATAAATTTTGCTATACACAACGCGTCGAAAATACGGTATTTTTTTGTATTAAATATTTACCCTAAAAAAATATGGAATTTTTGTTGGTTATATATTGCGTAATAAAGAGAGGAGAAGAGATAAACAGCGTAAATAAACGTAATAAAATATCTCAGATACTGACGCGGCATTATGATGACAACAACGGTATTTTTAATTTCACGCTGGCATTATTTTCGAGAACTATTTTACGAGCATTTACCCCTCTGTGCCCTTCGGAAAAATCTCGATTTGCCTCAGCAGAGCGCACCTTATTTGTCGTGGAATTTCATCGCGGAATAAAATCTTATCGCCGCCGTCGTCGTCATCGTCAGTCACCGAGGGGATCACGACCATCGTCATAATGTTGTCTCATGCGTATCTCGGGATATGGTTTCGTCGCTTTTAATGCCCTATTATCAATCTCTCGAAATGATTTCGCGCCCTTATCTCCCGCAATGAAGGACGGAATATTCATGAGGCAATGAGAGCGGCAGCGAGTCCTGTCAAGTCTTTTATGCAAGTCGTTCGACCGTCCACTTCACGATCCTTTGTTTAAGCGCGATAATTATTAATGGTATTTCGCGCTGTCGTCCGCGCTCTACCGTCTCGTTCCCTCGTTTTCCCGGGTACTCGTCACTCGTCGGTGTCCCTCGCAGACGTGAAGTTCCTTCTAGCTCTCAGAAATAGAGCGGCGCGAATTTTCTAAAGGTCTCGTTCTCTAGCTTTCCTATTGGATGCTATAAATTATGGAAGAAAGTTTGAAAGAACAATGCGAGCCCGTCCTTCCCGTGCGAAAGGAGAGTTAATTGAAAACTTTTGCATAGACGCTGGACTTTGGACGGGAAACCTATGCATACGCTTAATTGGCAAATCGATTAATATTAGGATATATAATAAAGGCTACTTTGAGCGCACATATATGTAATTTTCTATGCTTTTGTGAATTGAAATATTTCAGAAAAAAGACATTTTATCTGGGATATTTTTTTAATTTCGTTCTTAACATATCGGCCATTTTCAATGAAAAATTACGCATTTTGTGTAAAACAGTTTCGCATCGATTTTTACAAACGGCAGCGAGATTGGAATTCGAGATAATATTTGACAATTTATTGCGATGAATCGATTGATTTTGCCCAAATATATGTACGATTATTATTCAAAGGAGCTGTCACACATTCAAAACATAATACGATTATACGTTATATAATTATCTTGAGTTAGGCTGTATAGAGGTATTTCCACGATATCGCTAATAAACAAACCGTGTCGTGTGCATCGGCATTATACTATTTAATAACCCCTTAATTCGGTAAACTCGAATCGAGTTTCATGTTTCATGTAATAACTCGCGCGATACGGATGTATGCGCAAACGATACGATTACATAAACGAGCAGATACGCGTAAACGACTCCACAACGTTGCGCTACCGTAGTATTTAATCATTCCCTTATCCGGCAAACTCAAATCGAGTTTCTCGCCGTAATTCGCGATAGAGACATATTCGATAACTAGGCATAATGGCCATGCGCAATGAAATTAACAGAGTTTATTATACCGAAATATCTGTTACCGGTATGTAAATAAGAATAATAAATTAAAATCAGTTCATTGAAGGAAATAAAATTAATTTCATCCGTAAAGATTATAAAAAATAGAAAGTATAGAAAGATATAATTATATAGTAATCTTATTAATAAAAGAATCATATATAATTTTTATGCATATATGAGAGTCTCCTGCTGTTAAAATTTTACGCGAAGAATATGTAAATGTTAGAGAAAAGACTAAAAAAAGGAAGATATATTCCATTATTCTTGTGAGGCGAGAATAAAATTGTTATAATCAAGATACGATATATATACGATTCTCCAATTTTCATCATAACTTGCGAAGTCTTGTAGAATCTCGTGACACATCGTATGTGAAAACCCTATTACAAGGATAACTCGGGATGGCAAATGGCATGTACGGAGGCAGGGGAGAGTCTCGTCGAGATCGTTCTTCGTCTTCAAGTGCTTCTCTAGGTAACTTTACAGAGGCGAAGGCCTGTAGAATCTGCCACACACAGACGTATGCCAGGTACCAATACGCCTTGCTATATCAACTTTGAAGTGAGAACGCAATAAGGGAGAAGGTCGTCTGTTGTGGAAGGTTTTCACCGTAATTGCCGAGAGAGATTTTATTAGCTATACGAGCTTTTCGCCAACAACGTAATGAATTAACAAGTAGTGCACTTAGTTGAATAACATGGTACCACAACGTTGCTATATTACATTTAATGCAAACTTTTAATTTATTAACAAGATTGAAAACACATATGATGCGGGGATCTTACATTATTATCGTTTTAAGCATTAAGTATTAAATTAAAAATAATTCTATTCAATATTAATGATGAAAGAAGGAAATACATCTATAAATAATTATACTTTGTCGCGTCTCTCTTTGAAACACAGAAGTAACTCCACAATAGGGGATTTTTAATAAAAATCTTACGATAGATAGATACCGCACGTACTATAATCGTTATTTTTATTACTTTTGGTGCTTTTTTACAAGAACCTTCTTTAAATTGCTAATTGACTATTTGTTCCCCATCGACCCGAACAAACGTGCCTGTGTCTCGTTCGCGATCGATCAATACACCGAAAACTGGTGGAAGCGTGTCCTCGAAGGCCGTGACAGGGGAAAAAAACGATACCGATAACGGAAGAATCGGCGGGGATGGGAAGAGCCGCGGGATGAGGGTGACGGTGGCGGGCGGTAGCCATCGGGAAGAAAAAAATGAATTATACGAAGAATCGAAAATGCTAATCACGATGGGAACTCCGTGGTATTGTCCCGGCATTCGCTCCGTTTTCTCTTTTCCATCGTGCGCGAAGAGAGGAAACGCAAAAAGAAAACGCAAAGAGCGCTTGTCATATATCGCGTATGTATAGGAGTCTTACGACGTCGTTTTCTGATGGATTACCTATTTCGCGCACTTCTATCGCCGTGCGGAATTGGTCCGGGAATCGTACATTCATAGTGTCGCCGACGACGAACGAAATACGCTCCCGCGTTGAATTACCAGCAATCCTATCCTCGAATGCTCCATAAATCTTGATGTTGACGGATTCAATGGATCCTTTTGCGTAAGAATTCTTTTAAGTATAAAGGCTCTGTACAGATCTATCGAGAAAAGAAATTTAGACAAAACATCGACATTTAATATAATCAAATAAATAATAATATATGATTGAGAGGCGGCAATTAAGAATCAGCGCGGGAGATAGTGCGCGTATAATATTTGTGATTTATTACAATAAAACATTCATCGATTTATATAAACGCTTCTATCCTTTCTGGGGTCTTCATCAGTATAATATTTAACAAAAGACCAAAATCGACATTTAATAAATCTTTTTAATCTCTTTTTGTTGTCTCTCTTAAAATTAAATTTTTTAATTTACTAAATAAAAAGTAAATATTTATATGTACGTTGGTTGTGGAAATACGTGGAACATGTACCGTCTAAAGCATCTTATCAGTGACAAAAGAATTATTCGCGTGAAGGGAGAAAGAAAGAAAGAGGGTATATGATTTGAAAAGTTAGTATCAGGATAATGTGATGTACAATCTCATCTCCCGATGGATGACCCGTTCGTTATCGTCCGGAAAACCAGCTATAGGTCAAACACGTGCATTACTCGGAGAGAGAAAGAAATTTCGTAATTTTTTTTTTTTTTAAACTTGGAAAGAATAATATTTTTGCGTGATTTTCAAAGCCGTATAATTCCGATATTGAATTATATTTATTCTGAAAATGAACAATATATTTTCAGTGCGAATGTAATTTTATTGTTTTATTGTTATTCATAGATTTTGTTTTCCTATTGGTTGAAGCCGCTTGCAATCGATTTTGCTCAGTTTAATTCGAGTAAAATGAATTTGTAAGTGATTTTTATATATATATATACCACAAGAGAGTGACTTGATTTCGTTATTACAGTAGTAATAGCGTTTTCAAGTCGGCCAGTTCGCCAGTCCGCGAAGTAGTACAAGCAAAAATATGCGCGACGTAAATAGCGTACACAAGCAAGCAGTATTCACACAAAAACTACAAAATTCTACAATCACAAGGCGATAAAGATAAATGGGTTTTTTAACAAATTTTTCTTGAATAAAAAAATCTTAAGTTTCCATGGATTTAAACTTTTCAGAAATCGAACTTTCTTAAAAGTTTTGTGTAACGGTTCAAGAATTATACAAGTATTAAGGCTCAAATCGATTCCAATAGATAAAAAAGTTATTAGCAATTTTCGTCTAATGAAAATGTTAAATCGACGTACCGCCCCCAATGTTAATCATTAGATCGCTTTCCAAAACATACGAAAAACTCTACAACTTCGTGGAGAAGAACTATCGGTTTTTTTTTTTCTCAAGTCGACATTGTGAAAATAGGGTGCTAACTTTACGAAGAAGAACAATTTCAAAGTTGATTCCCGAAGAAACGATGAGGTCGGCTTGCCAATTAGTGCGGCGGACGAAGATGGAAGGCGATGGCCGGAAAGCAGAGCGCCGTATTTTCATTTGGCCGGATCGGGCTCGTCATCCGGCAGTTAATCCTGGTCGAGGGGACAAGCCCAGGGATGAACTAGTCGACGCAACGGGATCGTTAGTTTTAATCGTTCGACTGCTATTAGTTCGTGTCATTCTCTCTCCCGTCGTCTCCGCCCGCTCCGATTCGATATCTCTTCTTGTTCATCGTTGTTGCCTCTTCGTCACTCGCTTGTCGCTTCTTCCGCGGCCCGTCTTTTCTCTCTCGCTTCACCGAGTCCAACTCTTCCTCCACCTCGTTCGCTCCTTAACTGCGTACTCCCTGGTGCCCGGGCTCAGACGACATTATCGATGGCGGGCATTAAACGTCTTTTGCCTCCCCCCCCACCTCCCCTTCCTCCCTTCTCGTTGTCACCCGTGCACCGGCGCGCGGCGCCCACCCTCTTTCGTTTTATTCGGCTCGACGTTCTCGCTGGTGTCGTTTTAACGTGGATTTCCTACCCGGTGGCTTTTGATAACGGCGCGAGTGGCAGCTTCTTCCGTGTTAAACGACGAAACCGAGGCCGGCTGCCGGCGCTGAAAAATGAAGTGACTTGTGTATCCCGTTCTCGATAAGAGCGCCAACACGAATAGAGGCGACCTTCCTTTCTTCGCCCGCGTACGTGAATAAGACTGAAGGCAAAAATTGAAAGCGCTACACACAACGTATATGTAATCCGTCTTTGACGATTTTAATTGAATTTTCATGACAGCGAACCACCGACAAAAGTTCCACGATTGTACAAGAACGAAACGTTTCAGGCTTCAGCGCTCTCCGTATAAATAGAATTCGCTGGATAGACACGAGTGGCGAACAATGGCAATCATCCCGCAGGAAAATCGAAAAAATGCAATTCCACGGTATTGTTCACCACACTATTACCGTGCCGAAAGGTGACAATAACGACTGTAATTGTTTCGCAAATTGAAATTGTTAAATGTTTTTCTTATCTTTTTTTCAATTTTTTTGAAAGCCGATAAATATATAAATTTCACGGTTAATAAACTTAAGACTCGACAATTATTTATCGCCTTAAAAATCTGTTTCTTTAATTATATCTTGAAATATTCAATGAGATATTATAGTTTATTTGTGATAAATATTTATGTTAATTATATTTATGTTAAATGTTTTACTAATCGTATATTGTTCAGCATTTTTAAAAATTTTATCTCTGACCTACATTATTGCAGAATTTATAAAATAGTTTCTTCCTCTCTTATATTATGATCTTAGCATACATAATTTAGCAAAGAGATGGAATATTATTAATGCATTTGGCGAAAGCTCTTCTGAATTCTGTCGACGCCGCAGTGGGCTTAGCTGTTTTAAAACAGTGAGTCTCGTACAATTGTGTCGAGTCCTTTGAAAATGTACGTGTGAAAATCCGACCAATGTAGACGACAGCAACCTGGTTACGAGCATTTTAATGCAAATTCACATCTCTCGACCCTCACATTCACATGCATAAACGAAAGACATTATTTTCGCAGTAAGATTCTTCTAGCTTTATTGGCTACTAACCATCAATCTCTGCGATGATAACTGAATTTGAATGCGGCAGAATGTCGATGAAAATAGTAATTAATATCAGAGAAATAATTTTAGTTTGTCGAGTTTTTAAATAAGAAATGCAGTGATTACACGAGATATCAATCTGCGATATCATTGTTTGTAATATAATTAAAAATTAAGTGTTATAATTATCATACCGGCGCAGATGTTAATTTTTTGTGTTAAATAGAAATGTTTTACTAAATTATATAGTATTTTTTTGTTTAAAATAGATTGTTGTTGGATTTTGTAGTTTTTTTTTTTTTTTTTTTTTTAACATTCGGTAGAAAACAAAGACAGTATCAAATATTGTATTTAGCACTTGTTGTAGAAAATTCAATTCTACCATCTACAATACAATGGCTATTCATGCGGTCACGCATGTTGCACGCTTTTGTAATTCTACATTCCTAAGTGAATTTGTGTTATACCAAGAGACAACAAACATTTCGGTTTGTATATACAGGACGTTCCGAAATTAAATGTCAAAACTTTGGGAACGATAAACTAAGAAAAAAAGTCTTTTAGAAATTTACTCGTTTTTACTTCGTTTTGAAGAAAATCGTAAAAAAAGAAGCAAAAAAGTTTTCACCAAAAAATTTAAAATACGATTAAAATTATTAGGTTTATCGAAAAGTATCATGAGATAAAAATTGCAGAGCATGGAATTAAGTAAAGGGAGTGAATGAAAATCTTCCTGAAACAAGATTAGAGGATTATAAATAAATACGCGACAATGCGAGATCCCCAACACGCTTCTACATGCAAAATTTCGACATTTAATTTCGGAACACTCTGTATATACATATACCACGTTGTCAAAAATTCGTATTGCAAATAATATTTTTGCTTTGCAATTGTCAATTAAACATTACGAGGAGCGCTCGTATAGAGTATTAGTTACAAGAATTATTTTTTTATTTTTTCTCTAACAACTTGAGATAACTGGTATATGTGGGTGTTTTGAGAATTTCTAAGAATATATTTCTCGATATTACTGGATGTAGCCGAGGATTATTCAGATGTCTCTTAACGTGCGAACGTTAGCGGCCCGAACGCTGGAATGAAACTTGAAGTATTAATCCTGGCCGAGAAGATATCGAGAGCAGCCGGTGTGCGGGAGCCGTGTACTCAAGGAAAATTACACAGGCTAACGCAAGGTAACGGAATCTTAATCTCGTTGGTCCCACCGCGCCGAACGGAGGAGAAAAAGGAAAAAAAGGAAGAAGAAACGAGACAACCTGCTCTCGCCTGCCAACGAAGACTTGACGGGACAGCAGCTGGCCATCTCGCAGATTTTTCACCTGGCGGCTCGCGCGCAGCCTTCGGGTGTAATTTCAGTAATTTAATTTCACGGCCTAATAGAGGAGTCCGGGATCGCAAAGAAACGAGGCACAGCTGGAACGGAAAGAAACGCGATCGACACGAAAAACGAGAATTATAGTCGAGAGAGGGAAACATGAAAGCGGTACATCTGTTAATACTTTCAGAAAATTACCGTGTCGCTGCTTATGATAATAAACTATAGAATGATGCGAGAAAAAAAGTTTTCTCTCCGTTCAACGTTATTTTTAATTTTTGATTGGTTGCTTCGGGCCTTTCAGAAGCTACGTGTACCGTAAAGAGAAATGATTAATATTCTTTGTAACAAGGAGATTTCAATATCTGCAATCTCCTCTTTTTTTTTAATTATCGTAACCACGGATAATTGCGTGAAGGAAAGAGAGAGAGAGATCACGCGACGATGCTATTCGATTAAAATATCAAATGCGTACAAATCTTTTATTGCATTACGTAAATATTATAACGCAGTAGTGAGAAAAGCTTGTTTCTGGCGAAAGAATAAATTTCTACGTCTGTACGCGATATGTACGATATATTTATGTGTGTTTACGCCAGCGGTGTGTCATCAGAAAAATCATTAACACCAACATGCGTAACAGAACGCTATTGCTACCATGTAAAAGCTATCTTCCACGAATGGATAAATCTGTACGATATGATCTCTCCGTTTCGTAATACCCCGCTACGTTATATATTACCGTGGCGAAAATAAACGCAACGAAAGGCAACACGGAAGGGGTGGTCGCGGTTTTTATCCGCGACAAGCCTTCAGCTTTAACGACCGCATAGAAGAGCGTCGGGCGCGCGCGTCCCGATTTCATTAACGGTTTTAAATACGGTCGGCAGGTAATTTTGTCTCCCGCTGTAATGGAATTCAATTGTAAAGGTAGGAGAAAGGTACAATCTTCATGATTGAGAAGATAAACATTTATACTTTCTTTTTTTACGATTCCCATTTTACTCGTAATTGAATTTTATAAATCACCAAATATACTCTCTCTCTCTCTCTCCTTTTTCTTCTTTTATTTAGTCCATAAACGTTTGCATCTTATACAGCACGGTTGAACAGAGAGCACGAGCGATGTATAAAATCTGTGGATTATATATAGAACTGTAATAAGTAGAGTTAAATTTATGGGCATATCGTTAACATTTTTGGAAATAATTAGTTGCGTATGTATTATTTAATTTGCTCGCGTATGCATAAAGTGCTCTTTTTAAGCGGGATAAATAAATTATCCGAGCAAATTGAAAGCTTCTTGTTTAAACGGAATATCTAACTTCTTAATCTAATTATAAGACAGATACACTTGTCTCTGCCTACCATTAACGCGCTTCTGACTACGCCTAGTTGGATATTCCGCGCGTATGATACATACTCCATACAGTGGATACGGAGTGCTCTGAAATATTACGACACTATCTCCCAAGTCGTCGAGACCGCTTGCAAATGATAGATATACGATGCACGAACGCACCATATATATTCAGCGTACTCTACGTATAATCTACTTTTCCTTAATTTATCTTACTCATACGTAACGCAACCGCGGCGGCCATACACTCGCGGATAGTGAGCGCACACACACGTGCTCAAGATACACAACGCTTTGAGCTATTATATTGAAAACTATCGTAGAGAGAACGTAATATAACAATAATTGTATAGAAAAAATATAATAACTTAATTTACAATTTTTACATTTTAATTCGATAATTCAATTTATAACGATCCGGTAGCCGAATTATAGATCCGTTCAGATCCCGTAATCTGTCACGATCGAGTGAGCGCACAATTTTAAATAAAAGTGGAATTTTCAGAAATATCAATAAAAGCGTTTCGATATCCGATCGAGTTTCCTTTATGTAATGCGAACGACGAATGTAATTGTCAAATATACTGATACACGCATGCGTTCGCTGATTAAGCATCGTGTATAGGAAACGTAGTATTAAATACGCGTATTTATTATCATTTCGCATCATCTGACATTTATCGCTCGACAATGAAGCTCCGTGCTGATTAGAATAATAACGCGAAATTATATCGCCATTTGGGACGCGCGGGTATTCCTATGTACGTACGGTAGCGTCGCATCTAGTCCTGTTGTCTCTGCTCCATTCGGCTCTATGCGAATCGATCGCGGATATCTATATAAACCCTCCGCTTACGGAGACGTGCATAAATCGCATTCCGGTCGCGTTTGCGTGCGGCACGCACCGTCGATTCGCCATCCTGCGGCGGCTGTGGCGGCTGACAACGACCGCATCGTCAGGTTCGTATTATTAAACGATTCGGCCAACGGATACAAATTGCACCCGGATTGCAGACGATCGCCTACGTAAAATGCGCCCTGCGTAACAGTCCCGATAGCACCGCGTCCGTCCTTCCTCTACGTGCGCATTTTGTTAAATCGTCCGCGAAATGACACAATATACCGCCGAAATATATTTAAATTGCTCTCGTCGATTATTCCAACGATACGCGTATAGAAATGGTCAAAATTAAATCAGAATTACGATAAAAATTACCTAAATATCGCTTTAATGTATCGGACAGATTTGTATGCCGCACGAAACGATTCGCGATAGTCGGTGCTTCCGCTGAAAAGCCTCGATAACCCACTGTATTCGCAACATACGCTCTATGCGCGTATTTTTCTCACAGCTACACAAATTTCATCCGGCAGGGTCTGCCTTTCGCCGACAGGAAGCGAAATTCGATGCACACCGTTTACTCTGTACCGTTTATTCTGTCACATGTCAGTTGTTACCGAATAACGGATGATTGTTTTTCGGAATAAAGTTTTCATGATGCCTCGACGATCCTGGCCTCCCTGGCTGCGTTATCAATATTTAATCGCTCTAGACACTGTACTTTGCTTGACGTTACGGTAAGAAAAAAAACCTGCTGCTTCTCATCTTTTTCGAGGCATTTTATTTCGACAGGATAAGCTTAACGAACAGCATTGATCGACTCGTTATCGCCGAGCGTATTTGCTGTTTACCCGATAACACATGTTAGGACGGTGTATGAACCGTACGTCTCACGATCTTCCGTAACCGCTCGAATATCTAGGAACGACAGGAATATCAGGAAGAGCGCATTCTGCCGTTAAGCAAGCGCAGCCTCGACACGTATTCCTCGGTCACGTGGAGACGATAGTGTAGAGCCCGAATGTTCAGCGTTCTCTCTACGTGCGAACGTTTGCCGAAATGGTCAACGATGCCAATATTATCGTGAGTCACCCTTTACGAGCTGCTGGACCTCTCGTTCATGATAACGCCCGGCATGTAAACCTCGTCGCTGCTACGTTACGTATAAGATATATGATCCGATCGTGTACTTACTTATCTACGAATGACTCTTGTTGCATTTTGTGTACAGTTTTGGAATTTCCAAACTCAATTAGTTTTAATTATCATCGCATAGTTTCAGAAAAAAATGGCAGATATAACATAATTGCCTTGATATTTGTATCTTGGTATAAAGGATTATTATGAAGCGTATTTCACATTTTTCTGAATAAAATTTCAACATAATTAACTGAAATACTGATCTTTTTACTGATTAAAATGTTGAAGAAAAAATGATCGAAAAATATTATACAATATTTTATTATATAATATTAATATATTATATATTTTATATATTATATAATATTAATATTATATTATATTTAATTATCATATATGAAATGTATAACATATTGATTATTCAAGAAAAATTAATCGTTGTTGTATTACATAAGTATCAAAAGAAGATTAAACATTAAGTACTATTACGTGATCGTATAAACGATTTCGTTGATGATATCAGAAACAGATTAACATGTGGCGTTGTCTCACGTATCAACCGAACACGATTATATTTGTACTATGGACATACCAGAACGCACACGATACAGTTGCATGTAACACGGTGGTTCAGTGCATTACAAGTTAATGCAACAAATGACGAATTATTTTCGGATTTGCGAGTAATTGCAGTTTGCAATCCGTACATGTATTATCAATACATGCAAATTTATCGTGATGCAGCTTTTAATTAACACTCAAAACTCTCTCGCTTACTGTTAGATTTGTGAAATGTTACATCGTTTATTTTTACGTACAAGTTAATTGCGTCCGCCGTAAAATCGTACTGGATTTCAATAATTTTTTTTTTTTTTTTTTTTTTTTTTTTTTTTTTTATAACATTATATTTACACAGCAGCAAATAGTTATTTTCGAAATCCTTCATTTAATAATCCTTCAATTAAAAGTCATTTTTAATACAATTTTGTGATCATGGAAAAGGTGTATTAAACACGTTATATATTTTTCAATTTTTTAAATACAAACTTAATTATATCTTCTGATTTCTTATCGATGTAGATAAATAGCCTTTAACTTCATCAACGTAGAATTGCATAACGGCTCGTGTACATAAGCCTAACGTTGAAATGTAACTAATTAATGTCTCTGAAACAGTATCTTTCTCGATATGTATATACGCGCGAATCACAGATAGAAGGTAACGTAAATGCAGTAGAGTCAGTTGCAATTCCCGACAAGGAAATTCGCAGTGAAATTGTAATATTGTTGTTCGTTGGAAGATCTCAACGTGATAATCTTGCCACGTATCCGCGAATTATATACGTCTAATGAATATCATCGATGACATACATATGTCATAATTCCTTTATTTCTTATAATTTTATTTGACTCCACTTTTTTTATTCATTTGTTTATATTGTTAATTTTTATATAATATCTGACGTAAATTAAAAATTAAAAATTGGCTGTATTTCAGAAAAAAAAGGTAGAAGGTTGAAATTTGTATAGTTTAGTAAATTATGAAGTAAAGTAAGTTACTCTAAAATGAAAAAATAAAAACGTATATTATGCAAACATTAATTTGCCTAGCTCGAAGGGGGGTTTATTTGCGGACCCATGTTCAATAAGAAAAAAAAGTCTTATTTTAACCTCTAGAATATGCTCCTAAAGTTTAGTACATCATTTCAGATACACCCTATATTATATATTATATATATAATATTCGTCTCAGTTTTCTTCAACAATTTTTACATGCATTTACACAACTCAATTCTTTGTTATTGTTCAAGTTACACATTATATTAGCACGCTAGATAGTTGCAATCTCGTCTTTTGTTGCAAGTGAGCTGAACAGTGTATTATTATTTTATGTCACATTATTTTGTCTACGATAATGAAAATATTATTATTATTATTATTAAATTCCCTATATTTATATATTGAAATCTATGCGCATGAGAGCGCATTTTAATTTATCCACTCGTAAACTAATGCAATTTTCGATTATTGTAGAATTGTATTAATCTTACACGCACGCGTGCTTGTAGTATCGCTATGATGAAGGCAGCCTAGCGACATAGATCGACGGACAAACTGTCTTTAGATAGCGAAAAATGAAGTATACGGCGTGTATCGTCTAGCCGAGGCGAGAGAGGAATGACACATAAATATGAGCCCACATACATGCGCGCGGAAAATATATGTATTATGTACTTATACACGATACGCCCGGAAAGAGCATACGATCGTAGCGGATAAAGGAAAACGGAGAGGGCAGAGAAGAGATGAGGTATACGTGGGTTAACAATGTGATCATGGTTCAAGCACTCCCACAGGATCGCCACATCAGCTAGCCGACTCACACCCTTTCTCACCGTCGCCATCCAACCTCTTCACTATCCGGTATTTTGCTTCCCCTTCCCCGTGTGTGTGCTCTTCGGGATACACTCTCGTCTGTGATCTGTCAAGATACTCCCGCGATCGTTTCCATCGATGCATGCGCGACGCGCTTATATGCACGTGCGAACCTGCCATGTGCAGATCGCCGATTGTCGATTATGGCCTCATGGTATACTGCGAAACGTATTCCCGAAAACGCGGGCTTTTGGAAAAATGACAGCCCTCCACCCCGATTCCACGAATCGTATATATTTCAATATTCCTCTTCCTCCGCTTTTTTTTCCCCTTTTATTATGTCGTTTTTCGAATCGCGCAAAATATTTTACTATTTTTTAGCTACCTGGCTACCGAATACGCGGACCGATAATGGTCACCCCCCCGAGGGATGATGAAATAATCATTATATTTAGAAAATGTATTAATTAAGAAACTTCTCTCGGAATATATATTTAATATAAGAGTTTAGATCACAAGGGGATAAAAAAATTCCCTCTAATGCGTAATACTTTGCGAAAATTGTCTCGTAATTCTTTCGACATTAATAAATCGTGTGCTCCTGTTAACATTATATGTAGAACCTTGCTTGTTAAATCTTATCTCAGCTACTCTGCTATTTATCAGCGTTGCGATTATTATATCTGGGCAGTTTGCTCTGTACACGTACAATATAAGCGATCCACTTGCTTTTATGTAAGCTAGTCATGTTTCGCGTCGGGTCTATATATATTAATTACAAACTTTTTTAATTATTTATTATTATTATTATTTTTTCATTAACTCTATACATATTTTTTAATTTAAAAACAACATTGCATGTATGACGCGCGTATAATATAATATTAACAACGATATTAAATACGTATGTATAACCACATGTGAGTATAACATTTATAATATGCTTATACAATACCGCTCATATTTATTTAACATTACGCATGATAAATAACAACGGCGGAACATTATGATTTTTGCCATCGACGTAAACAGCATTAGCCAACGGAACTTGTCCATAATGAAATTTTTCGTTTAGTTTACACCGTAGCCAAAGTTTGTCGATGCACATTAATTGACCTCATCATCGCTATCGCTTGGCGTTAAAGAAGATTATTCGTAATGGGCGGCGATCTGAAAATACGAGTCGGGGTTTTCTCGTCGGTACTCCGAAAGAGTATCTGCGCCCGATCTCGCGAATGCAATTTCATTAGTCTAATGGATTTCGATGCTCGAAACAGTAATCCGATATTTTTTGCGAAGTACGGCACGGAAAATTGGATAATTCATGAGTTTCAAGTAATGAAAGCAAATGTAACGCGCGCGTCGAGAGGTGCGAGCGATTCGATAATTTTTAAAATCGAGTCTACTACATAAATGTAAAAAGGAAAAACGAAAACAAAAAAAAAACAAGACAAAAAGAATGAAGCAAAAAGCACACGACGGAAAGAACGACGGGATCCGGACAATTCAGGAACAACGCTATTACTCTGTCACAATAGACTCATCGTCTACGAGATCTCTTAGCGTGACGTCTTATAGGAGCGAACGAATTCGGACGAGATCGAAGGAGAACGTTTCGGCCCATTTACCTCTCGATTAATCGATCGAAGATATTGGAGCCGTCGAGTGCTCTCTCGAAATGTCTCCAAATCTTACGATAAATGCATTAACGTATTATGAATTGATTCTAGAATTGACAGAGAGGAAAGGAGAATGAAAGAGAAAGAGAATTTCGAACGATTATTATACTATAATAAATATCATATGCGAGAGAGAATTTACGTATATAGGAATACGCTTGACATTTTTATTTACATGTTGGTCTCGCGCGTACGTCAGTTTTATATTAACCATCTAATTTGGAATTTAATTGCATTCCGGTAACGCTAACGTTGGCCACAATCGCCTTTTACATATTTTACTCCTTTCGTTAATTAAACTTTGCGCGCGTGCGCAAATAAAATGAATCTGAAATGTAGATCTCGCAGCACTTTCGTTATAACACGCATCAAGGGGAATAATTTACTTTTTCCAACAGCTTCGCGTACGTCACGACCAAGCTGGTTCATACTGCCTTTTCACACAAAACTTTACAGCTCGTAAACACAGGAACAGAACCGGTGCACGTGGCTGTCGGTTAATTTAGCGCGGTTTCGCGATACAGTATCGCGCGAGTGCGTGCACGCTTACGTGCATGCGATCGCATTCACTCTCGGCGCGCGTTATTTCGGTGCTTGTGAATTTTTACTACCATTTCTGTCGTTCACGAAGACTAAACTCCCCGGAAACTAACCAAAGAACGATCAACGTGCCGTTAACGTTGTAGTAACATTGTTCGACGTTCCGATCAAAATTAGAATCGCGAGGGGTTAAACATAAAAAAAATATAAAAGTAATATTGATGTTTCGGAAAAAAAAAAAAAAAAAACTAATTTATAAATTTTTTTAACATTTAAAAAAAAAATATATATATATATATTTTTTTTTTTATATATATAAAGTTTTTAGATTAGTAATACGATTATTCGTAAGTAAACAGTTGTATTAATAATGATCGAAAAAAAAACATTTTATTTTACTTGTGTAATACCGATTTTAGATCCTAAAGCATCACATAGTAAATCGATCGAGGATAATGATACGATCCGATAACACAATATAATAAGTTTTTTATTTTTTTTTTCTTCAAATTTTGCTTTCAAAATTATCTTACGAATATATATATATTTTTTTTTAAATAAAGATTGTTAAGATAATTACATATATTTTTGCGATAACGCGGCGTACTGCTGGATTTAGAATTACAAGTGAGAGGAATCTCATGAACAAGCAGGTTCTCTGCGCTGATCGATCCTGCGTGTCTTGTTTAAGTGGAGGACGTCGTTTTGGTGAAACCACATGGAGGGTGATCGAACCCAACAGAGACTAACGGAAGGAAAGTCCTCTACAATACATGGTACGGTACGTTATATACAAGAGATTGCAATGAGGAAATAAATCGCTCACTTTCCTTAATGATTCTCTGCTTGTACTTCTCTCTGATAACACGGAAATTAAGAAAATTACATTAAAGTTAATGTACCGAAGTTAGTGCATGCGCACAACGGAGGTTTGTGCGTCAAATATGTTCCTTTTGGGTTTTAAATTTTCTCTTCTAAAAAGCGGAACTCGCAAAAAAAGGTTGACAGAACACAGCGCAATGAAATTAATGAGAGAGAGTATGGACGGAAAGGGACAAATTACTTTTCTGGCAGACGTTCCATTTCACGCACAATTTAACCTCTGCGATCTCCGTAAAAGGCGTTTGCATGATTGCTTTGCTTGCAATATAGTTGAAAAGAAAACGATCAGCGGCAGGGAACGGGATCAGGCGAGCGCATCGTCCACCCTGCTTTTACCTAATCACTTTTGTGATGGCTCGATTAATCTTCCTCGCTGACGAAATCAGAGCTGTTGCTTAAATCGAGAATTTGTTTGAGCAAGTTACAAAGCTGCGTACTTACAGAAAATTCAGATATCTGTGTGAAAGAAGACTATTATATTTAAGCTCTTATTTATAATTAATTAATTGAAATTGTAATCATATATGAATATATTTCATGCCGTTATAAAAATCGCGAATTATAAGTACGAGAAATAATAACATCGAAATATTATATCATCTTCGTTCTAAAACGAAGGCGCAGAAAGACGAGATAGTTTGCAAGAAAAGAGATGTTAGAAATTTAAATTAGATTTATACACGTAGCGTGAATTAGTATACTACTTTATATAATATTATCTTATTATTGTATACATTTTTTTTATGTTATTATTCTGCGTTTTTGCTACTGACAGTTTTCACTTTACTCTGACAGTTTTACTCGACGAGTTTATTTCTACAGTCAGATGAAAGTATTTCGTACAGGTTTTTTCCTTGGTTACACGTCGCGTCTCTTTCGTACAGCTGGCACAACATTTAAATACTTGATTGCGCGTACCCCTTTTTCCTTCGCTCGCCTTCGCGTTTGTTGTAATCTCTGTCTTTATTTTTAGTCATTGCGAGAATTAGAGACGGAAACATGCGCGACAGTGTGACGAAAATAAGCTAATTACGCATGTTAAAAATCTTCTTCAGGCTCACAGCGGTGAACTGTCACGAAATTCGTTGCGTAGTTTTTGCCGTAATTTTGTCATAGGTAGAATGTAATTGAATTAGCAATTAAAATACAATGCACGAATTAATAAAACAATATAAGATACAACATCGTATTGTATGTTCTACAAGTAAAATTTTATTTCGTTTGTCATATCTTTAAATTTGATCTTTACTCGCCGTCACACTACTAAAAGGGTGGTAACGTGCATTATATTGTATAACATGTCCAAAGTCATATTGAATGGATCGCGTATAGCCGGTTTGTGGTGCGTTAAAAACTACGAGGAATAATCGACAGCCTGTGGACTATCGCTATATTTCAGCATTTCTTGAGGGTGGTTTAACAGCTGCACCACCGGTTCGTTTATGGTTTATTACCTCGACAGCGACGAGACGAATTACCCCTTCCGCTTACTTACTTTTCCAGCTATTCGACGTGGTTACTGGCCGCGAGTACACCACGAACGGTCCTCGGCACGAGGAGGAGTATCGTTGAGATTCTGTCAGAGCGGGAAACCATCTCTCGTACCATGCAGACTGTCCTGGACGAGGCAACGGATCCTTGGGGAGTCAAAGTCGAGCGTGTGGAGATGTGAATATTTTATCACGATACTTTAGCACGTCGCGAATGCACGGCCGAGTGTTGTTTCCCCTCGTTACCGACTCGTCCATTCGCGTAATTAATTTGTTCATTACTTGAGATGGCGGACAGAAATAAAGAAATATTATTACGCGAATTAATTTTGTGCTTCGCAAAATGTACCTTGTAAAATTGCGTTTTAAGATCACGGTACGGCGAGTCGTTCACTTAAGGCGTATTAAAAACAGTTTGCTCAACTTTAAATGTTTACTTTAATACTAAATCCACCTTGTTCGCGCTAACAACACTTTCCTTCGCATGAAAAAGGAAAGAGATTATTATGGACAACAATGACTAACGCAAATCTGAAAGTCCTTGATCGGCGTATGCGGTATATTCATGCAAACTTGGTGCGGAATGATCCGATAAAAATAATGCGCTAGCGAAAATGTATTTCAGTCAGAAAGTATGGGAAAGGAGGGAAGAGGGGAGGGGAGAAAAAAAGATAGAATTCGCGGCCCGATTTAAAATTTAAATGTTCACCGAATCCACGTTCGCGTAAAACAAGTCGGCGGCTGTTTATTTGCTCTCTGTGTATCCCATAAAATTTCACAGACGGACAGAGTACGAATCGATACGCTTATAGATTGCGTTTATTTGCATTGACGAAGAGTTATTAAGGAGTAATTAAATTACGGTTATATGCATTATGCTACGGCGGCAATATGACCGTTTTGTTATTAGCTCTTTGCGCTCGTCATGATGGTCTTGTCATACACGTTTATAATAATATTATATGTATTTTATTCACATTTACTGAGATTATTATCACCTGTAAAGAATATTTTTATATTGAACTTTTATGAAATAATATACGTGAAATAATATACGAGAAAGTGATGGCATTTAAAATGTTTTATAAAAAATGCTATTTTATTAAATTAAGAATATTTTATTCATTAATTAAAAAAATTAATTATTCGGTATTATGTTATTTTTCTAAAGATTGTTTTGAAGCGCAAGGAGGTTAATGGTGATAATTCAAGCGTATTCATCCTAAGAGATCGTATAATCTGTAACAGAGTCGCAACTCACACGACTGCGCTCGCATGCTCGGTCAATCCTTTCGACTGCCCGAACCGGATATCTAACGGATGCCTCTGCTTCAGAAAGGACATCCGACTTCCGGTGCAACTTCAACAAGCCATGGCCACGGAAGCAGAAGCTGCGAGGGAGGCGAGGGCCAAAGTGATTGCGGCGGAAGGCGAAATGCGAGCTTCTCACTCTCCGAAAGAGGCCAGCGATGTCATTTCCAGGAGTCCTACTATCCTGCAGGTACGCACACACGCACACGCACGCATGCTCGTATTTCCCCTTTGCAACCAGAAATTGCAGGCTAATTAACAAACGCTACTAATTATCTACTATCGAAAATTGTACTTTATTTTGTGGTTTTGCCTTATTATATCTTGTTTTTGTAATATTAATATTTTATGAGTCGTTTGATGCGCGTTACTAATTAATATCAATCAAGCAAAATTAATATTTGCATTTAATCGCGGCTTCGAAGCGACGTATTACAATTTTTTTAATTATCGGAAAGTATAATTCTGAGCACATTATAAAATCGATCGTGAGGATAATTATTTACTGCGTGCATTGACATTAAACCTTTTGTCTAGCGAAACATTTTATGATTATGACAAAAAAATAAATATGATCAAAAATTTCAAACGTTATCATCAAAAATTTTAAGAAGAATGAGACGCGAGATTCTCTGATTATTTGTTTTACTAACAACTCGGCATCCGATCCCCATAGTTTGGACTAAAAAAAAATCCTCGAGTCAAACATCGTAATTAAAAGATAATACGAGTGGAAAAAAATTTGTCATATTTTCAATTCTTGTTACCGCGATATTCGTAAACCCTGAACAATATATCCGGCGAAAAGAACTCAACGGTCATATTCCCATTGCCGGTTTTTGACGCCTTTACTCATTCCCAGCATGCGCGGTCATCAGGAAACTGTGCAGATGGCGGAACTCTTACATAAAGCAGAGGATAAATTATTAAAAATTATAATCCTCTCTTTTATCACTAATGTAAAACACAAGATAATTATATTTGTAGCATAAAGATAATACGATGTTATATCGCTTTGAAAGCAACTCCGATGTAAGAAAAATAATTGGAAGAATTGTATGGATAATCTGTTACTTTATGATATCATGTAAATCATATTTACATGTACTTATAGCTCTTATTTCTGATGTTTTATAAAAATCGGAATAAATTATATGTAATTAAAAATTAATTTATCTTAATTTTTGTGAATTACGCAAATAATGAAAAAAAAAATTAAGAAGAATAATTATTATCCATTTTATGCATCTTTTCTTTTTTAATAATCAATATGTGAATAACTTTGTAAATACACTTTTTTTTTTTTTTTATTTGTTTTGCAATTTTGTAAATGAAAAAGTATTTGGTTGATCTTGAACATCCGGTATAAAGCAAATATATTGTATAAGAAAAAAAGAACTAAAAATGAGTTGTAGATGATTACATCTTGCCAATACGAACCGGTAAGACATACCGTTTGTTTTTGATGAGCAAATTAATTAGCAAATTAATTACGCAATTCTCGAGATTCAATTTGCCGCAGATATCGATTTGATAAACACATGCTCCGATAAGATCGCTTTCAAAGCGCATCTTCGTTTAACTGACCTAGCTCGTATATAAACAGTATCACATCAGATATCGTACATGTATTTTTCCACATAGGATAGGGAAATAGTGCGGCCAATTGGCTAATGAACGAGTTTACGATTGCCACTATCGTGATTTGCATTCGTTCGCTATCGCATCTCGCTTTCCGTTTATAAATATCGTAGAGTTCCCTAAAAGTCCAAATTCGTCGGTCACCTTTTTATCTCTCGTTCACCATTTAACATTTCCAACATTCTATGGTTTTTGCGCTCGACTACGTTAAATATTTTAAAACTGTAGCCTTTTTTCTTTTTCTTTCTCTTGAGATTTAAAACTAGAATTTTAGGCGAGAACCAGTTAAAACCTAAGGACTTTTGCACTAGTGAAATCAAATATAAGGTATTATACGCGGGTATAAATATTAATATTTAAACATTCTCTCTTCATTTTTGAATGGAATATAATATTGAATGGATAATATTTTCTAGATATGTGCTATTATATCTTTACTAATGAAAGTCAGGCTTGAGTAAGATTTTACAATTTATCAATAATTAAGCATATAAAATTCGATATAAAGTCGACACTTTAAAAGTAAAGTTTGCTTGATAAAAGTTAGAAATTCAATATATCTATAGTATTATACAACAACGGTCAAACGCATTAGTTGCTTATAGTTTTGTTATCCTATTTCGTTCCGGACATTCGTGTTACATCGGTTTTTATTCGCTCGAGTGCACAGACTTTTTCAAGATTGCCGTTCGTGACGCGATTTACCGACGTTTATTTCCTAGGGAAAACCGCATGTCAGTATATTTTACTTCTTTTTTTTTTTTTTTTTTTTTTTTTAAGTTTCTCTGCAGCGTACCAATTCGAAAGGATATGACGATGCACAAAATCGACATAGATCTTTTTGTACATAACGCGGTCCTTCTCAGCTAGCGCGGTTCTGTCCGACATGCATTCAATAATGTTTGTAAAGGGAAATACCATTATTTGCACGAAAGTTGATTGCAAGGAACGGAGTGTTCAAAAATGGAGCGTCATATTCTTCGTTTTACCACATCTCTTCGGATACGCGAATATTTCTCTCTTTCTTCCTGTTTCTCTCTCTCTGTTTCTCTTTCTCTCCCGTTTTCGATATTAATCAAAATTCGTATTTTTCATCGTATAATTTGCAAATGACGAGAGAAAAGAGATATTACGTCGGGATAATCGTTTCATGAATATTTGAAAAGCAGATAATGATTAATTATCCAATAGTTCATCGAAGCGTGCGAAGTTTCGAACGTGGTCTACTACGTAAATTCTCGCACCGTATTCCATAATTTCCAAAACGTTTCGACACGTTTTCATTTAATCGTGATAAACAATGCACGGTTCGGGGAAGCGATTCTGCATACTTGTCTATGTACACTTTGCTACTTATGCACGGGATTTGCTACCGGGAACGCTAATCGCGCAACGTAGAAACTCATTGGAGAGAGGAAGAGAGAGAGAGAGAGAGAGAATGAGAAAGAGAGGGAGCTTGCATTATGCTAACGATATTCGACAAAACGAATGGCCTGTCCGCGCAAAAAAGGCAACCGTGTCATATATTAAAGAAATCCTCTCTCTTGCCCTTCGCGCATTCGACCCTTCGCACGAATATTCATCCAGAGGAGGGTGAATTCCGTTTCTCCCTCCTCATCCTGGAGTCGCGTTCAATGGGGGGGAGACTAGTATTCCACAAACGCGATAACTTTGTTCTTAGCCGACCTGTACCTCGCAGTCCGGCACTGCGTGCCGACCGGGTTTTTATCCAACCGGTGCATCGCCGAGTACGAGGAATACCAACCAATTAAAAGAACAATGGAGCCTGCAAATACCATTGTCGTACGCGCGCTCCCCATCGGGCGTATTCATGAAACGAGCTTTTTTGTACGCATCTCGACTTTTTTTTTCTTAAAACGATAATCGTTCCGGAACGAGCAGGTCTCATTTCCCGCGCGATGATGCGTTCTCGACCTCCCCCCCTCCCCCCTTCTCTCTCTCTCTCTTCGCTATTATTAATATGATTTTGCAAGGATCGAGATAATTAAAGAGACGAAGCAATCGTCCCCCTGTTCGCTTTTCCTTTCTCGCGATAAATCGCGCGATTCTCTTTCTCTTTTATAAGACTTTTAGGCGGTCTGCGAAACTTTCGCTCATAATTATAATTTTTTTTTTATATATCATTTAATATAAGAGAGAGAAATATTCTTAATAAAAAAGGTTGGATTAAATTTTTTTACGTTTAAAAAAATTATTTTAACTATTATAATATTTTTGGTTAAAATTGCAGAGAATATATCAAATAACAAACATCAACTAATCAATATATCAGATTTTATTTCCTTACCGATCATCCTCTACAATTATTGCAAATAATGATTATCGGCTCGCACGAATAATTAACTCGCATTAACGATTGACAACTCACGAGTCTATCGTGACGTCGGCTGTTTATTAAAATATGTATTTCGCACGATTTATATTTTTCATGGCCGATAATTATTATATTAAATAGAGGTGTAAGTTTAAATATTTTTAATCGCATACTTTTTAAATTCTTCGACGGTGTAATTATATTTTGCGTATTTTTTTTCGCATTTCACGAAGTAAAATACGATTTACCAGATTGAGAAAAATTCATTTAAAGTATAAAGCACAAAATATTCCGCACTGATTTCGTAATACGCTGCCCGACAATAATTTGTTCCGCTCTCCTAGCGAGATAAAAAATTACAGAATGTCCATTAATTTTTATAATTAACAGAAATAAAAATTCATTTATTACAATTTTTTATTTAAATAAATGTTCGTGAGACAAGCATGAGGAGGATCGTGCAAATTGCCGTGCAATCATCTGCGAGGATTTGGGAACGGATCGCGCGATGGAGCAACAAAGTGTGAGATATTTATAATTTACTTAATTTATTATTTGCTACTTATATATGAATCTAATTTTTCAGCGATAATAATCTACTTTACATTGTTATGTAATTTCTCTCATTTCGATTTAAATTATTCTTTTATAATATTACAATATTTAATTCTCTAGCGTTTTTACGGTTACCGTGAAATTCGGTTAAAGTAGAATTAACTTGAGCAAAATCGGATTGAAATGAATAAAACATTGTTACATATTGTCATATAAAATAACATACAGAATATTTTATATATCCTTCGCGGAAATGAGCAGTTAATTCCGCAAATAATAAATAATTAGAATAAATAGATAATAAATTACTCACTCTATCGTTATGCTCCGTCGTCGTCTCTCAGGTCTCTCCGTCCTCCTTGTTTCGCCGTTGCTACTCCTTCATGGCACACTCGCTCGAAAACGCAGTTAATAATGATCGAGCGCTCCTTAATAACCAAAATACTACGATCGCACGATATTCGTGATACTGATTACACACGACGAGCACTTTATTACATTGCGACGCAAAATAACGTGAAAGAAATACAATGGCACAAAACTACAATCCGCTCGACACTCGCAGTTGACTGCAAATGAACGCAATGAACGAACCCCGAATGACGTAACGAACTCGGCGGGAAGAATCCGGCGAGAAGATCAGGTAACTTCACGCGTCGTCCGGCGCGCCCTCGCGATACTAATCGAGCGATTTACACTTTTGTGCATTCTTCGCACTTTAAATTTTTAGACATTAAATAGAATACGCTTGCGTTTCAGAGAGAACGAATAGCATCTCACATTATAACCTAACGTAAATAATGAGCTAAGATTAACAACAAATATTCACATAATAATATTTCCGAAAATAATATCAGGTAACTTGACGCGTCGTCCGCCGCGCCCCCACGATACGCCTGTTCTACAATAAGACGTATATCGTTAGTCGTAAGCAAATTGACCAATCACAGTCGATTATTCCGAAAATATTCGACCGTGATTGGTTAATTTGTTTACTACTAACGACATAGGACTTATTGTAGAATGGACCTAATCGAGTGATTTACATTTTTGTGCATTTTCCGCACTTAAAATTTTTAGATAATAGATAGAATACGCTCGCGTTTCAGAGAGAATGATTAGTATCTCACATTATAACCCAACATAAATAACGATACGAAGATTAACAATGATAAATATTTACGTAATGATATTTCCGAAAATATATGATAGTCGCTTTTCCGATTGCTCGCGTGACAGATTTCGATCTATAAATTTTGCGAAATATGTGTGCGTTAAAAACCTACAGCTTAATCCATAAAAGCTCCCCTGACTTTCAATCAATTATAACTCGGAAACGATTAATAACACACACACACACACACACGCTCGTACGCACACACATATGAAGCTCGACAAATAGCTTTTTTCGCTGATATTTGCGATCGAGAAAAATATACGACTCTTTATACATATCGTACATCAGAATCCCGTATTTAAACATCACAGGCGAAAATGGGTTCTCTCGCAAATGGGAAGATAGAGATTACGAGAAAGTAGATCGAAGGCAATGGAAAGAAATGGAATGGCACACAGTCGAGTGGCGCAATAGCGAGCGTATTACGGACACGGTGATGTTTCTCTCAGCGCGTCGGTTAGGTTGCCAAGCCCACCCTATATATAGCTAAGAACGTACACGTCCCAAAAGAACGTAGCGCTCGCTCGCCAGAGCGAATAACTTCCGTTAGTAATGATCTCCGAAAGGTCGGCGCGATTTTGCATCGCGTGACTAACTAATCTCGTTTGAATTGTCGTAATGTATCTTATCACACGAAACCCGCGTAATTCATTCGTGTTAAATCTCATTCAGTATCCGTGCGATATATTTATACGGGACGATATTGCGTTGCGATACTTTACCGGCACCTCGATTCGATACGTTGTATTATATATTTCACAAGGAATGCCGCCAAATTTGGCAAAGTTACATATATTCAAATATACAATCTTAAAATTATTATTAAGCCTAATTACCTTAATGCAGATAAAACAATAACTTTTTTTTAAAACATTCTCAAAATTTGCTATTAAGCCAGATATAAATATATTAAAAATTAACACACAAAATAAAATCTGATCTGTTATTCTATTAATTAAATTTTTATTAAATTGAATTAATAAATAAACACCTGCATATATTTCATATCGCGCTTTGAACGCATAGTAATGCATAAATCATCAGATTAAGTGATTTAAATAAGAAGAAATTTCGTATTAATCTATTTTATAATGTGTTAAATATTTCGTGGACTGGCAATAAAATATTACATAATAATACATAAATAATATGTTTGTTTGAGGCGCGCATAATCCTTCGAGACGCGACCGTGAGAAGTGCTGAAAGACACAGACGTTATTCTTTATATCCATCTAGTAAAATATACAATGCTTGAAAGGATTATAAATTGTTGATATCATTTGTTCGTCATTATTGAAAGATCGCGAGTACGAAACGAATCGATTTTCCAAGTCAGGTAACAGATAATGTTACGACGTGCTTAATTACCAAGTCGTGGATTAAAAATATTTATCAATTATACGTATAAATTCGTTAGTAATTTATATCAATAATTTATTGAAACGCGACTATCATATTTTCGGAAATATTATTATGTGAATATTTGTTGTTAATCTTAGCTCATTATTTACGTTAGGTTATAATGTGAGATGCTATTCGTTCTCTCTGAAACGCAAGCGTATTCTATTTAATGTCTAAAAATTTTAAGTGCGGAAAATGCACAAAAATGTAAATCACTCGATTAGGTCCATTCTACAATAAGTCCTATGTCGTTAGTAATAAGCAAATTAACCAATCACGTTCGAATATTTTCGGAATAATCGACTGTGGTTGGTTAATTTGCTTACGACTAACGATATACGCCTTATTGTAGAACAGGCGTATCGTGGGGGCGCGGCGGACGACGCGTCAAGTTACCTGATATTATTTTCGGAAATATTATTATGTGAATATTTGTTGTTAATCTTAGCTCATTATTTACGTTAAGTTATAATGTGAGATGCCTTTCGTTCTCTCTGAAACGCAAGCGTATTCTATTTAATATCTAAAAATTTAAAGTGCGAGAAATGCACAAAAGTGTAAATCGCTCGATTAGTGTCGCGAGGGCGCGCCGGACGACGCGTGAAGTTACCTGATCTTCTCGCCGGATTCTTCCCGCCGAGTTCGTTACGTCATTCGGGGTTCGTTCATTGCGTTCATTTGCAGTCAACTGCGAGTGTCGAGCGGATTGTAGTTTTGTGTCATTGTATTTCTTTCACGTTATTTTGCGTCGCAATGTAATAAAGTGCTCGTCGTGTATAATCAGTATCACGAATATCGTGCGATCGTAGTATTTTGGTTATTAAGGAGCGCTCGATCATTATTAACTGCGTTTTCGAGCGAGTATGCCATGAAGGAGTAGCAACGGCGAAACAAGGAGGACGGAGAGACCTGAGAGACAACGACGGAGCTTAAGGATACAGTGAGTAATTTATTATCTATTTATTCTAATTATTTATTATTTGCGGAATTAACTGCTCATTTCTGCGAAGGATATATAAAGCATTCTATATGCTATATTTTGCTACTTTATATATGATATATATATGTGTGTGTATGTGCGTGTGCGTGTGTGTGCGTGTGTGTGTGTATGTATATATATATATATATATATATAATATTTGTATTTATACATATAAAATATTTAAAAAATATTTAATGCGAGCGTTAAAATATTTATATTATTTATTTATTTATCAAATATATTGCAAATTTGTAATTATTTGAATTATATTTATCCACACAAAAGAAATAGATCTTTTTATAAAATTTTATAAAACATATTTTTAAAAAATTTATAGAAGATATATATGTATCTTATAAATTTTATATTCAAGAAAAAAATTATTTTACATAAGAATAAGATTTTTTTTTTTTTTCAATTTGTTTATATAATTATTTTTTATATACGTATAATAGTCTTTTTTTGAAACAATTATTTTGTGCGTGTTATAATTTAATATATTTGTATTTTACAAAGTACGAAGCGACTTTAAACATATTACACGATTTGCGTTACATTCGCCGGCTCGAAAATTTCAGATTGCGTAACTTCTCCGTGAATTATCGCTGGATCTACGAAATGATTAAGTACATTTCGCACAATAGGTTATTACGTTCCCGCGGCGTCGCTAGACCCTTCGTAGGGGAGAGTCTGTGTCAATACACATATGCGACAATTGAATTAACTCAAGCGGCAAATTATCTCACGCGTAATAAATAAGATATGTGATTTGTTACAATTACAGAATAATCACGTTCATTCCCGGTTTAACTGTCACGTTTAAACTCTCTCTCTCTCTCTCTCTCTCTCTCTCTCTCTCTCTCTCTCTCTCTCTCTCTCTCTCTCTCGCTATCATTAGATCACTAATCATTTTATTCAGTACTTGTAATTAGCGCACAAAGTAAGTTGTATCTTTTTCGTGAATTATAAATGCGGACACGCGCGAACGAAACTTTAGAAAAAGGAAATCGAGAGGAAGGGAAAATGTGCTTATTCTTTTCCTGCCAGAACAATTCGCGATAATGATGTCTCGGATTAATTAATGTCGGCCAAAGGCGCACACAATTCCATCTTAAATGAATTCTACGATAATTCGCCTGAGAAAAACTTTCGTAGAGCGGCACCTTTATCTATATAACGATCGGGTTTATCCTGTTTATATGGTATATATACGCAGACACATAGCCGACGATCGATCGATCACGTCGACCATTACAACGTTACAATCGAATGTAAGAATGTGGGGGCAGGGGGAAGGGGCGGATATCCGCCCGGCGGAAGCGCGGCTGCCTAATCGCCTAATTAACCGCAGATGCATCGGCGATTTATCCGAGCGCGGCGCGGTGCGGAAAGACGCGAAAGCGGATATGATTAATGTTTCAACGGGCCGAAGAAAAGAGAGAGAGAGAGAGAGAGAGAGAGAGAGAAGGAGAGAGGAAAACTTCCCGGCTTCTATCGCCGAGAGAGAATCGCGCGAATGCTCTCGCATCCGGGAAAGGCAAACAATCTTTTTCCTCCGCGTATCCTCCCTTACGTATGAAGAAATACTTCTCAGGGACGGCCGGCCGCCCATCCACCTGCAAAATAATTTCTCGAAGGGATAGTCTGGAAATGGGTGAGTTATGTTGTCTGGAGTTTTATGTTTCTACCTATCCTCTCCTCTCTTCGCCCCCTCGTCGCCGTTCGGGCCCACAGTTTCGAACTTCTCGGACGGCATAAAGCGCGGAAGAAACGTGACCGGGGCTTCGTATGGAGCGGGAACAAACGACGATGTCGTGACCGACCTTAGGATACCGTTGTTGGCCAGTTGCTCTGACCTCCAGCGTCATCGAGAACAGATATACGGTGATATACCTAGCGCGACGACGACGACGGAAATTCCCGCAGCTCGACCGTAATCGAGCGTTCGTTATTTGTTTAGAAGGGAACCGACGCGCGTCTCTCCCGGAAGATGGATCTCGCACTTTGCGATCGTTAAACCACGTGCACATCGGGACGGAAGGTGAAGTAGATGAGTCAACTCGTTAGACGAAATTCAAACTCAAATATCGTTTTAACGTTACTGTGCTATCTTGCAAATGTAATTTGAATTGTATTCAATTATATACTATTTAATTTAATTTAATTTAATTGAAATCTTAAAGGAATAAATTCTCGAGTATACACATATAATTTCGTAAGAGATGGCCAAAAAGTAATCGCGAGCTCTCCGTCAATATTGAAATTTGAATTAGAAATTAAAAGTTACGAATTACACTCGAGTACAATTATAAAGTTAAATTGCAACTTTGTCACAAGTTTCCTTAATAAACGAGTTTTATACCGGAGCTTATTGCTTGCCGATGTGCACATGACCTTAAAGAACAAGAAGCACAATTACAGGATAAACCGATACGACATTGTTCAAGCTGCACGAAATCACACGGCAGGAAATGGATGAACGCATAGACAATGAATAGTTCTAGTATTATTTGAATTCTTACGATAACTTGCTAGTTTATCTCGCCGTTCCATTCACTTCACGTTTAATCGGTGATGAAGCATAGGTATTACGCGCTTAGAATAAAAATCTGCAATCGTCAAGAGTATTCTCGAGAAGACACGAACGTTATTCGAATATCTCTTTGGCCATATCTTTTCAACTTGAGCTTTTCGCGGAGGAAAAGGTTTTCAGGTCGGCGATTGGCGAGGGCGCGAGTGATATATCGTCTCGTCCCCCTCTTTCTTCAGCGAGACGAGAGTGCGAATATTAGGCGGATGATAGCTCGTAGGTGTCAAAGATGAAGCGAAGCGCGAGCGTAACAGGGGTGAAAATGAAACCGGAAGTGGAAAAGTGCGCGAACAAAGTTAAGCTACAGAGGTTGGCGGGGGTGGAGATAAGGGAGAAAAGGGGAGTTACTACCACTGGATTTCATTATGCAGCCTCTTAAAGTTGGCGTAACTCCCGTTGGTCGTAAATATGAGTTACGACTGGCCGAAATAGCTCGGCGCACCTTACTATATCTACATATGACTCTCCAGTAGGCCATAATTTATTTCACTGTTCGCGCGCAAGAGAGGGTCCAATGAATAAAAATGGCTGACGTGCCCTTTCGGGCAAAAGTTTCGGGACGAGCATAGAAGCGTTCGAAATCATTCGATTGCAATGGCGAGACTTCGATAGAGCTATTTGGTTTGCGAAGCGGCTTGCTCCGATTCCCATTGTGATCATCAACCGCTAATGTCGTTTTCGAATGGCGTCACTTGATTTGAGATCGCGGAGCAAGTCCCTGGCACGGACGTGCAAGATATTGGAATTGGAAATTCAAATAATTAATCTGTTTGTGATGGAGAATGGTGTCGAAGTGTATTAAGTTGATACGATACAGATATAATTTGTAACCGGCATAGATTTAGACTAGATTTCGAAACGGATCGATATAATACAATAATAAAATAATTCAACTTCAACTTCCTAACGAGAGATTCTGCAAAATAATTTTATTCGATAATTTAAAATATATAGTTTTTACGCATTGTATAAAGTACAAAAGATCATTAAATTTTCATATAATCTATTTCGAAGAGATTATAATTTAATCTCTTAGATTTACCATGTGTCTTTATAATAATAGAAAAAAATTCAGTTTAGTTTCTATATTCTCTTTCACGTATCAATGAAACAAGAGTAATAAATCAATAACAGGAATAATAATATGTGTGGATATAATCGTTCGCCGCGTTAAAGAGAACGATATTTCCTGCAGCTGGTGATTCCGTACATTCCTTAAACACACACTACACACGGTAATACTGAAATTTATATTACTGATTTAATTATCGATTATTATATTATTTACGATTATATTTACAGCATATTTTTATCGATTTTATGCAATTTGAATATTTTATTATTCGTAGAATACAAGTGATATATTATTGAGATATTACCTTCCAACGTTACTTTGCTACGCGACAGATGGTAAATTCTCGCTTACCATATTCTGATCACGAAGGAAAAATACGCCGAGATATTATTACATAACGTATATGATATTTATTACAATCTGAAAACTATATTATCGAGGAAAGCAATATCAAAGACGATTCGGCTATCGTTTATATCTGAGTATGGCATTACACATGATATTTAAGATGATTTTAACGAGTTTATTAAATTGGCAATTTGGGAGAAAAATAATTCTCGTAACTCTATCGCTATAGTACATGTGTTATTATCAAATTATTATTAAAACAACCGTCCATTATCATTAATTATGTTACCAATTAAATTTAATAAAAGTAATTTTCAGTTGCTATCACGTTTATCATTAATAATTCAATAATCATTAATATCACACAGTAATTATTAATTGTTGCGTCAAATCAAAATCATCACAAGCGCAATATGATTTTCCAAGTATTCCTTTTACGAATTTATAATCGCAACGTAATACGCGATTACGTTACTCTTTTATAAATAATATTCTTCTTTTCCATTATACAATAAAAGCTGTTCGCGAGCGAGCTTTTCTGACACGACAGTCTTTTCGTTACATGCTGGCTTAACAAGCTAAATATCACGGACGAGAGAGCAATAAGACTATGAAATTTTAACTAATATGCAGTAAAATTCTGCAAAATCAAAATTTTATTTGCTTCGTTAAATATGCCTAGCACGGAGGAGCGTGTTACCCGTAGCACAATACGCTGAATACACCACGTAACGCATCCACGAGCCATTATTTATTGCCCGGCTATAACTCTCTCTCCATTTAAAGCGGCGAAATACTTACCGTCCCTGTATGTAAACACGAGCTGGCAATTTCTCAATCAAATTTTCTATAAAGAACAGATGTAATGGCCGTTGATTACTATAATTTAATAGAATTTCAGATTTTTAATCAGATTTAATTAATAATCACGCGTGCCACAAATAGAGAACGAAATGTCGTTTTTCCAAGGGCATAAAGATTGAACGCTATCTTCTTTTGATGCTACAACAAGACAAATAATAAATAATCATCAGTGAAAAGTATTTTAATTGCATTTTTTTGATATCGATAGATACGATTATTTTCAAACGCTGTGCTTCGTCAGTATAACACATATCACAAAATAATATCTTAAATTTCCAATTTCACTTTGTTTTGCGCGGTTTTTTTTTTCATTGTTTTTGATAAACAGAAAAATATTTTCAGAGGAAGAAACTGTATAATTCTAAAAAAGAAATGTAGATATAACATTTTCTAAATATATTTATTTGATTTTGATTTTTCGAACGCTTACAACGCGTTGCCGGATGACAACGATAACAATATGCAAGAAAGGCAAATAAAACGCACGGTTAAAACGCGGCGTATGTTGCGTTATCGAGCAATTATAAATATACGATGCATACGTGCCATTGGTAACACCGGTAATTCGCGTTAAACGTTGAATTATCGTGCGCATCGGATATCGATCGACTATAACGAAACTCAGTTTTTTTTTTTTTTGTTTTTTTTTTCCCAAAGCCATGCACCGGAAGCTTTTAATAAGCGGATGGATAGCGGAATGACTGCGCTCGTCTATAAATCCTAAACGAAAAAAGAAGAAAAATTATGAACGTACTCTCCCTCTCTCTTTTTCTCACTCTCGCATCATATGTCCCGATAATGAACGCGTACGCGGATCTTCGCGCGCCATAAAGCGTCGCACGTCGCAGGACGATTAACTTCCGTGCATGTGCAATACCGTAATGTCCCATGAATCGGAATTATTGGTCATCGGGTATCGCGCGACGCGCGAACTCATTTTTCATGACTAACACAACACAAACGTATTTTTGCGCTATAAAATCGGCATCGATTATTCCTCCGATGCGCGTGTTGTTTATCGCGCTACTTCTTTTTTATCAATATCAACGTTGCGATTTTTTTTCTTTTTTAATCTTTCGGATATTACTTTCCGTTGCTGCCATTCTCGTCGCGAGTATTGCTGGAGGGGATAACATCGAAAAAAGAAACGACAGATGTCCGTTATGACGAAATGGGAAGTGGGGAAAGCTCGGGAAGCACGCGACTGCGGGATTCAAACAAACTTCGTCGGCACAAAGTCCATCCAGACGCGCCTGGAACATCGTCGCCTCGCACAAAATGTGCTATTCTCTGTATACATAAATACACGTATATATGTGTGCTCGGTATATACTATATCACCAGATTCCGTATACCGTGTATGCGCTCACTTGCACACACGCCCGTGGCGTTATCTTTCCGGGGTTCGTGCGACAACGCGCGAGCGAGACGCCTGAAAATTTTCGCGACAACTTTCGCGAGGCAGAGGAGCTATCTCGACTCGTTACCTTGCGTTTCCGTAAATCTACCCGGGTTTGCGAAACCACCTACGCTTCTATGTGTGTGTGTACCATATGTACATATATTATATATATTTCACTGTCATCTCTCTTATTTCGCTTTTGCGGTCTGTAATATTTCTGACTTTAATACAGCCACGGATTATATTAGGATTATTATAGTTTTGGATGCAATGTACTTGTTGTCGGATAATGTCCGACAATGATAATCGTTTAACATCACGCGAGCTTAATATATTATGTAATGAGAAAGTATCGCGTTGCAGCTAGGAATAATGTATAATGGAACTAATGCACGAGACAATTATTATATGATATTCTCATATAAATAAAGAAGACGTAAAGCGCATTGTTTGTGACCTTTAATATTACTCGCATTAGACGAAACAAATATCCTTTAAGGGGAGAAATTTGTATACTTGTTACGATCGGTGTTAATTACGAACATGTTAATTACAACGTTTCGTATCACGCGATATCAGTTTTTCAACAAAGCTCGTATTTCACATTATTATTATTATTATTATTATTCCCAGATTAAATCATTATCGTTCGCGATTATCGCTCGAATTATCGTTCCGAAATTATTCGTCTATTTTATCAATTTACATCGAGCAAATGCAAGTGGATAAAAGATTCACAATATCGAATCGTATCACGCGGCAATAAGCTTCTCGTCTCTTTAAACTCAGTAGTCATTAAGTGAATCGATGGGACCACTGATGGACTCGAGACAATTCAAGGTGCCGTAAAAAGGTTACGAATATATCGAGTCACTAATCGTTAAACTTCTACGTGGACTTTCCGGAGAATTGCTATTTGCTAGCGTCTGAGTTTGCAGAGCATTGTCGATATTTTCTACACCTATCGATACTAATTAAAGTTACCTGCGAAATGTCTGTCGACACAAAGTTTTCCTAGTTTGTGGCACTATAGTATAGAGTACGTACAAAGATATAAAATATAAAATATATAAAATATAAAATATATATAATGTATATGTAAAAGATAAGTACGTCTTATTTTTACAGAATAGCATTGATTTAAGTTTTTTTTTAAGATTGTGATTGAGAAGATGAATAAAATAATCGAGAGAAAGTCAACCGATAAAAAATTTGAAGAATTTTCTCGGCTGCCAAGAAAAACTTGTCCATTTCAAATTTTTATCACAAGATATACGCTCTTATCTAAAATATTTTATTTGCGTCAGGGTAAATGTAAAAATTTGATAGCTTCTGATAAGATACGCGATAAGAAAATGTTTAAAATGAGGAACGAACTTTCTGAAATATTTATGTAACAGCTAGTCTTACTGGTACCATACATGCAACAACTAATTTATCTATGGATAAGTCTATATAACTTTTTTCTTACACTTTCATCTTACATCTTACATCGCAAATTTGTTTACCTTAATCTATCAATTATGCAATATCAAATTTTCATATACAAGTTATACCAAAGAGATAGAGTTCGCAAAATACGAGATATTTAATACGTATATTTTGAAATAAATTATCACTGTTGGAAATTTTATTTAAAATAGATAAAATTTACGACAACTATTTGTCGTTAACAAATCTGACAAACGTACAAATGACTGCTTAGCGCGGCAAAAGCTCGCGTTCTTACGATCGCTGAATACGCACATATAAAAATGTCTTGATTCCGTGCGTATCGATATGATTTCACGCGAACGGAGTCGAGCGATTCCGGCCGCCCTATGAACTCTACGGCAATTGCGACTAAATTATGCCATTCGACATCCCGGAACGAAAAAGAGGAAAAAAAACGCGCGTTCCGAGTCCCATTCCCGCGATCGTAGATACGAGATAACTTTTCTCCGCTTGGCCGTATCTTTCCCGCTGATCCCGACGACGAATAGGGTCATCCTCCAAGTTTTTCGAGTTCGACCAACGAGTTTGCACATTCAGAAAGAGAAAGAGAGAGAGAGAGAAGGAAGGAAAGAGAGAAACTGATCCTGAAAATTTCATGATGCACTGCGTGAACTCGAGCTAACCGATAATTTTTTCACACTGTTCTTCGAACGTATAAGGCGTTTCGATAATTATCCTGCCTGCCGTAGAAAGGAACGACTAATTTTAATTGACAAGCTAATTAATCATTATACCGGCCGATTTACTCCCGTAAATAGCTGCTTTACCTCGCGTCGATTTCCTCTTACCGTGAATTTCTTATATCAATTATGAGAAGACATCGTGATCGAGTCGATGTTACATGAACATTGGAGCGATTTCTTGCGGCGGTTTCAATATAGTTCCTCTCGAGTAAATAGAAGAAGCAGCGAATATTATCGCTAAAATTAACTATGGAATTTTCAAGGCATTGTTCAACGGATCTCTAGTCTAACGTCAGTAAAGTAGAAAGGGAAAATTCCGAAGCGCGACTAAATAACAAAATAGAATATTGCGTATCCAAATTAATTAGAACGCTATTTATTATAAAAGTTTGAATATACATTGAAATATGCGATGATAAATATTCCAGAGCAAATTAATATGGCTCTTTTGCGATGCGATATATAAAAAAGAGCATGATCACTTGCTATATTGAAAAATCCGAATATCCGTAAGGCCATAACGCAATGTTGGAATATCCGCAAATCCGACAAATCCCAATTTCATCTGCACCGTGTACGAATGTTACCAGAATCGAAATACTGGATTCTGTAAAACAATGTTTTTGAGCGATAACTTCTTAAGAAAGCATTTTTCAATCCATGTTTATAGGAAATTTTTTGTTCAGAATTAAATTTCCTATAAGATCTCAAAGTTTGGCTGAAACGTTCGGGGCCATTCTGTATAAGAGAAATTAAGCTATTAAAGGGAATATCTTCCATTATAAGGATTTCGTGTTTTGTATCGATCATGAACGCTGCAAACGATATATAAAAAGCAGTTGTATAGTTTTCGATCCCGGGTTTTCCTCTTGCACTCTGTTAAATTAATTTGCGCATAAACTATGGTTAAAACGCATCAGCCGTAAAACATTACGATTTATTTCTGAAAAAAAAAATGTGTACCATTTTAGCACCGAGTCTTGATTTATTCACAAAAAAAGTGCATTTTTTAGAAGATGCTTCACCGTAGGATAACCGTAAATAAGAGATTCAAGAATCCTTTTTTGAAACATTTTTGGATGATTTAATTTATACTTTTGTTAATTTTTTAAAAAACTTTATCATGCTTTGAAAATAAGAAATACATGGATATTGTGTTTTCTAATTCAATCATTACATGCTAAATATATATGAATAAAGTCCATGATTCAACAGGCCGAAGGCGAAACGTTTAATCGTCTCTAATTGTTACTAATATATACCGTAACGCGTATAATGATAAATGCATCATAAGACCAATCGTGCAGCAAATTCTCATAGCGCGCTTTCAGGATAACTTTTAGTTCTCGGGCAAGTTTCTGATATGGCGAGCTATTATTGCGCTTGCAAGGGTCAAACTCGCAAAAGGTAGTTAACGCGCGCGATATAAATTACATAATCCGAACGGAGAACTATGTCAGAAGGGAAAGCTGCAGTAAACGTGACGTGGCAAATCGGTACAAGCCGAGGGCGGTAGGGGTGAAATCTTATCATCGATATCCGCCGGGATTTCAAGTGCCAGGTAAACAGACTCGTATTTGAGATTTCCCATGCGGGGTTGACAGAGAGGGAGAGAGAAAGAGAGGTCAGTTCCGGAATCAGAGGGAAACGGAAACGATAGAACGAGCTGAAACCGACAGGAGAAGATGGCTATAAGGGAAGACGCTGGAGGCGAAAGTGCGAAAGAAAAGTAGAGGAAAAAGAGAGAGAGAGAGAGAGAGAGAGAGAGAGAGGAATGACGATGGTCCTTGAGTGGCCCAGTGCGTTTTTTTTTTCTGGACAATTCGATACGAATAAAACCAATTGGTTTCCTATCCTTATTGGATGAAATCTTATCCGCGTTCGAAACTTCGATCCATACGACCGGAGAATTACATCTTTCGTTTCCTTCAGTATTTTCTTGATTATGAGCCTTTCAACTCCTTTCCGTCGCGTATTAAAAATGCATAACGTTACGCGCTTATTTGACGCGGTTCATCTTTCTATCGGCCGTTTTCCATCTTTGTTTTCAATCTTTTCGTATGCATTTTAAATAAAATCGAAGGATATGAGGTTTACATTTAATTTTACCGGTATAAAGTTCGTAGATTTTCGTAGATATATCTCCATATATAATATATCTCGCGCGTGAAAATCCGGTCGGTCAATTAGTCAGAACACACACCAGGAAAACTTTATCATGGCAGATTTCTCCGGTGATTTGGAGTTTGTCGGATATTCGTCGAATGCAAATGCTCTAGGTTTATGCGATGAATTTTACTACGTTGTTATGCAGAATGAGAACATTGTCACATAGTTATACGCGTTATCCGCACGATGCGACATGCCCGCAACGGGACTTGATGAATATTTGTCGGAAAACGCATCATTCGCCGCTTTCAGAAAGCACGCACACGCGCGTACATATACATATGCGTATACATATACAGATATACGGGCCGCGTTAAATGCCGACAGCCTTGAAAACTGCGGCGTAACAAAATTCGAGCTCGTTCAACCCGCTCGTATCTTGTTCCCACATCCCTCTGTCACGCGCTGCCCAAATCCGAAAAAAAATTTCCTTGTGGAATATTTCCACGTGTCATACAGTGGTGGCGAAAAAATTACGGTGTTAGTTAGCCGCGAGCGTCGAGTTAATTTTCACTATATCTCTCCCACGGGCCCCCCGTTAAATACGCTGTTTTTCCGCTCGTGGATCGTTGAAGTGTGACGCGAATATAATTTAATTTAAGCATAGCACAAATGCTTGCTCATCATTGCACTGGGAATTAAAAAAGTTTGTTAAAAACGTTAGAAACGTTAGAGAAAGAGCATCACCGATAAGAAGATGCCCTCGCAGAGAATTAAATACGCTCTTGCTCATTTATCGCGTGAGGAACACACGGCGCAATTAGCCCGTCCAAATTGGAGAAGGCTTCGCAAAATCGATACAAATGTCCTGGTATATTCACGATCATATATATATATATATATTTATTCCTTTATCTATATGAGAATAAGAAACGTGTTTTATATTTTTTATATCCTCTTGCGAAAATTTTGTTATTTCATCTAACACATGTCAAACGTAATTTTTTGAAAGTGTCTGGCACACACATTTGCGCATCTTTATTACAATTCTGATAAGAAAAAATAGTTATATTTATGTTGTACTTATTTATCAAATAAATTCGGAATCAAAATTAAAATAATACAATTGAATATAACGTTCTCTCAGCTGTTCTAGATACCTAAATACACCTTCTGTAATATTAAATATCGTCGAAATATCCATAAAATGAAACGTTCGTAGCGTGAAAGAGGCAGAGAATTTCTGCCTTTTTTTCTTCCATGGAAAAACGTTCAGCTGAAAACGATCGATGGAGCAGATATTCGAACAGTGTGTCTCTGTGCGCGCTGAGAAAGGCTTTTGTGTGTCCTCTATCCTTCATATACTTGTATATCGACGTATCTATATATTTTTCAGGCCAGCCCTTTTACAGTTCGGCGCGCAGCTTTAAGGAGCCGCGCCTCCAAGCGCATCCGGATTATGGCGCAACCGAAATTCGTAACTAAGAAATATGATCCCGCGTAAGTGCACAGTCATCCGCTCTACTACCTCGTCAGGTTATCGCGAGTCCTCTAGAAAATTTATTATCGCGCAGCGTGGCGCCGCCCCCTTACCCGCGTATTCACCCCAAGACACTTGCGGCGAAAAGCAGCAGACGTATCGTCGATCTGGCGTTACCCAAAAGAAGGTGCATATATCCGTTTGCTCGATGCTGAATACTTGGTCATGACGGGAGAATCTTGAGTTAAATACACAATCAATCTTAAATTAAATAAACCAATTTATATTAGATGCCAGAAAATTAAAAGCAATAATTTATAATTTATTTTTCATATTATTTATATATATATATATATATATATGTATATATATATTATAATATTATCATAAAATTTATATGAAAATTATTTACATTATATATAAAATAAAAATATTATATGTTTAATTACAACCGCTATTTAACGCAGTTTTAATATGTCAGCTGAGAATTGATAGCTAAAACTCGGTAGATGATAAATGTACGCTGACTTAAAAGCACCTCAAACATTAGAGTTCTACTGGAGACGATAAAATTGGCAGCTACCAAAAACATGAAGGCAACCGTGAGCGATCTACTGGTGAAGGTTCGAAAGTCGCGGTACCAGCGGTATCGCGTATTCTGCAACGCGCGTCAAGAACGAGAAGCAAGGAAAAAGTAAAGTCGATACATTTCCCACCGTCACATGTCAAGTTTTTCTCCGAGAATGACACGCGCATCCTAGAAATAATCTTCCCTCGGATTTGCACAAGTAACCGATCTCAGCAGGGGAAAAATACGGAAAATTATTTATTTCAATCTCGCTACGGAAATTATAGAATTAAACGCGCATTCATACGACACATACACATAGTAGCTGTTGTTTAACTTTTTATAACACATTACGCAAATATTAACGAAGTAAAATTTGTATGTAAACTGTTTTGGAATCGAATCGCGCGGATGTTTACACCCGAGGAACGATATTAATTTTCCATTTAAATAACTTGATTTTAGAAAATTACGCTAATACACATTAGCAAATAATAAAACGTAAGTTTGAACAGCTTCTGTATCGATTTCGTTAAGAAACGAGGTACTTCAAATTCTGCATTTAATTCATGCGGGTCGCGTGATATTGCGTCTATGTGTTTTAGAATTAATTATTAATAGTGCCCAATGATATTCAGAATTACACTTACGCTGAACATTTATTGCAACGGTTACAATCATTGTGTGTGATTCAAGCGCATCAATTTAATAGTTCCCCGGCGATTTATCTACCGTGTAATACGTGAGGGTATTTCATCACAACAATTGTAGCCACATTTTTCATTTAGAAATAACTTTAATTTTATTAAAAGGAACGTAAAAACTTTCTTTATCACGAAAATCAATAAGTGCATTATTTTATAGTAACGATTGTTGTTGTTTTCTATTCTTCTCTTCTCGCACACAGAATTATATACATTATTAAATAACTAAAATATAATTAAAATAAATCGGCTGAGAGAGAGACTGGTGCTGACAGCTTTTTAAACCAAAATGTAGATGGAATATTAATCAATATCCTGAATTGATTCTGCCTTAACAAAATATTTTTAAATTTCCGCGATAAAATACTTTGCTCTAAATCCAGGAGGAGACGAATGGCCAAACTACGCAAGGCTCTCACAAAACCGGAAGACTGGCAAAGGCACATGCGGGTTCTAGAAAGACTTGCCGCGCCTAAAGTCGCCATAAGGCCCAAAAAGAAGAAGCTTGTAAGAAAAATCGTCGTTCTCGTTCATAAATCAATATTAATCGATCTAGATAAGAGTGTGTTCGGTTTCTGACGACGGGGTCAATCGATCGTGTGTCCTAGATATTTGAGAAAAAGAAAAAGAGAAGACCGATCGACATGGAGCGTACGTACTTTTTGGCCCTACCGATTGCTCGGATACCGCTTAAAATGAAGGATCCTTTGAAGGTGTCAGCGCGCGCGCTCAATTATCGGATCACCAAGCGAGTAGAGAGACTCGCGATCAAAAAAGAACGACCGGAGATCCAATTTCGAATACCAGGCGCCGTTGCGCCGGCCGCGATGAAAGCCATCGGTAGTATACACACGCACTTTTATTCAATTTCTTATTAATCGTTTTACCGTTCCGCAATCCCTTGCCGATTTCTCGCTCGATATTCATCGCCATCGATTCGAAAAGGAAGCAATGGTTCCGTTATCATTTATATCGGTTCGCTGTACCGATACTATTACACGCTATCGGATTTCCGTAACTGGCCTTATATGGGGTGTCCTAGCGCGGATATCTTTCCGTTAAGAAATATAGCAAATTTCTCCCTGACAAACGTTTTATGGAAATATCCCTTTTTCATTATTTATCGTAGAAATTTTTTTATATATAAAAATTAAATGTCTCGAAATAAAAAAATTATGTTAAATTTTTTTATTGAAATTTTAATTACAAAATAAGATTTTTGTGATCTCATATTTATATAATTTGGAAAAAATGCTTTTATATATTTTAATATTAAATAATTTGAAATATAGTGCTTTTATTTGTTACAAAAAAATTTAACAGTATTTTTCTGCTACTTTTTTAAGAGGTAGTAAATCCCCTATTATTTCTAATGGACTATTACGGCTATCGTACATATCCGATGAATTTGGGACACCCTGCATAGTAAATCCGTGATTTCGCTGGCCCCATTTCTATACGTTGGGAAAGACGACGGATTTGCTCCTCGATGGCTGCGCGACTGTTCAATAGCTTATGCGGTAACATTGAGGTTTCGCGAACATATTCCATATTCTACATCCTACATACATATTATACGGAATAAAAATAAAATTTATATATATATGAATTTTATTATATATATATATATATATTTTTTTTTTAACGAGTGCAACAAGCATACGCCTTTCAATGTTCATCAAACATTGATGAAAAATGTCGGTTAGATTACAATTTTAACAACATCGAAAATATTTTTATTCGAAATTGTTAATTGAGCGAAAATTCGATAAAAATTTTCATGAAAGTAATAGAACGTTCCGCGTTTATTATATACCTTTTTGATCAATATCGCGAGTATGTTCCGCCATTAATTTCAGATATATCACTAAATTCGCGTGATATAATGCGGAATTCGCGTTATCTTTCCGTTCAACCATAACTGCGTGGTAACGATTTTGTAGCATTTGATATAGACACAGAGGAGATAAACGGGACACGGTCTACACATTAAGCTCGCAGTGCACGAAACGTGTTTTGTTACCGATCTGCCTGCCAAATGTTGCCTGCACTTGGTGTTACTGCTCGCTACTGACCGCCTTGCCCATAGCTCTATTCCGTGTCATAATGTTCGCCATATTTGTCGGTATGTTATAATTATTTAATGAAAAATGTGTCGCTGGCAATGCTCGAAAGCACGCGTACCCACGTCGTTTGTTCTCTATAATTTCTCTTCCAAATACATATACAATTCTATTTAATAATGCTTCCCGTGTTCCCCTATTGTTATATGTCATTCTTCTTATTTATTATTTCCATTAATATATTTTATCTTATTAAATGTGAATTTTTTTTTGGACTTTATATATCGAGTTTCGTTTCTCTTATTTTTATATCGAATATTTTTTTCATTATATTGTTTATTTTGTATATTTCTTGCTAGTTTAGAGTTCTATTCTACTGCTTTCATACTTTCGGTCATTTCAGTTCTTATCTCCTTCGTGTATATACCGTGTCCTGCGGCGCGTTAGTCGGCCGCGTCTGATTAAACGACGTCTTCTTCCACTATCGATCGACAAGGCGGCCGTGCGACAGTAGATTAATTTTCCTTTGAACCGTCGCGGTAGGAACGTAAATAAACGGCTCTAAACCTTGTTGCTTTCTCTCTCTCTCTCTCTCTCTCTCTCTCTCTCCCCCCTTTCTTTACCTCTTTCTCCTCTCTCTACGTCAACTGGAGTATCGTCTCGTGCCGCCTATGTTATATGTAACTTTCTCTGCAACATATTTCTAAGGGGATGCCTCCTCGAGTTTCTTTCCGAGCTATCGTCGAGCGTAAACCGACGTCTCGTCGCTGACGCAGAATTTAATTTCGCGCGCGAGATACGTTGCCTGATACAAAACGTACAAGTCCATCTCGAGCCTCTCGGCGATAATAGGAAAGGCATACGGTACATAAGACGAGAGCCGGCCGCTTTTAATTTTCTCGTATAATCGCACGCGATGAGAGCGAGACGCGGCACAAAATGCTTTCTTCCATTGAAATCCGTCTGTAATAAAATACGAGATACGAGAGAGAAAGAGAGAATATAGTGAAAAACGCTCCCGATCGCGCTCAACTGTTGTAATATATCTTTCACGCGCGCTCTGGCTATAAAGCAAGAGACATAAATCAAAATATTGTACTTTTCAGGAGAGGCGAAAGAAGATTAAAATATTAAATATTAACTAAATAACACTCTCTCTCTCTCTCTCTCTCTCTCTCTCTCTCTTAACGCTGTTAATGCTGTTAACGTTCTAAAAAGAATTATTTACACGTTGGCGAATTATTTCAATTTCAGACAAATGTGATTTTAGCTCCTTGTTTTGAGAAACCGGAGAAAATGTAACACGTTATTCAAATCGCTATTTTCGATCAGGACAATTCCGATATAAATGTTTAAGGGTCGTTACACGATCCTTGAATATTCTACATAGTTTGTTAGAAATTTATTTATTTATTTATGAATGTTTCTGTAACCGCGCGCGATAATTAACGGATGCTGGCGCAAACACATTGCATGTTTAGAACATTAATCAATATTGTCATTACATAGTCGTGTAACATAACTGCCAACCAACTAATCAAACAAATATCGCACGGCTGTGGTTCGCGGGAAATGAAATTCGGATGAGATTACATTTACGGTAACCGCGCGAAATACAATAGTTTGTTCCATAATACAATGCAGTTAGTCTTGCTCGGTGCGCGCGGTGAACTCGTTGATAAAAATAAAGCGGTGGCACGGCAATATTAATGGATAGGACTGACCATTCAGACCCGGTATAACCCGGTTTAATGCCGCAGCTTCCGAGAGAATAATCGCTTTGGCGAAACCCGTTCGGCGTCCCGCGGGCATGCAAACGGACTTACGCGAGGACGCCTTCGTTGTCTCACCGGCGGCGTTAACGGCGAGGTGTTCCAGACGCCTGAAGAATCTTTCCAAACCTAAGAAGTACCCTAAACCCATCTTCAAGAGATTGAAAACCGCGCTTAAACGATGAAGCGGCATGGGAATGAAGTACATTTTTATAACACCTCCACTTGGTTTAATTGCGATTTTTATCCTCCTCGAGTGCAGAGACGAGTTAAAAATTTGCACCTGTGTCGTAATTTCCGCATGCACTTAATCTTACAAATTAGAGCCACATTATACACGTATAATTTTCAGCTTTCCCAAGCAAAAACATATTATATTATAATCGCAATGAATGTAATACATTGGAAAAATATTTATGTAATAATACCTGAATACCTCGATATGTAACCTAAATATATATATATATATACTTGTCTTTATATTAATAAACTGTGATTTAGAATGGTCATTAGAGATTGCATTGAATACTGTATCCCAAGAATAATAATTCACCGCACATGCGAGATAATCGGGGGAACGTATCTCGTATTAGCGTTATGCTTTGATGTATTCGCGAAACATGTATAGGGTATATATTATATTTTGCAAATGCGCTATGATTCGCCTCGCGAGACAGTACGTGCAATATATCAAAAAGCGTACAGGTCTGTGTCGTATTGGATTATGAGCGCGTTGCGGCAAAATCGTGAGATATAACCGACGTCGACGTCGTAAATTAGGCCAGCCGGCAATCTGCTAGCGCTCGAAACGGATTACTGTTACGTAACGTTATAACGAACATTCTAGCTGTCGCGCAACTTCGTAAAGACATTCCGCGTTCGCGTGATATTCCGAGTGGAAAGACGAGGTCGCGAGAGCGAGCGCGCTGGACTTCAACGCGTTCGGTATTTTCTTATTTGCGGAAGGAACGCGCGAGAAATACGACACGCGCCCTTAAACGTTTGACGATATTAAAGGAACGTTTATACGGCAAAGCGCGGAGACAAGCCGACGATTCCATTTGCGTAAATAATAAATGAAAGTGGAAAGAAAGAAATAATGGGATTGACCGTAATAATATACATAATAATTAATTATATTTAAATCGATGATTTATTTATTCCAACGAAATACGTATATAATTTAAGAGCAAAAAAATCTGTTACCCACAAAGGTTGAAAGACTGGATTAAATTATTCGAGAGTAATTTTATTCACATAAATTATGATATTGCGTTGGTCACATATAATGCTTAACTCTCCTCCCGTTTTCTATTTTATTCGCATTCTTATTTCATAAATTCAGTACGATACTATACTTTCACTTCCCTAAATGATACGGACATTAACATTCTCGACATTGCAAAATTATTTAATTAAAGATACGTTGTACGTCTTTATCTTTGTAGAGAAATTAAAGGCATGGTCTTTGAATTGTAATCGCGAACATTTTTCTTCTCCGTTACGCCCGGCCTTTTCTTAATTAACATCTCGTTCTCTCGCTAATAGCAGTGTAAGAAGTGAACGATCAAAGTACATAAGCTCCGTAAAAGGCGCGTTCGAAACCTTTGACAAACAGCCGATACTTTCACCGATATATTTTACGGTATTTTACGATATATTATTAATACGTAAGCTTCGCGTGTGTATGTGTACGTGTTGTTTGTGAATCATTAAAACGTCAAATTTTAATGATGTTCTTTATCTAGTTTAGAAACTTCTCGTCCATTTAAATATAAATATATTTAACATCAACATGAAGTAATTTGCAAGTAATGTCCATTTATTTTTCGGAATTCTCGCTGAATCGAAAAATCGATATTTCAAATTCATTAAAAAATGCATCATTGAAATTTATCACTGTGAAAGAAAAGATGTCCTGTATAAATTTTAATATAAATTTATAAACACACAGGAACGGTAAATTTTTATTATATGTCGAAAGATACACACACACACACCCACACACTCATCCATAGTCTTCTTGACAATCCCTTTCATCACGCGAAAAGCGATTGATAACAAATCCTATCGTGGATAAAGAGAATCAAAGGATCGAAAGGCCAGCTTTAATGCACAGATATAGACTCGCGCTAAAAATTCTAGCTTTGTCCGAAAGCAAATTTTGTATCAAAGGACCACGTCTATATATATCCCCCTCCCTTCCTCGTCTACTATCCTTCACCCTCTTCGCCACCGCAACCTTGATCCGTTGTTTGATCTAGCGGGATCCGGTTCGCATCAATAGCAGCATCGGACAGCGAAACGGGAGCATGAAAAATGGATCTGAAGGGGTTAAAACGATTCAACAAACGTCAGACGCGCGTTGTCGACGGTCGAATTGTGACAAGATATAGGAACTTTGGCGGCGACGAAGGGGATGGAAGTGATGGGAATCTTCTAAATACACTCCGCGGTTCAAACGGAATATAAATGTAAACGGCAGGAATATGCGGCCCCGATCCGCTCGCACAATTCCATTCACGTTCTGACACTCCTACGCCCCGGCGGCTGTCACCGTCGACCAGAATAGCGCGGTCCGCGTTTGACCCCTTGCGTTCCACCCCATCTCCATTCCTTCTCCTCCGCTCCCCTGATCCACAGGTCTGCATCCCCTTATCGGAGCGAGAGGGCGTTCGGCAACCCGAAACTATGCGCGGCAGCTACTCGCGGTCACCTAAATCAGTGCCTCTCAAATTGAGTTGAGAGCTCCGAGAGTATGTTGATTAATTTTATTTCAATCGATTTATCTCAGTGCGTATGCTTGGCAGAATTTCGTGAACCGAATGAGAGATAGTTATTTCGGTAAAATTTATTATGTTTATTATCACGTATTATCTGACGGTAAGTTTAATTGTCGCTCTTTTCTTTTTTTAAATTTTACTTACTAAAGTTCTTATTATATTTGAAAATAAATTTAATTAAGTAGCACTTAGATTAATTTTCTTTTTAATTATATCTAAGAAAAGGATAAAAATGTGGATAAAATATGAGAAACACTGAGATAAATTGGAATGCAAATACAATGCACGTTGAGGTCGGCATTTATGCACTCTCTGAATATTTTTATACCGGAGATTATACACGTTTTGCTTGTTTCATATATCCGGTTTTCCAAATCTCTTATTCCATGCAGTGAATCATTACGATGTAGCGTATGATAAATGTGTAAGTGGTAGCTGAGAGTTGAGAGAGTTTTCCTCTCTGAAAACGACTCTCGATAAATTTACTCAACTGAAAGAAACTTTTATGTATGTACGAACTTAACTTTGAAATTATGATTGGGGTTCTGAGAGGATGCATCTAAACTATAAATTCAAGTTTCTGAAATGTAAACTAAAATGTAAAAACATCAAAACATAAAAAATATATCGATTTCAATAACTGACATATTTATAAGCGCGAAATTCTTTCAAAACAGGTATAAGATTCTCGTAAAATTCGATTTTCGTAAAAAAGAAAAAGAGAAACTTTGTTGGAGAAAATGTAGAAAAATATATTTGTTGAAAGTTATAAAATAGACCAGTTCCCTCTTGTCGCAGGTTAGCTAATTTTTCAGTAATAATCCTTTTTCAAACTGCTGTATTCTTAAAATATTTTCTTTTCTAATCTTTTTGTAAAATATTTGATATATATTCTTTTTTAAATTAAAAAGATATTTCAAAATTATTCGAAAATATCTTATTTTTATGATACACAATAATAATAATGACGCATCGTTCAAAAATAAACGAGTAATTAATTTCATAAATAATAAATAATAAATTAAATAAACTTTAGATTACTCAGCCTTACTTTGTCATCGACCAATTTCTCTCTGGTCTCGTTTTGTTTTGTTTTTTCTTTGCTATTTTTTCACGGCATTCGTATAACAATCATATGCACGGGACATTAATCGCTCGCGACGTGCGCTTTATTCCACGGAAGAAAAACGTGAAAAAATTACGATCGCACAAAGTTATGATACGCCCCCAACGTCTCGCAAATTAGCGCAATGCACAAATCACGAACAATAGGGGGAATTTGAAAATTGTGCTGGCAATTTCACGCGTCACTCTCCACGAGGGTGGAGATGCTAAACCTGTTGCTTCACTTTCGTACATTTTCCGTATCTGGAATAATAAAAATATAGAGCAATTGTGTGTTACTTCTTACTATAATATATATATATATATATATATATATATACACAAAAATAAGTAAAAATATTAAAATTAAATATAAATATCCTTGCGGAGAGAATATAATATCAAAAAATTTACTCAACTTGCTCGAGCGATAGATTTTGATCATATCTCGCAAGACATATATTAAATTATTAAAATATAAAAAATTATACATGTACATATCGAATTTTTTATGCGGTTGGTAAGTATTAATATACAAGATTAAATACAATTGTATACTGAAATATTATACGCCATTCGTTTCGAGTTCTACATGTTAAAATTCGAAAATATATGATTGAAATTTAATATTGCATGGCAATGCACTACAAATACATCACAATTTTGCGAAATATATGTATTATTAATTAAGAGAGTTAATATATATATATATATATATATATATATATATATATATTAAATATATAAATATATTATGGCTCTCTATTATTTAAATCGCTCAATCTGATAATTCATTGCATGTTCTCATTCTAAAAGTATTGACGAAATTGAATTGGGAAAAGAATTAAGAACGAGAGGGAGATAGAAAAATATATAAATTAGAGAAATAATTGTTACTCGCGTAAATATTACAAAAAAATATTTATTTATATTTTTTTATATTGCTTCGATTTATGACTATCTTCGCGTATTTTGCGATTTGTGCTTCGTTAATATTAACTGAGATAATAATTAATTTCGCTTATTAAAAGCGTTTTAGAAATCTAATAAATATATCTATATATGTATATATAATAATAATACATTATATATGTGTTAATCGCTATACGCGATTTAAATAAGAAATTAATCCTGGTTTAAATTAACACATTTCAAAGTTAAAAGCCCAACGTATAATTAATCGCAACGCCAATCAATCGACCTCGTTCGCACGAGTTCGTGTCATTTGCTCTCGATCGCTACTTGAGCGACGCTCGTTAAAATGCGTTGACGCGCTTTCGCGGTAAATTTCACGCCGGCGAATGTACGATCGCGTGAATTGCGGTTGAAAGTTGAAACCCGTACAAATTTCGATTTCAGAGTTGTTAATGCCCCGCGCGAAAATTGGTTAAGAAGATGTAACCTGAGAGGAAAAGAGAGGGAAAGAGCAAGCGAGCAAATGGGTAATTACATAAGTTACCTTTGAGGTGGCGAACATAAGGACTGCTGCTCGTGACCCACTAGTTTCCCAGTTAAGCTAGAGGATATTTACTCGATTGCGTCCTTCTTTTTGTGCGATCAAATAAATCGAGTATTATCGTCGCAATCTAATTTGATGAATTAACGACATACAATTAGGATAATTAAAGATTTATAAAAAGATATGCACGTAATAATATTTGACTGGAAAAATTTTTTATAAAGATTCGCAAAATTTTTAATTTACTTAAAAGGGTTGAAATTTTTTACTTTAAAATAACATTCCTGTTTTTGTGCGATTAACTGACATTTCGAGTATTAAGCCGCAGCGCGACTGAAATGAAAAAAATTTCTAATTTGAGACACCGCAACGAAGGTAATTAGATTCTAAAAGGGTGTATTAAGAATGTCGTGCTTTGAGAAGAATTTAAAATTATTTGGAATCTCTTGAAATTGAATTTAAAAGATTTCTTACTCTCTTAAAAAAAAAAAAAAAGGTGATTTTGCTATTTAAGTCGGGGAAATTCATTCGATTGCATTCTTTTTCTTGGCATGATTCAACAGTGTTTCAACTAACAATGAAGTTCACGGCGCGTCTAAAGATAATTAGATCTTACAAAATGGCGTACATAATGACATAATAGCTTCTGCCGTAAAGATTTTGGAAAAAAAACTGAAACATTTAAATCTTTATATCGATCTGTAAATTTAAAATTTTTAGTAAATCCATTTAGTGAAATTTTTAAGTGAATCCATATTTGAAGAGGAGACATTCTCGAATTTTTGCAACTAATAGTAAGCAGAGATATATGCTTGTTGATCGGATCGGCATTGATTAGAAGGAGGGGACGGCTTTTGCGCCGACACGTCGTATGATCATAATTAATATAATAGGAGTGATAATGCATCATTAATCGTTTCCACACTTCGTTAAGAGGATTCGATAAAATCATACGCGCTTGTTACCCTTTAATCGTCTCTAATGAGATCGCGCAACCATGGCGCGATACCTCGGAAACGCCAATGCACGAGAAGAGCAACGAGGGATTAACGGGACGCGCCATTTCACGCCGAAAATATTACACTGTCGCTGGCGAATGCCGCTGCGCGGGTGGAAGTTTCGCGTAATTGCCTGATCAACTCTAATGACTTTAATACGACATTTCATACATTACATAGTAAAAGTTTTAATTAAAGTCGCAGCCGAAGGAAATCCGATTATGCGCGGCGATGCGACGGAAAAATTGATCGTATTCCCGGATATAAACGCGCAGATTAAATAACTGCGTGTTATTGATTGAAAGCTTGTTTCGTCGTTTCGCGCCGTCTACTCCATTTCTATCGTATTATCATGTTGTTATTATCACGAGCGATTTTTAATTTGAGATTTCCGGCGAGCGCCCGTACGACAGATGACGGCGTGCAATCATCCGATATCGGACGTAATGCATTAGGGAGATATCGGAGATTCAGCTAAAACGCTAATCATCACGCACCAATTATCCATTCAATCATATTTCATTCCGTTTTCCAAGAGCGGGACGAGCTCTACATTCTCGTCCTGATAACAACAGCTCGCAGATATCTCGCTCATGTACGTGTGTATATATATGTATATACGTTCCAGCCAGACTTTGAGATCTTGTAGGAAATTTAATTCTGGACAAAAAAATTTCCCATAAACATGGGTCGAAAAATGTTTCCTTAAGAAGTTATCGCTCAAAAACCTCTGATGCAAAAGAAGAGCAAAAGGTGAAAAGAAAATGAAATAAAAGGAAAATGAAACTTAATAAATTTCTTGACAAAACAATAAAAATAAAAAATAAAAATCTTTCTTTTATGAAAATAAAATAAATTTTTTTAAACTAAAATAGCATGTAATAGTAGAAAATGAATAAAGACGTGAAAAAACTAACTGTCCCCCCCCCCCCTAACTCCAATACACTTTCGGCATCGAGTAATGACCGATCTAGTCGCTTTACGGATTTCCTTCTGATTCAACTTTAATCGATCTAACAATAAGTAAACACTTTTTGTACGTTTGAAACTGGTTATATCAAAATCTATGGAACATACAACCATCATTTTGATCTCATTTGAAAGATAATTTAATTTTCTACAACTTTTGTTTCGGTACTTTTTGTTAAAAGGCGCACATTTTCCATGATATTTGGAAAAATGTGTAAAATAATTACGATTTCAGAGGTTTTTGAGCGATAACTTCTTAAGAAAGCATTTTTCGATCCATGTTTATAGGTAATTTTTTGTTCAGAATTAAATGTCCTATAAGATCTCAAAGTCTGGGTGGAACGTTCGCGGCCACCCTATATATATGGTATACGTAGTGACCCTTTGATTTGATTTTATGATATATATATACAATATATATCATAAAATCAAATAGTAAAATAGAAAGAATATATAATAGAATGGAATATATAATAAAGGAATGCAACGTACGCGCACACACACGCAATTGAAACCGCATCGAAAATGCACAAAGAATAAACCGCATAAACCCTTCTGCTTTATATATATATTTCAAGGATCTATATATTCTAGATCGAGTAATTTAAATTAATAACACGTTTCCATGCAATATTGGGGGATAATATTTTCAATAATACGTATCTCGCATACTATTAATAATTTCCGATTTAGGACAATATGACAATGTCATCGTAGCCATTACCATTGTCTGTCTATAACCCGCGAATCCATCCTTCACGCTAATCTATCTGCCGAGATATTGGCAGTCTCGGCTGTGATTCCCCGCTGATTGAGAGCCATGCTTGTTACAATTAAGCGGGAGAAATCCTCGAAGGCTGGTTGAGAAAGGAGGGGAAGAGGGACGATCGGTTATTGGCAATGGGCAAAGCACTAATACCGATATATATGGCACGCTCGCCAACACCGATACCGACTCGCTCGTCCGTTTTCAATTTGTCCCTCACGAAATACCGCCATTTATCTTTATTTTCCTTAAGCTAAGCTACGGACTTATCGTTATCGGTCGTGGCACGCAAGGCCGCTTTCCTCGCAAGTCCGCCCGTCGTTCCGCACATTCAATCTCACGGAATAATCTGACCCCCCGTCTAACTCTCTTACCCGCTGTGCTATCATTCCTGATCATTCTCGAACGACGGGAAACACACTTTTGGCGTTTCATGGTTGTCGAGTCGTGACAGTTCGCCTCCACCGTTGAAGAGTCGCTTCCGATTCCCTTAGAATTCAACACATTGGTTTCTCTTAAACTCTTCTAGAGTTGTCAAACACACATGACTGTGAATTTTTTAATTTTATATATTTTTTTCAAAAAAGTATTTCTATATCACGATACATGGGTACATCTTTGACATTTTGTATTAGGTATAAGATTAGTTTATCCTTAATTTTTCTTACCTATCTTCTTCAATCATTTTAAATCATTTCTCATAATTATTGTCCCTTTAACAATTTTATTATTTTTAATGAAATGTTATTATAGAGGTTTTCCTTTAGTGGGAGAAATAAAATTTTGGAAATATTAAATTATATTTTTAAAATGAGTAAAAAGAGTGTATTTGAGGTCGTTTTAAAAAAGATGAAAATTAAATTAAATATTACATACAAAAATCGCATATAAATCCTTATCCTAAGCAATGGTAATAAGATACGATCCATATGATTGTGTCCAACGTGAAACGAGGAAACTACTTTATTTTTATATATATATATATATATATATATACATACTTTTCCTGCGGATAATTTCCTAATAGCCGAGATTCTTAAACGATTGTTTGGATCGTTCGAAATTAAATTGCCACTTTCGAGCATTAGCAGTAATATTACGATTTATTGTTTGTATCTCTTATTTCGACTTTCCATTGTATTTCAGGCTTACTCGGAGATGGCCACAATGGGAAGTCGCATCCGGTGGCTGATAATGGACGACGCGCTTTGAATATGTATATACGTTGGATTTAGCAGTTTACATAACCGGGACATATGATCCATACGGATGGAGATTCAACGCGGTTGGTGAGTCACATTTTCCTTATTTTGAGACACAAAATGGTTTGCGAAACTCATTACCCAACGTGAAATCTAGCGTAATGCGGTATCGCTACTTTATCGCAGTATCTCCTTTATACGTTTTTATAAAGAGAAAAAAATCAAAAAACGCGCCAAGATAATTATGCGCGAAGACCGTCGGTATATTATATCTTCATATTCTCTTGTTTTTATTATTTCGTATTACAATGAAAACGAATGTTTTTTTTTTTTTTTGCTCATTTCAATGAATTTGCATTTCCAAGTGGCTGATTCGTTTTTTCTCTCGGAAACTGTTCTATTATTGCATTTAAAAAAAGAAAAAAATTACAGTGCTAGATGTTGACAATAGAAACAATAATAATAATGTGCGCGTTTTGCAATAGCTTTTTATGACTATTATTGCTTCGAAAATTTCCCCGACGATGACTATTCATTCGATCCTCGTACATGCTACGCAATGCCGGGAGCAACGCAACTTCACAAATAAACAATGCGCTAGCCGAACGGATAATATCGAAATTAACGAGCTCGATGTATCGTGCGTTGTTTGTTCGTCGCAATCGACCGATTCGATTGTACGTGCGAATCAAGCGAATACTCCGCGCGTAAAAAAAAAAAAAGGAGCGTGCGCGCGCGTACATACGCTTCGCGATATAATTCCCCGTTCGTAATTTATCGCCTTATCTACGGGCGTTACTCATATTCAGCGAAATTTTGCCAAATTAATCGGCGTCGGACATAAACGTGCGAAATTAGCGTGATCGTGTATAAAGGGAGAAAAAAGGGCGAGAAAAAAAAGAAAAAAAGAAAATAAGTGGCTCGTTCGCCGAGGGTGTATCGCGTACAAACGAGAAAATTGCAGCTGCGAGATGCAGGTAATATGGAATAATGGATAATAATCTAATATAGCGCGGTGCTCCAATGCTCTCGCGCGCGTGCAATCGTGTTGCCATCGGAGTTTTCGAGCACTCGCTAGCCGGCTAATACTCGAAAGGCTGGAATGTTTGCCAGGCGCTGAACTGCTCTCTTCTTCTCGATTCGGGATTTTTATCCCGGCAGTATTTCGCGTTCGCGAGCGAGAGCGCCATTTATTTTCAGTAATGGATTCACGATAAAATGGGATGTTAATTACCCCTGCGGATTTTTTTTTTTTTTTTTTTCCTTTTTCTCGATCTCTTTCCTCGCACTCTGAAACTTTTTTTTGTAACTAGTCGAGACTGGTTGCGGATTTAAACGACATCATAGGTAGAAGGATTTCCTTTTAATCTTCGTGCGAAAAAAATGTACCAATGGCGTTTTGTTCGAAAGATGATTTATTAACTTCTATTTACAGCAAGAAATGATAGCTCATCGATTACGGTTATATAACATATCGCTTTTTTACCCACCTACATACTAGTGGATATTTTTTCCGTACTGAGATAATTTTATATTACAAATTGCATACGCAGGAGGGTATAAGCGATCACAAAATTTATTCTTGCCTATCTCTGTAGCGTGTCGCGTGTAAAATAATGTAATTAAATATTCGTGAAAATATGGGAATATAACAGGTTTTTAATTAATTATAAATTAACGATTGAATATATGAACAATAGAATAAATGAATAAATTTTAATTATGATTGAAATTTAGAATGCGACATTATTTTAAAATTTTGCTTTTTCCTTGTTAATATTATCATTATACATATTTCCTTATTACTATTATCATTATACATAATACAATATATATCTTTTTCTGTGGAATTTGAAAATATAAATTTTGATCCACGAAAACTTTCCATACAACAAAGAAATTAAATTGTCCCAACTAATCATTCATTAATTAATATACGTTCGTTGCCGCGTAATTTTCTACTCACTGACAAAGGGATGGATAATATCTGCGTAGCATTTGTAACGAACTGTGCAGTACAATACCACAAACACATATTCTATGTATATTTGCTTTATACGTGCGGATTCGTATATTGTCTGTTTATTTACTTTTGCTTCGACGATATTTACCTTCATATCGAATCAACCGTCTGGCTGTAATGCCGAAATTGTATCGTCATCGCGCACAAACGTATAAAAGGAACGCGACGATTCAGGTCCGAAATCTCTGACAAGGACAAATGGCCATCCGCATGCAGGGTACGGCAAAACGTATATTTCCACACCGCGCCACATAAACGTGAATGATTGTCGGCTAACGTACCGTTTGTGAAACTTTCTCGCGAATCCATTCTTCGTCGCATTTCAGCGCTTCGGGCTCGTCTATCGCGACCGATAATTTTTATCCCGCGGCTACGAAAACAATTTGTCGCGTCGTCGTCGCACGTTGATTTCGCATTCGCGTGAAAAGCACGAAAGCTTCGCGCGAGAACACTCATTTGTAAATGCAACGCCACGAATTTATGAGTCGTCGCGGGGTAGATTTTCCGCCTCTGACACATCAAAGTGCATCTGACACAGAAATTCGAAATATTCTCGTTCTCGGATGATTGTAGCGTATCAATGAACGGAAAATATTTGTAACGGAAAATTGCCATGTTAGTCGTGAATTTACGAGTGGAAAATCGTGATAAATTCTCGCGATCCGATATTAAATTGCATCCCATATGAAAATATGTCCGGACATTATTTCCTTTCGAAGTTTTATCTCTTTTATTATTATATTTATTTATTTATTTTTTATATTATCACGTTACAAATCTTTATATATCTATGCGTTCGTTATAACTATGAATAGTTATAACTATAAATTTAAGTCTGCAAGAATGATTTGATAAAACGCGATTCTACGCACATAGCTTAAATATTATTCCGCATGAATATATGCGCAGGACGACGCATGATTCAAGATGTAAGTTCCCAAGAGGAGAGAATCTCCCCGATTTCTCTCGACAACGCACGCTTACGTAGGTGGATTTTGAGAAGGAGACATCACGAAAGCGGTAGACGATGCGTGTGCCCAGGACGTGACTTAACAGTCGCAACGCGACAATAATATACAGCCTCTAGCACCCATACGGGGCACCTCGTGCCTATAAGATCGCAACCTCGGGACCCCCGTTACGTGAAATAATGTGTCAGCATACGTGATGCGACGATAATACGCTTACCCTTCATCCCGCCACTACCAGCTCCCCTGGTAACTTACGAAAACGGAATTTATGAGCTGCGTAAATAGCGTATGTATGCGCGAAACAACCGGGTATATGGATCTTTCGTTATGTCATAAATCAGGCTACACGTGGGGGCATAAACAGTAACGCGAAACCGATAAAGCGCGAACGCACCCACGGACTCACTTTAATCTGATTCGGATGGAGCATACGAAAGTTGTGAAAAAACGTAGCTGAATTTCGAGAATGTAAGATTCATAATTATCCCGATGATCGCGATCCAATTTTGCGTGATGCGCGTGATGAATCCGTATTATCGCGTGCGATTAAAAAAAAAAAAGATCTATAGCTGCTCTATCAGCTGTGGACATCTAATTAAATGCCAACTTTAAAAGTTGCGACTTGAAAGTTGACAGTGAAAGTTGCGACTTATTCGTAGAATAATACAGGGGGATGATAAATGACTTGATATAAATGAATTAGTTACAGTTATCTAAAAACAAAAGATTTTTAAGCATGCTGGGTAATATCAGTAAAATCGATTAATGGATGGACGACACGAACTACTCAATCCATTAAAAACAGATAATTCCAAAAATATACACTATATATCCAATGAAGATAAATCTTATTTATTATTTATATATAAGAAAAATATAGAATATTATATAATTACACAGAAAACATTTACGATATTTTGTGTAATTTTGTATAATTTTTACATATATATAGTATACGTTTTTGCTCTCTTTCTTTCTTTCTTTCTTCCTGTCTTATATATACTATTGGAAAATTTGTATTAAATTTAACATTATATATATTGCATAATATGGATATTAAATGGCGATACTAATACTATGTTAATATTTCAACACAAAATGAATGCAAACTTTATAGTAATTTGAAATAAATTTTGTGCAAAATCAATATATTTTAATGATAAAATTAATTTGGAAAAATGTTATTGACGGTCTGTAGTCAGTCTCACTCTTATTATATTTAGAATAAAATCAACATTTTTTTTTTCTGCAAATTTTAATAGCTAAATTTTGTCACTAATGGAATACGTCTATTGCATAAAATTAAAAATATCCGCACATTGTTTTATTTTTTACACTTTTTTTCATTGTTTTAATAATTTAACATTTGAGTTCAATGAACACAATAGCAATACGTTAAATAATAAAATGAATGTGTTAAACATTTAACACAAAAATTTTAACCGGAATTATTTTTTAATAAAAAAACAAATTTTCCAACAATGTATAACGTCTTGAAATATCTGTAAAAATATCGTCGGATATAATATTAGCACGTCTATAGAAAATGCTGCCACTCTCCTGCGCGGAGAAGCGTCGAGTTATCGTAATTATATCACAGCCAAGTCAACTTTCAAAAGTTGCAACTCGTTTTCCACCGCGTACTTGACATGATAATGCAACGTAGAACCGTCAGCTCGTGACGACGTGGAAGCGACGTGTTCTTGATATTCGTCGAGCGGTGTACCAGATGCTCGTAACGAATACTTCCACGTTACGTTATGACGTAACGATTATACACGAAGTTATTCTTCGTGTATAACCGATGTGTGCGTCGGGAAATATGGTATGTCGCGGAAAATCGAACTAATGTAACGTGTTACAACGAATATATCATAATTATAGACAATGCGCAGCGTAAATTAATACTTTGATACTGTTACATCTCTCTTTCTCTCGAATACACATATAGAGATACAAAAAAATCTTTCATTTCTGATACACAAAAAAAAACTTAATTAAAAATGAGGAAGGGGAGAGACGACGAATTATGTAATTATGATGGATGACACAAACACTAGAGAGAAGAAATCTATTAATTAGAACCAAATGCGAATATACATATATGTATAGAGTGTAACATTAATAATAGAAACGAAGAGTTACATGGTCTTATTAGGATTTGAGGTAAACAACTGAATTCTTCTTTTGTAGGTTTTTATAATTAAATTATTTAAACATTAATTTTTCGCTTATTATATACATATAATAAAGTTACAAGCCTTACAAGTTTATTTCAATTTTTATTTTTTTTTTTTTTTTTTTTTTTTACACATAATGTGTATTATATTGAAATCTCAGAATCAGTAATCGACTTTAATAACCGAGCTTCGGATAATCTCGAAAAAGAAAGTTGGATCGTCAAAATAAATTGAACGATAAGCTCCTATCGTAAAACCCTCTGTGATCACAGATTAATTATACCGCGAATAATAACGTGATTTTGAATTTAGATTGTGTTCATGACTAAAATTATATATTATGCGCGAAATAATTTTCAAACGGGAACATTATCATAATGTTATATCCCCTCCTCCGTAAGGGAGAATCGACTTATTAATATAAATGTTGTTATTATTAGTTTAATTATGTTATTAATACGAGTCAATCATTAGTTGTGAAATTGTACTGTAGATGTATGACGAATCATCTTTCGACAATAAATTTTTTCTACGGAATTTTATTCTTAAATTAATATCAATTTATTTACAATTTCCGCAAATGAATAATTCTTTGTGCAAACATTGAATAATCTGTTAAATTTATTTATTATTATTACAAATAAAAATGGTGTTTTTTTTTTTTTTTTTTTTTTACATAAAAGCTGATGACGCGAAGCAATAAAATATTATTTTAAAAATAGTTTTCAAATTAATAAGTATAATATGAATAAAGAGAATCACATGAGCGATGAATAAAATTTTATTTGAATAACGGTTTATATAAAAATGATTGTTTATATAATTTGTCCATTTTTGACATTGTAGAAAACTTATCAGCTGATATCCACGTAACAAAATTTTTTCCTATTGTTTTGATTTGCTAGAGAAAGTCTAATTAACTGATTAAAGCGTTTATTTCTGTCCTAGAATGAATCTAAAAGAACAACATTTTTTAAGAACAACATTTTCTAAGAATAATTCTCTAAGAGAGAAAGAAAAAAAAAGAAAGCGGGAGAAAAAGGGGAAGAGAGAAAGAGGAAGCTCATTATCTATTAAAATTTTATTTTTTAAGGACAAATGCATGAAAATATCTCTATATTTAATAGAAAATTATGTTACATAATACTTTTAAGTACGTCAGCAACTATCTTATTTTTCATTAATTCTATCGCCGTATAACTTTCGAAAGTACAGGAGTTACACATTGACGATGTATTTCGATATGTTTGGTGTACAGACACCAAAAATGCGATCCCAGGATAAACTGAAGAAACTGTTTAAAGTTTAACGTCCAAATATACGGATATGGTTTCCTGTCAACGGTAATACTTCTCATCTTATATATTTTTCACTATCATACATTTTACAATATTATCGATAGTATTACAAATAAAAAAGACTAAAAAGAGAGGAAAAGACAGAGAAAGATAGACAGACAGAAAAAGAAAGAATTGCAGCAAGCTCAAGTAGTGTTCTTGATTCAATTATTTTCTGTCTTATATTTGTGTGATATTAATTATTTTCCTTTTGTAATCTCTGAAATATAATCTGATTATAATATTTACAATCAATAAATAAATAAATTTTCTAGTAAAAATAAATATAATAAATTTATAAACAACCGTATAAGAAGGAGACACACTTTATAAAAATAGATTCAATGAGAGAGAGAAAGAGAGAGAGAAATCTCTCGCATCTGCAATCACATTTTTCAAGAGAAAGATGAAAATAACTAAGAATAAAAATGTTCAATAATAAAAGGAAATTTCTTGGAATGTTAATCGGTTCTGTCACAATGATTAATGACAGGTGCGAAGAAAGGGAGAAATGTTAAGAACTAAGCGGCGAGAAAAGAGAAAGAAAGATGATAGAATTGATACGCAGATGGGAGTTAGTAGTCATTTACGATTCTACGAAACCGGTAAAGTTGTATAGGAAATTCATTGCTCGTGTGCAGTCATGCATCGTTTATGGCTCTATAGAATTCTCTGTGACCAGTGCATTCCGTGTAGCATGAACCTTTGCATAAAATGCGTCCCTTCTACGTGCAGCGCAAGGATTAACTATTATAAATTCCAGGAATTTGTAATTCGTGCTCTGCAAAGTAATGAATTATTATATATTGCGAATATTTGAATGACGCTCTCAACAACTTTCAAAATATTAAAAAAAAAAAAAAGAAGTAAAAAAATTCATACCATTGAACTTGTAAAATTGCTTGATTAAGAAACAAGATGAAAGAGGAAAATTAATATAATATATTAACGCGCATACAAAACATTAAAAATTATATAAAATAAAAGTTAAAAACTCTTTGAAAAGAATTATATAATTATATAATTCAATTTTTCTTATATTTATCTTGATTAGGTTTGACATAGAAATAAAAAAAGAGATATATATATATATATATATATTTTTTTTTTAAAGACACATTATAGCAATAAAGATTTCTTTGAAATGTGACTTACAATTAGACCAATATCATTTTTAACGTTTCAAATGTTAAAAATTTCGCTACGCTATACCCTATTACGTTAAACGGCAATATTTAAAATTCAATTCGTTAAAAAGTTGAATAAAATAAACGAATTGTCGAAAACAATATTTGATCCACCGTTCTCTCCTTCGCTATCCGCGAATTGTGTTTAACGAGGAAAATTTAATTATAACTTCGAAGGCGAGATCTCAGCACAGCTTGTTAAAATGAACAAAGTACCCGCTATTCTATATCCAGTATACACATTGTATATATGTGCACACTGTCGTGTACACGCATGGTCATTCTATAAAGTGTAATTTTACAAATCCCAGAGAGAACACACGTAATCTCTTTAAACAACGCAGGTTATATCAACGCTATGCTTGTAACAGATGAGCCTGAGGAAAAACACGTCTCGTCCATTCGCTGCTAAAAAAGTATTTATTACTGGCATCGCGGTTTAAGAGCACCTGTACACCTTTTACTCTGAGCCCATTAAGTTTATCGATTTTGTGATTTTTTTGACATAAAACAGCTGCAAAAACCTTATTAAGAATTATATTTAAGAAGCGTATATAAATTGTTAGTTACAATGTAAAAAAATTTCAAAAAATTTATAGTTCTCATGTACGTCGGTTTTACATTAAAGAAAAAAAATTAAGCATATTTTTTAAGAAAACTTTACATAATTTTTTTTATGCCGAAAGAAATCATGAAATCGATAAGTTGGATGCGGTACAAGGGCTCTTAAACTAATATGATGCTAATAATAAATATATTTTTAGCAGCAATTGGATAAAACGTGTTCTTCCTTAGACTTATCTTTTATCTTTCGATTATATCTTTATTTCTAATAGAATTTTGCTCTTTTTTTTCTTTTTCTTTTTTTTACGGAAAGAGATCATCAAATGTATTTTATAGTAATGTCTTCAGGCTAGAGGAATCAAATGGTTTTGTTTAAAAGTTTACTATCCTGAAAGCTAGTCGGGTAAATGGCGTAACGGCGACAAGCAGTCGCGGAAATGCAAGTATGGCATTGCAAAACTTTAGCCGTGATCTGTTTTACGAGGGTCTCTAAATGTATTCTCGATTCTCGTTTCGTTCTTCGATTTGCTAGCGGCCAACACTCCTCGCGTGCAACACAGCGTTCATGTCACGTGGCAGGACACTGAAATTGAACAATTAATTTAACGAGAGAGAGGAACAAAACCATTACATTCTCTCGGTAATTTCCAGTCGAGCGATGTGAGAGAGAAAACTGCTTCGGGGCCCGCGAAGCGCGGTATTCGATTCTGGGATCGTATGATTTTTCATTATTTTGGCTCTCATACGCTAAATATATCGTTAAATTATGAATTGACATCGTTAACCGTAACTGCGTAAAAACTTCACATGCATACATATTTTTTTGCCCGTGGGATATTGACTCCTTTACTCTGCAATTCTTGAAACTGTGTATTTTATATTTCGATAATAATTATACATATATACGAGAAAATGATATTGACATTACAATTTTAGTAATAATTGTAGTAATTATAATATACAATCTGTTATTGCGATAAAATTGTCGTTAAAATTTTGCTCGTTTCAGCTGGTCTGTTTATAAAAGCCGCATCGTCATCGATTGTGCGATAAACGGGATTTGCGGGCGCGCGTAAATCGCGAAAGCGTTTTGCCGATAACCCGAAATCTGTTCCATCTTTTGCTTATCATCGCTGTACGTCGGTTACATTGATCCATTTTTCCTCTAAACCCTCGCGTAATGATGCTGAAAGTGTTCGATCAACTGAACCACCGTCGTCTGCGTTTGACAACATCATGAGCTGCACATAACACGCGCGATCGATCGCGCCCACATCCAATCGAGACGATCAACAGGCTTGAGTATTATTATCACTTTAATTAATTCAATTGTACGTTAACTCGCTTTCACGCGTGATTAAGTTTACCGCTTGTATTTTAAAATTTGCGAGAGAATTTACACGCGCGAAAAGATTCTGAATTCGCTACGGAAGAGTAAGTAAAAATGCACATTTTCATCCCTCGACTCTGTCTTTGGGCGTCATTTTTCTTCGCACGCTCAAAGAGACGTTAAAATTACTTACATTTCGCCGCAGTGCGATCGCGCTCGCAAAAGTAACTGTCCCCGCGCTTTGCGATCGAAGACACGTTTCAACGAGCGTGCCAATGTTCATAAAAATGTTCGCGGTGTCTCCGAAACTTTAAACCGCCGTCTATTATTCCGACGAAGGATAGACGAGCCGACCGAAAGTTTCTCGATAAATCATCGTAGAACCGAGGAGAATAGAAAGCACGAAGAGTCGCGAGAGCAATAAATATTAATAGGGAATGGTTACTGCATAATCGATCGGAGACTTTTTCCAGTCATTCCGCTAGTTGAAACAACTTCGACGAATACATTCAGATATACCGGATGTTCCGCGGATCCCTTGCGGATATCTCGAGGACCATTTTTTTCCGGCAATTTTTAAGTTTTTAAAAAATTGAGAAACTCGACGAATTTCATGAGGTAATCAATTTTAAACTTTCTAAATCTTTCGGTATAAAATTCTATTACTAAGCATCTTACTTCAGCAGAGAATAGAATTCAGTCGAATATTTAATATACTTCAAATAGAATTTTATAATAATATAATGCGGAAAAGATGAAGATGTGATCGAAATTTTACCGAAGTGAAATGTCAACTCCAAATATATCGGACAACTCGCGAAAAAAAGAAAATATAGAATAAACTCGGGACACCCTATGTGTCGAGTTTCGTGCAAGAAGTGAGTTATACCTGGAAACCTTTTTAAGTCACCCTTTGTTCATACCGCTGAGGGAAGAAACAATTACCAGACTTTTTAAACACTCCAGCCTGACACGATCCTACCCGGGTCATCGCTCGTACTTGAAGAAACGTAATTATCAGGGAAACCGTGCAAGAAGCTTTTCGTTTTGCCGCGAGTAAAACAATGGCTTTGTATGGCTGCAGCCATGCGTTCGCGATAAAGTAATTGTTCTCGCATTAGCGTCGCCCGATGTATTTTACTACAAGCGATTAGTTTGCTCGAATGTCGCATTAGCGATAATTATTATCGTTTGTTATCAGCGGATTGAAATAGGGATTAACTGGCTTTCCCCCCCCCCCTCTCTCTCTCTCTTTCTCTCTAAATCGCGTTTAGCGAAGAATAATTTTAACTAGCTTTGCTATACCTTGTGTAATAGTTTTCGACAATTCTGTAAAGTGTCATCTGGAAACTTTACGCATCGTTAAAACAATTAGATATGTATAGAAAAATTATATCAAACATACAAAGTGTCCCAGACCTACCTATCTGCTAATGGCAGATTTTTTTAGATTATTTTAAGATGATTTTTCTTCAACAAAATTGTCGAGGTATCAATAATTTCCGTATTATAAGCAATTAAAAAAGAAGGGTTTTTTAAAAACTAGACTTTATAGAGAGTTAAACATACATTCTTTAGTTAGAATCACTTTCAGATAGAATTTATTTTAATAGAGAGAGAGAGAGAGAGAGAGAGAGAGAGAGAGAGAGAAAATTGAAAACTTGCAAAAAATAATGACCTTCATTTTCGCCGAGGAAAAATCATCTCCAAACGATCTCAAGAATCTGCTATTACAGATAGTGCGATAGGTGTGAGACATCCTGTATATACATATCATCACAGGATGTTTTATTTCTATTAACATTAATTTCCGCTCATCGGCTCATTTAATATCTCATTTCTCATTACGCGTAATGTTTTGTATTTTTACGCGTTCGTACATTTTATACGTGATTTACACGCGAGTGTTCGCGCCAATACTCGCACTTGTTACAGCATTATTGTTTATGATACATGCCATTACGAAACTATTAATACCGTCTATGTAGTTACACAATGACTTGATAAATATGTACATATAAGCGTTGCAATTTATAATTCGATATTCAAACTAATGAGTGCTCGAGCTTAATGCGCGATATATTAGTTTGCAATGATTATGTCGTTTAATCGTAATATGTACTGAATATGCAACCGCTATTGTTTTCGAACGAATTATGATATCTGCGAATATTATCGCACTCTGTGTCCTCGAGGCACCTAAAAGACCGCGTGAATACTTTGTTGAAAGCACTGGATTATGTATATTTGTGTCATGATATCTTGTATCTATAGTTATCAAATATAATTATATTTTATCTGATCTAAAAATATGCGTGAATTAGGTAAAAATACGGGAGAGTCTTTCGATATAAATCCACAGGAGCATGCAAGAGGCATCCTTAGTTTTATAGAAGATCATAATGAGACATGACAAGAGAAACGAATAAAAGAAGCGGAATTAATCTGAAATATAAATTTTCATAATTTTAATACCTGTCTTTATCTTTCTTGCTGACTATCTTCAATATATCAGCGGCGATTTTCAAACACAATTTTAACGTCTGCTTGTGAACCGATATGACATGATTGTCTTCTGATATTCTGATATCTCAGGATTTGATTTCGGATGACAAAGATGTACTATATCAGTACTGCCGACAAGGATAGAACTTAATGTAGGTAGAACGGGATGTAATAAATCAACAGAGTCTAATCATGAATAAATGAGAAAAAGTGTCAAATATATAAATTATATCAAATTGTAGTAAGATATAGTTGAGAAATATACTGTATAATATAATGTGCAAATAAGTGTTATCAAACTTTCAAGAGTGAAATGTTACAAAATCCTACGTAGCGTAAAATTTTATCTTTGCCAATCAAAATTTCAGGGACGGAGCCTCTTCAAAATTATGTGACGCGAAATTTTTATCTACCATCTATAATTTTTTTCCGGAGATCTCGTTTCAAGAGTGAGCGAGACGATTTTCCAGGCGCATCGAGAGAGATTCATATGTATTAAAACTTGTTCATTTCCCGCGCTCACTCAATTTATTTGCGTCCATCCAATTTATTCCGCCGCGCTGGATGCAGAACGTACCTTAAGTCGAGATCCCCATGCCTGTGAAAGAATATGCCGGCTCCATTGAAACCAATCATGGAAAGCTTCGACAGCGTTTTTCCCTTGGATCAGAAATAAAAAACATTTTAAGTTCTTTGACGATACTTTGTAATGCTCGATATAACGTTTTGCAAAAAAAAAAAAAAAAAAGGAAGACATAAAAGCGGTTTCTCCGCATAAATTTCTCAGCCCCTTCAATTGATTTGAATATTTATAGCATTACTTTCATGCCTCGTAAAATATTAAATCAATGCGAAATATTACATTAAGAAGGAAAAAAGTAGACAACATGCGGAAATGCGTGGGATGCACCGATATGAGAATAATTATTCTCGCAAAAATATACTTTATTTTCGATTAAATTTTAAATCCCCGAGAGATCGTCTCACATTCATTCTGCAACAGATGCGTTCTTTTCGCCAAATTATTATGCATTTCGTTAAGTTATTTATATAAATTATAAATAATCTAACAAAATGCATCTCCAGTCATATAATCGAGCATTTACTTCTAGTATCCGTTGGCACTTTCGTGCTAAATATTTATGTCAAACCGTGTTACGATCTTTGATATCAATTCCGAATCTTATTTATTCTAGTATTTATTCATATTAAGTAGCCTCCAGGTACAAGTGACATAAATGAATTGTTCTCGAAGGCGAGAAGCTGCCGCAAATGATGGCGCGAAACAAAGAGTTCTCATTAAAATAAATTTTTTCCCTGAAAGGAGAAAAAAATTATTGCAATCAAAACTTGTGTTCGAAGTTTGCGAACAATTTTCGACAAATAATTATGTCCCGCGCTAAGCTGTTCTGCTATAAAAATCATCCTAATATATATTTTACGTTCAAATAGGATTACGATAAACTTTTTCGAATACGCTCTCTTTTGAACTGTGGATAAGTAATGTTTAGTTTTTGAAATCCTTTATTTTTTAATATTTAATATCAACTTCGTGAACGAAGAATATTAAAATCTATGAAATAGGGAATGAGTGTGAATGTAATAAATTGCAAAACAACTCTGATTTATACATATTATAATAAAAGAGAAGTATTTGATAATAGAAAGCGAATATTATATCGTATTTATATTTTGAAGAAAAGGTTATTTCATCACTTTACATGATGATAACAAGATTTTGAACAATATTATTTAGTGTAGATATCCTGTAAGTTTTACTGTCTGCCTATCTCAAAGTGCCTCTAGCTCAATAGAACCGTTAAGGATCGAGATCGATATCAAGCGACTTTGGCGATGTCCGGGTATCGACACGGTTTGTCAATCGCAGATGATCCTGCGCCACAAACGAACCGCGTTTATCCCACGCTTGTGCTGTTGCAAACACCGCGATCGATATATAAGACGAGTTACGCCCTCGAGGTTGTTGAGCTTTGAACGATAGAACGTTAAGTTACTTCCTTTGACAAACTGAAGGAAATTTACCTATATATACTCTCAGCTCAACTATGCTGAAAACAAGACACCCGCTAGAGATCTACCTGTAATCGCTGTAATATTTATACTTTAACTTAACACGTATCGCACGATAACATATATCAAGAACACGTAGGATTAGTGTGTAAAAAATATTTATTTGAAAGAATCTTTTCTCCTGCGTGATCGATGTAACATTTAGTTTTCTAACGTATAATATTTTAGCGTATCGTAAAAAAAAGAGAGTATTTTATTGACAGTTTTATTTTGTCGTGAATACCGATAGAGTAATAAAATAATTAATATTATCGTGTTTATGATTTGCATTATAATGACATAATTATTATGCCCATAGGAGGTTATCATAAATTGAAGCACTATTATACAGCCATAAGGGCCGCATCGACATTCTAAAGTAACGCCGTCATTATTACTTACTTTATTTTATTACCGCAATGATTTCAATTAATCGTGATTTTTTCTGAACTTTTTTCGCAGATCTGTACTAATTACGCATATAAAGTACACGATTATAAAGGTTTCTATTCGAATTCAACGAGTTCTGTCGAAAAAGAATATATTCGGGACTTCTTTTTAACGAACTCGATAAAAGCGAAGGATTGGCTAAACAATTGACAGAATTTCCTGGACGATCAGCAGTTACGGGACTAACTTTCGCGAACGTGTCGTAGAAATTCGTCGGCTAACTCAATAAAACTCTGTTCTCGTGCCGTACAAGCATCTAATGCGGCAGCAGCCGCTCAGTTTAGTTTCTTAGCGAAATTCTTAGATACACAGCCTCGAAACTTTCCTCTCCTCTTTTCTTCCCGCTCTCCTCCCATCTCTCTCTTCCTCTCTGTCTTTTTAATCTATTTGACTTTCAAGAGCAGTATCACTATTTCCGAAAAACCGATGCCAATAAAAAGATATTTGCCGATGCAAGCAAACATTTACTTACCTCGAGATATTAAATTTCTGGTCAAGCGTACAAAGGATCGAAAAATGTTTTAGGAAATAGATTGTTTAACGAATTTAAAAGATTATTATCGATGGTATTTTTCTCAGACGTTCGGTTTCAGCCGATTAAATTTTATATTTGGCGAAAATACAATAGAATTTGTGATACGATCTTTCTCTCGCGACTGTTTAATTCAGAACATTCAGTATTTTTATAACTAAGCTTTTCGCGTATCGTCATAATACCAATCTTTTCCGATGCAGTTTCTGAAATAATCCATTGCGCTATTGGAAACGGTTCGGAAACTATTATGTGGAAGAAATGTGGAGCCTATACATTGTTGAACCAGACGCGGGAAGAAAACGCCCCTCCCCCTTCCCCCCCCCGTATGGATTTTCCTTTCTGCTTCTTATAAACGTATCTTACACCCACGTTATCCTATCCCTTTGTATCGCACAGCTTCGTTGAATACGTCATTCGTTCTTTCGCTTATAAGGCTTTTCGGGTACAGGTGAAACTCCTCAATAAAGGCTGCATTTGCGGATACGATGCATTCCGCAAATAATTCAACTTGCGCCTCTCATGGCTTATGTGATTCGATATCGCGATGGATCGCGAACACTATCAACGTCAAACAATATTGTTGTTATTGATTAAACTTCCACGAGTTGCGTCAAAATGGATTCTTGGTTGTTCTCAAAAGAAGTATAACATTGCATCATTCAAAATTTCGAAATTTGGTACATTTTTATACCACGCAGTTGCATTGCAGTTGCGTTTTGTTTATTTTCATGCTCTTTTCTTATGCATTTTTGAAGTACATGTGACAAAGAACTCGCATAATAAAAATCAGCGGTCCAGAGCAAAGGAGAGAGAGAGAGAGGGGGGGAGGGGGAGGGGGTTCACAATACCAATTCATGGGTGGCTTGGGAGAATATTTTCCACGGCTTTTGCGGAACTATCGCATGCCGGGATTTTCACGAAATATTCGGGAAAATTGCTTTGCGTTCAAGAGCTTCACGCGATTATGGCGTAAACTCGTTCATTGCAGCGATATTCATGCGAAATTACGCGAGCACGTTCAAAAATTCGATCATCCAATGTATGTCTCGCGTGGTCTCGCGTAACTTTCGCCGAAATAAAATCCACCGTTCTAAGACGTTCTACATTCGCTAACGTTCCTCCGGTTGTCGTACCGAAGGACGAAAATCTGCAAACGAAATTTGCAGAACTTTTCAAACTTGCAAACGAGTTTTTTCGCCCATCTAAATAATATACCGATTTGTACAAAATGTTTCTCAGAGATTTTTTTGAAAATATTTATTTTCTCAAAATGTTATCATTTAGACATGTTATTTAAAAGTATTTATTATAAATCTTACACATAACAATTATATATATATATATATATATATATATATATATATATATCTAACAGTTAAAATAACTTGATAATTACAAGATATTGGAAATACTGTAGAAATTCTCTCGACGAGAGAAACCAACCTTTTGTTTTCACTTACTGAACATCTCAATATTTATCTCGATATTCTTTCAAAATTGTATAAGATTGAAAGGTTTCTTTATAATTTATTTCTTTTTTACTCGTTAAAATATATATATATACATTAGCAATCTTGAAAAAGAAAGAGAGAGAGAGAGAGAGAGAGAGATGTAGGATCTACGCTTTTTTCTCAGTTTTGCGCGTCGAATTATTCCGGAAAGATATCATGGACGTGCATGCAGGAAGCAGAATTCCGCGCGACGACAGTGCGAGTGGAAGAGATCACGTCCGCCATGAATTTTCATCGGGCGACGAGGCGACTCCGCTTCGCGGTGAAGCGGAGCCTAACTGATGCTTCCGCGCGCGATTTGCATAAAATGAGGCCGGACAGGATCCACAGTTCCTCTGGGACGTTTTCGAGAACTGCCGCTCCATTATCGGACTAGCAGCGATCCCGAGACTCTAATATACCGTCGGATAAGAAGGGCAACGCGCGTTAACTCTTTGACCCCCGACACTACCTTGCGGCGAATGCATATCACGCACATGCTTTCACGGATTATGCTTTTCCGATTCCTGCACTTAACGCTAGAAACGCTCGGTGGTGCATTTTTATATTCGCTTAGTGATCTCCAAGCTGATATCGCGAGATACTGCGATTTTTACTGTAATTTACTGTAATCTTGAAAAAAATGATATTTTGTTAGTGTTTGTAGATCTATAGGATTGTGTATTTGTAATCTTCTCGTAATTTTATTATATTATTACAGTGAATTTTATTAACGACGAAATATTGATCTCTCTTGATAAACCTAGTTGAAAATATGTCAGGAAATATTTCGAAGAATCAAATTTCACCAACGATGTAGTTGTTGAATCCAGAGGATATTATATAATTAATATTGATTTGTTACTAATTATTTCTGTATAAAAATTTTTGATTGTATGCAAAATGGAAAGGAGATAATGGATTAAGATTTATATAGAGACAAAGACAAGCTTGTGTAACTCCAAAAAGTTTATTATATTACATACATATTACTCGTATTCGTACTGACATTTTGAATAAAGATATTTGAGCGACGAATCCAAAGAGTCTAATATCAGGATAGTTGGTCGAACCTCGCGGTTCACATACATTAGAGATCGGATGAAAATTCTTTGGGTTCTTCAAACGAACGTACATAGATGATTCTAAATTAGTGTTAACATATACTTTGACCAATAACTTTGCGTTAATAAAAAAAAAATTCACTCTTACTGTAAATCATACGCTATCTCGTTGATTACTCTCGCGTCTCATTTCCGGGAAGGCATCTTAGGAGATGCTAATTCGGGAGTGACTTATTTTCAGAAGATCAATGGCGTCAAGATTGATTCATCGAAACATCGTATCGACGAGGAAAATCAGGACGAGCAGAACGAGTCGTCTATTTACATCGCCAGTTCCGCCATGTTGCATTGCAGCGGGATGTTCCCCTGTAAAAGAGAATTACGCCAGACGGCTAACGTATCGCTTTTGTGTCCCCCCTTCGAATCTTTACAAGCCCAATCTCGTCAATCTTTCTCGAGTATTCGCTAACAAACATTAAATTTATTAACGGCTTTACAAAAGTGGCAGCGGGACGGTGGAACGTAAAAAGAATTGCGCTCGAGGATCCTTAAAAATATATGGATCGTCCCGAGGAGGATAGATCATCTTTTTCGTTATTAAATTCCGAATATGCAATAACAGTATTCATTAGAGTGGTTAGAGAAACAAATAGATACAACGCTACATCAGAAATTAACATTAAATAATTTGTGTACACACAGTTATCGTAACCAAATAATATATACGTTTGCGGGAAATATTCATTATATATCTCGCAGCGAACAAACGCGCGGTGCAACATCACCTGTTCATTATTGAACGATAAATCGTGCATCGCACGCTCTATTGCAGGTTTTTACACAATTAACTTTTACAAGTCACACATTTTTTTTATCCTGTTCCCGCACACATGTGAGTCATAATATTTTATCGTAGTTTAAACTGTCTCAAAATGCTTGCGAAAAATACGAAAAAATGTAGAAAAATTTATACATGTATATTCTTTAACATTCATAAAAAATGATTATGTACAATAAAAGTTAAAAAATAAATTTTTAACCTTTCTTTTAATGCCTTCGGGATATCTGTATTGTTAAAATATTCGATAGAATCAAAATGATCCGTATGTGATCTTTAAGGATTAATATTTGAATAACGCACACGGTGGGCGGTGTTATGTACGAGAATTTTAATGCCATTCGAAAGGGCGAGAAGACGCGGAAGATCTGAGTAAAACAAATATTCTCCTTATTGCAAAGTGCTCTGGGAATAATCTCGCGACGTTACGTTACGCTTCGCTCGCTCGCTCGCTAAAAGAGAATTTCATAATTAACTGTCGCAAACCTTCCTCCCTCCCGTTACCGATATTGCCACCGCGATATTTTGCTCACCGTTTAATACGTGCACCATGACGCTCGCCGGGGTGACTTTGCTCGAAGCGCATGTATAATTACCGCTATCGTTAAATTGAGCGCGCGTTATTAGAAGCTTGCTCGTGGTGCCCCGTTTACCCTTCTCGGTCTCCAGTGATACGCCACCCCTGTCGAACATGTATACGTATATAAGCATGAGAGCATTACTCAAACTGACTTGCGAAAGTTTCGCAAGCCAAAATCCGTATAGATTATTTAAAAAAAAAAAAAAAAAAAAAAAAAAAAAAAAAAAAAAAAAAAAAAAAAAAAAAACGTGCGCTTTATCTCGCTCGTTTCTCGAGCTACTCTGCCTCACGAAATATTCGTCCCACATCACAATCCGTTACAATCGATTTTCTTCGTCGATCGCATTAAATTCTATTGCGTCTGCATCTACGTCGCGGTGAAGCAACGAGTTTTCGCAGGGTAATGGAACTGTTGGTGCGAATTATCGCAAAATAGCATAGAAATAAACGATTCGTGATGTTGCAGCTGCGTGACCTGACAGAGATAATTTCGAAGCCAGCGCAGATTACTCTAATTAGATTTTCGATTTGATTGTTCTACTACGCGTGTTTGCGTATACGAATGCGAACAATATAGACACAATTTCTAACGGCTAATTATGCGTCACGGAATTTAATAGATATCTGTTTGTACCTTGGACCATCGAAATCGATCACCGCACCGGCATGATACCAAGTCACGTTGCTCGGGGGCAGATCCTGCAGTTCTATGCTGCAAGTCAGGCTGATTGTGCTACCTTTCTTGATATATAGCTCCTGGGGACCCGTGATCCTCGCCTGTATATCTGATAGAAACAATGATAACAAGAGAGGAGGAGAAAATTATAAAATAACGATTGGCGATTGGCTTTATTATACTTGAGAAACGCGCAAGAGAGATCGAATTATTATCCGTTTCAGATTCTATCCGATAGGATAGATAGATTCTACTTTATTTCAAATAAAGCTCTTTCAACGGATCGCATCGTCGGTGAAATTGTCGACAAACCGACGGTGGACAGTGTGAATAGAGTTAAAACACAATTGCTTCTAACAGCCGCGCGATAGACGCTCGGGGAGATCTTTAAACGCAATTTATGGGGAAGAACGAGCCCCCACCTCGTCTTGCAGAAACTTACCCAAAACCTTCAGAGTCACGGCTCTATATATCTTCGGTTCCGTATTAACCTGACACTCGTAAATGCCGGCGTCCCGCGGTTGCACGTAATCTATTCGCAGATTCCAGTCGTCGGTTTCCGGATTGCTGACTACCGTAAATCTCGCGTCGCTCGTATAAGTCACGGACATGGACGTCAAGATGTGTAGGTCCCTTTTTCGAATCCAAGATACCTGGGATTATTAACGCACGGGGAGGCCCCGTGAATGAGGTATAAGTAGCTGCAAAGTTTGTCGTCGATCCCTTCGCTGCTGCTGATTCAATCCGTTCGTGCGCGTTTCGTTTCTCGCCACGCATTATAATGAAGTCGATGAAAATAGACGAGAATTTATACACAGACACAGAGATCGTATAATTTCAATTTCGAAAAAAAGAATTCACGCGCGCGTACTAATTTCCACAAATTTTGCAACGTTAAAAAAAATGGGAGATATTCTGGATCTCTCTCTCTCTCTCTCTTTCTTTCTCTCTGTCTGCAAAAAAATCTCATTTTTATGATTGCGCGGAATTATCATAAACGGCGACTCATTCTTAGAGAAGAAGCTTGAACAGAAGATAAGAATATCGATTCTCTAACTTTTCAGCTGTAAGTCATAAATGATGAAAAAATGCTGATGCTTTTCCATTCTTCTTTAACGTATTTTTTTATCCTTTTCTTATTAAAAAAGTTACAACAGATTTTATATCATATAGAAATTTCTATTTCTAAAATGGAATCTAATAAACGTCTAATGAACACGCTACATTTGACTTGCTAGCAGCGAAAGGGTTAATGCGCGTTGCGCGAGCATCTAAGTTATTGCAGCACGCGAACCGCTTTCGAGATCGATGAAATTAACAAAGCTCGGGAGAGATATATATGTTCGTGTGAAACTACTCACAGTTCTGTTTCCCAAATTCTTAACGCGACATAACAGCATGGCGGCCTGACCTATGGCCATCGTTAACTTTTGCGGGGTGTCTTTGAAAAAATACGTCCTCTTTGTGCCGCGCTGCGACTTTTCCCCCTTTCCAAATGTATCGTTGTTGAGCAAAAACGCTGAAATAGAGATAAACGGTGCTGTGAAGTCGATGAATTATTATTCTCGATAATGTCCTTACCGAAAAGGAATTACGAATTTTTTCGGCTCGAAATATGATAAAAAAGATAAAATTTCTCTGCATATTTTTCAGTATAAATATATATTATTATTTGCAAGCTTTAAATGTACATACGTGTACATATAGATTAATGGTATAATTAAATAATTATTTTAGAAATTATATAATTAAATTTAATTAAATTAATATTTAATATACGTATGTTTATTAATTTCATTTGCGCGTGTTTTGTTTACTTCATTAGGATATGTTTTAGCATGTTTAAATATTGAATCTTTCTTGATGAAAATAGTATAATTTTTTTTTTCCCCCACATATACGATAATGAGATTGCTAGGAATATTTTTGAAAAGTAATACAGCAATATTTGTCAAGAAATTGATATTGCGATCCTCTCGCTGCGATAATGCGTTTAAATTGTGATGTCTTCGCTCCTTTAATTATATTATTTAGATATCATCTCGAGAGAGAAGTTATTCGAATTCTTTTCGAGATCACTGTCCGCTCGTAAAGAATGCTCTTTAATTATTTCATTACTTAATTTTGCATATCTATTTGCGAAAATTACACATACCATTTATTGAGACTGAGAATATAGTCGATTTGATGTCGATTAACGTCAATTATAATTATTTAATAATTATTAAATGATCTCATTTCTATCTTATTTATATTTATTATTAATTGATCTCATTTCTATCTTATTTATATTAATTATTAATTAATCTCATTTCTATCACAGCAACCAGAATATATAGAATAAGATAGACTATAATTAAATTTTATTTAATTAGATGATTATCAGCCAATATCCCGCATTTATAAGAGATATCTTTGTCTTTTCAACTGTATTCGATTGAAAACGTTGATAGAAGTAAATTAATTTTGTGAAGACGAATTTTTATAAATCTCGATAATCAATTATGGTCATCTTTGCAGACAATCTAACTAAAACATGTATTGTTTAGACTTTAGACAAGTAAGTTGAGATCGGTGTTTTTCGGATCTTGTGTTTTATCTTCTTGAACAGCGAAACAAATTCGATAATAAAAATGATTTACACCGTTCTCTGGTGTATCACAGTGTGTTTCGCGCGAGTGAAATTACTTCGATTACAAGGAGAATTACGTGCGTATATAACACACAGAGCTGACGATGTGAAAAGCGTCTCGGGACCGTTTCTCAGGATTTCACGGAAGCACGGGACATTTACCGATGCCACGTTCGCCGTAAAGTGGTTCCGCGTGTAACAGGTATCCGATTCCCAGGAGCAGGAGGACCATGCCGTGGAACGGGACCATTTTTCACTTCGCACTCATTTCTCTAATCTAATTCACGCGCGCCACTCTGCGTTTGACAGCGATCTTCCCACCACCGTCCGATACAAACGATCACTTTCCATTTGCGATCCTTCGAAAAGCACCCGCGGGATCACGCCGATCGTTGGCATAATGCCGCGTCACCCTCACCCTCACCCTCACCCTCACCGGATCCTCATTCGCGCTCCTCACATGCGGAAATGTTACCGCGAATCGAGATCGTTGACGCTGCTTTTACGAAAAAATACCACAAACATAATCAATCCAGATCTCGCACTTTTTTTATACGATCAATTCGTCGATCATTTTATCACAAAAATTATCGATATATTAAAAATATTGTCGCGTCAGAGAATATACAGTGATCTCTTCAGAGTTTAATCCGACGGCTGTCGTTATCGTATATATCGTCGATTATTCTCTTTTTATTAATCCACGCGACTTGGGCGCGATCGCGCGGAGGAGTCAAAGTTCGGGGCGACGCGATACGATTGCGGGCCAAGCACTGAAATTTCCTCCTCGCGGAGGACACGAAAAAGCTCTCTGAAATCCTGGCACGGTGGCGCCGTGCCCATTCCACCGAGGATACGTGCGATTGCGCCGAAAGGTCCTCCGGCATCGGATATGATTTCTCTTAACCGGGAAGAGGAGACGTGTTTATCCCGCGCGCGACTATCGCAATAGCCGTACATTATCGCGATTTACCGAAGCAATCGGTGTGTACCTTCCCGAAGCTTCCCTTACCCTTCTCCTCTATTCCCTTTCGCAAAGTGTCCGCGGGTAAAGTGGTTTACGGCATATTTGCTATTCTGCTTCTCTTCCGAGGCAATTTCCTTCCGCGCATAAATAAGGAAATAAGGGATAAAAGAATTTTTTTTTTATTTTTTTTTTTTTAACGATATATTACAGTATTTCGAAAAAATATAACATTAAAAAAAATAAAAATATGTAAATCAAATGCGCGTAACTTACAATATATATATATATATAACTTTAGATAAGATCCATTTACATATCATCCGTTTTTCTTTAACAAATGTATATAATCCCTGTTAAAGAATCTTGTTCATTCTCGCGACAATATTAATGCTTGTTATAGCACGAACTCGGATCTTTTTCGATAAACAATTTTCGAAATAGGGAAGCACCGTATTATTTCTTATTATTGCACTTTGCTTTCAACTTCTTTTCGAATTTTTTACATAACAATATATATGAAATCCTTACTCTTATGATTTTGTACATAAGTCACAGTAATTTTTCAACTAACTCCGTTTTTAATCTAAACAAATATATACGTGTTACATACATTTGTTTAAACTAACACAGATACATTTTTTATTTATGTAAAAATATTTCTACATTGATTAATACATGCGGAAGCACCTTGTTTCATTCGCAATTCTTACTATCTTTTTGTATAAATATCTAAAGCTTTTCTCACTTACATCTATTAGGATTGACTTTCATTATATAAGAAACCTGTTCAAATTATGAAAAAGTAAATTAGGAAAATTATTAAATATTTCATTGAAATTTTCGTTATTTTATGTATATCATGTTTGCGTTCGTATAATCGAATAATAAAATATCTTTGCATTAATTACTAGCGCATAAATATAAAAATATATTAAAATAGTTCTCCGATAAAATGTATGCATCCGTTTCGAAATTAATAATTATGCAAGATTGATCATTCTTTTGATACATACACTCAGAATTTAAAAGAATTTTGTTCCATATATATAATACTATAATTATTTCGTTATTGCTATCTATATACATATAAAAGATATATATAAAATTTTATATATTATATATAGTAAAATATTATGCAATAAAATAAACTATAAAAGTACAACATTATAAAAATCAAATAAGTATTCGAAACAATTTAGACATTCATAATAACTCCTTTCTTTTATACTTGCGTCTTTGCGTCCTTTAATATATTTTGTTTACCTACTCTGTTCTGTATTATTTAAAATGCTAGAAATACGGTAAAATGAATCTTCATGCTATCGATGAATCATAATTCGTCGATGGGATAAACTGTTTACTCTTTATCTATTGCAAAGTTACTCTTTATACCACCCGTTTTTGATATCAATTCTATACCATATATTTGCATTGTACCAGGAGTAGCTGCATATTTGCACATGTCGTAGATTGTAAGCGCCGCTATACTCACGGCGGTTAAAGCTTCCATTTCGACACCCGTCTTACCGGTACATCTGACCTCTGATATAATTTCTACACTGTGCAATTCCTCGTTCGATCTTAGACGTACGTTTACGTAAGACAAGGCGAGCGGATGACACAGGGGGATAAGATCGGAAGTACGTTTCGCTGCCATGATACCGGCCAATTGGGCCACCGATAACACGTCGCCCTTCTTCACATTGTTCTCCGCAATCAGATTACTGATAATAGGACCTACCTTGACGAAACCTCTCGCTATTGCCGCGCGTTTACTATCGTTCTTCCATCCGACATCTACCATATTTGCTTTACCGGTCTCATCTATGTGCGATAATGATGAATACATTCTATTACTAGCATTATTTTTAAGGTACATAGGCGTATACGGTAAATATTTATACCGCATCGATGCGACGTTATACATTTTGTACTTGTGCATTTTGTGATAAAATTTTTCTATATGATTATCTGTAAAACATAAATATATTTTAAAATTAATTTTAAATTTCGTTAACTGTACACGTAACTGTACAGTTAACGTAAAGATTTAAAAATTTACGATAACATCTGTACACGTCTCGACAAACCCGATGTATTTTAATATAATTGGTTAAGTAGCATAATCATCAATTAACCTCCGATCAGAATCATTGGCCTATTTTCCATCTGAGTAAGATTGAACATTCCTGAAACACGCAGCAGAGATATAAACATGATCGGTTTGTCGATACTGCTACAGGTTCCATGAAATAAAGGAAAAAGAAAACAAGAAAAGGGATCAGTTAAAATTACTAGGATTTCTTTTACGCGACTTTAAATTTCTTCATCAAATATGGCATTCTTTTCGCCTTAATTAAAATATATATATACCTGCGTGTTGCTTCTTTTTCCGCGACACTGCTCTTCTTATCAAATCCTTAAGTGCGTCTTCTGAAGCTCCATTTCGCAAAGCGTCTCTAAGCGAGACTTCACCTTTTCCTTCAAATAAACATACCTTCAAATTTCCGTCTGCTGTTATTCTTAAGCGATTACACGAATCACAAAAGTGTTGGCTCATGGATGTAATAAATCCAACCTGCCCTACAAATCCTGGCACGTGATAGGCCTATCAAGGGAAACATATGTATCATACATTCTCAATATATTCTCGAATATATAATTCAATTTCAGTATCACAAAACAAACCTTGGATGTATCATTGGGCTGATTCGGCAAAGCTTGGAAATCTGGATATTTTTTTCGGATTATTCTTTTCATCTCGTTGAAAGAAACCATCTTATTTTCTTTCCATTCGTTTCCTTGAAATGGCATATATTCTATGAAACGTATATCGATAGGGCGTTCTTTTGTGAAATCGATAAAATCAATTATTTCATCATCATTCCGTCCTCGCATTATCACACAATTGACCTAGTCACATCAAATATTATAAATATATAGATTACAATTATATAGATATTATATAACAAACTGCACGATATTAAAAATTTATATAATTTATCATAACTTACTTTTACAGGATTATAACCAAGCTGAACAGCAAGATCTATAGAAGCCATAACTCTCATCCAACCTTTCCTGCGACTAAATATCTCGAAGCGCTCCTCCCTCAGAGTGTCCAGTGATATATTCAATGCATCCAATCCTGCTCTTTGGAGAGCTGGCAGCTGACGAGTCAGAGTTAAACCATTAGTTGTGATTGCAATCTGTTCTAAATCTGCCAATTGTTTCAGTTGCTCTAATGCATAAAATTATAAATAAATAAATCATGAAAATATTGAAGTAACATCTCATACCATTAATGTAAAATTAATATTGAGAAATACTTTACCAACAATGTCAACAATATCTTTACGAACTGTGGGCTCACCACCAGTCAAACGTATTTTTCGTACTCCTTCCTTGACAAAAAGATCAGCTATCTGTATTATCTCATCTGTTCTCAAAATATTTTCTTTCTTGGTCAACTTAATGCCTTCCGCAGGCATGCAATATGTACCTGTAATTTCATTGATAGCATAAAGAAAATTGTGCAACTTCTTAAAATATGTATAATTTATAAAGAAACTCACAGCGAAGATTGCAGCGCTCTGTGACAGATATCCTGAGGTATGTATGTTTACGCCCAAATGTATCTGTAAGTATTCCACGCTGTTCATCCTCTTGCAATCTCGTTCTAAGCAGCTGCAACTGTAATAAGCAAGCAAGTTGATGTTACTTTGAACTATGATATTATAATACTTTATGACTTGAGCATAAAAACTTTAAGCGCTAAAAAAAATAGAGACTGTACTCTAGCATATGTAACAATACTTACTCGAGTCGAGATCTCTGCAACTGCGGCATTCTCTGTTGATGCATTTGCAACACCATAAAGTCGCTTGACAAAATTGCACTTTCGAAACATTTATATAATATACACTAAAAGTATATAATGGGAGAGAAGAAAAAAAGAAACAACAAGAGAATCCTTAAAAACGTTACGTCACTTGTAATATGGTCGGCAAAGCTTGTAATATCTTGTAATATTACGTATCCTTTTGTGTATTATTATGCATCCTTCCAGCAAAAAATAATTATATAATCTCCTATTATGATATCTCAATGTTTTTTTTTATGGAAAAATGCTCTGTCACATATCTACCCAATGTGTAATCTTCTGATACGTCAAGGGTAATTAAATCACGTGTTCTTAACGATTCGAAATAATCAGTCATTTTTTGCTTTTTTTCTATATCACAGTTTCAATTATGCCCCATTGAATGTCGTGATATCGATTGATAGTGACCGATATCAACCATCCTTCCATTAGTCCTGATCAATCATCTGTCATGCCTGATGCATATCTGTCACGGTGTCACGTGTATCAGCCAATTCAATAGCAGAAAAACCGCACAGAGAGAAACGTACACGTAGCGTAACGCCCTCGGAAATTGTGTTCAAAGTCAGAAATAGTTAGCCAAACTATTGATGATAATACAGAAGAGTAATCCATGATAATATAGGCTGCGTTCCGATATATTACTGCCACAGTATTGAAAATCTACAGTTTACGTAATGTACATTATATTCAGTACTGGCTGGCACTGGTAGAAATATCGGAAAACGGTATCGATATCGATACGATATCGAACACATAGTATCGATCTTTGCAATTTCAAGATATTTGTCTTTATATTTGTAAATAGTGAAACTAGGGTTAGAAAAGGGATTAAGAGAGAAAAAGAAAAAAAGCGTGATACTATACGTATTCCAAAACGAGACGGATAAAAGAAGAAAAAGAGATTATGTCTCTGTTTCCAGCTTATTCAAGCGATAAAAATGTCGAATCGACAAGTTGTGACAATGCAGGTAATTACATATTTCGAACTTTGATCAATGTTTACATATGAAAATAATTATGAATGAAAAAAAATATTTTAACAAATATAGATCTAGAGAATTTTTCTATTTCGAGATAAATTTATCTTCTGATATACGTGTAACTAATATTATGTTCGTTTTTTTTAAATTTTAGATAATATTTCCAGCAAATGGTTGTCAAATTCGAGTTTTCCAACACAAGAACCAATTAATAAAGAGACTTCTAACTTGTCTTTGTATTCTTCATCCGATGAGTCTTTACATGACATACCTAGTGCAGAAAAACAAGTAAAATTTGAAACAATTTTTTTGGATACAAAGATACATACAAAACAGAAAGAATTGAAAACTGACAAAGCGCAAAAGATGAAGAGGAAAAGACGTACACATGACAGCAAAAGATATAAGCCAAAATATGAACAAGATGTTAAGAATGTATATTTTGAAGACAAGTATAGAGATAAAGGAAATAATAATATAAATACATTCTATCCTAGAGCAAGGCCAGCTTATAAAATTAGTGAAAAATTTATTGGTTTTAATAAGCATAAGCAACCAAAAAAGGATATATTTCACAGATATTATGTCAAAAATATTGATTGTATAGAATTATTAACAAAAAAAAATACAGTTATCACAAGAACAATTGAAAAGGAAACTTCAATTGAAGTTGAAGAGATAAATGAACATGTATCTTCTTGGTGCAAGAACTTAGAAGAGGAACAGAAGTGCAAAATTCGGGAATATAATGAACAACTGGCAGAAAATCCACATAATGTTGAACTTTGGTTACAATATATTAACTTTCAGGTATTAAATAAAATATTTTTTATAAATTTAGAATTTTATAATAATATAATATTATAATTGTAATATTATAATAATAATTTAATATATGACATGTTATGGAAAGTTAAACTTTAATAATATTTTCACATCAATTTCCAGGATATTCTGGTTTACTATCAAAGACACCAATTAGCCAAAGATATACATCGATCTACAGTGCTGAAAAAGTTATCTATTGTTGAGAAAGCACTTGAAAAGAACATAGACTCCAAAGAATTATTAAAATTAAAATTACTTTTCATGACAGAGTTAACACCCTCTGACGAACTGTCAAATCAACTGGAGGCATTAATCAATAAGGATTCAGGAAACATTGTATTGTGGCAACACTTCATTATGGTTACACAAGCTTCAGTAGCAATGTGTACTGTACCACGAGTATTAGATTTGTATTCAAAATGTTTTTGCATTTTGAGACAGCGCGCGAGAACAAATCCTTCTGTCTACGACGCACAATTATTATGTAAGTAGACATTTCATCAATAATTTAATCATTTCTTTTTTGTACTAATTTCTTGCATTTTTGTTTTATCTAGATATGCTATATCAATGTTTAACTTTCTTAAGGCATACAGGATTATGGGAACAAATGTGGGAAACAATACGTCTAAACCTGAATTTAAATCTGAACTTAAATAAAACTAGTTTATCCTTTCGTGGATCTATAGATGAAAAGAAATTAAGTAAGTACATAATATTATGCATTTATAAAATAAAAAAGACTTTTATTAAGTAGAGATTTAAATTGCAGGGAAAATAAACTCGTCAAATTATTTATATCAGATCATTTTATATAATTTAATTTTTTATTTTATTATATATTTTTTTATATAAATTCAATAATGATTGATCTTATATTTAGCAAACAAATGTAATGTGAAAATTGCTATATATATTAATAATAATAACTATATTATATATATATTGGATATATATATATATATATATATCCAATTAGAGAAAATTTCTCAAGAAGAACTTAATGGGAGGGAGGGGGAGTTTCTTTTTTATATTCAAATAATATGCTGTTAGTCATTGTTTCTAATAATAATGTTGAATTTCAGTTGGAATGGAAGAGATGATATTGATGTCACGGCTACCACTTAATCAATTATGGCAAAGGACAGAATCATTACGAGAGAATTGCCATTGGATTAGTGTCAGTAGAGACGAGTTAGAATTGGTTGGAGATTCTCGAAGATTTATTTTACCTGAAGATGTAGCAGATTTTGTACATCCAATTCTCTCTCGTAATTCGAATTTTCAAATGGCTATTTATTCTCTTTTGTGTCTGAAAATACCACTTCTACCTTGTCGTGACTATTATATGAATGCAAGTTAAATCTTACTCAAAAACTTTAACTATATAGCTTTATAAGTAATTGAAAAACATAGAATTATAAGAATTATTTAAGAAAAAATTAAATTATGAAGCATATTTCAAAAATAAGAGATTTATAAAAAAATATTTTATATTTTTATAGGATTTATTATTGAAAGATTTTAATTGGGGAGTAGAGTCTTTGGAAGTATTGCTTCCATTTATGTATCCTATGACAGGTGAAATGGCTGGTCACGACCAAAGAAAAGAATTATTGAAGGATATTCTTGAAAGTCGTTTAACGTCAGGTCCCCAATATCTTAAGTTTCATCCAGCGCAAGAACCATATCTGGATTTTGTACGTAAAATATTCCATACAATCGCGGAAAGTTTACCCTCGCTCCAACGAACGAGTATATATGTTTGGTGGTTGCGATTGGAAAGGCTATTAGTTTCTCTCAACAAAGATGAATCTTTAAAACATGACAATAAGTAAGATTTTTGTATACCTAAATATTTAATAGATTTAAATAAACATGCAAGATAAACATGTGTTTCTTATTACAGAGGAAAAAAACTGAGAACAGCATTGAAAGAGTTTCTAAAAAAAGACGAAAACAGAAATAATTTATATTTCTACAAAGAATATGCCTTAATAGAGTTGGAAATGGGCAGATTCAGTAACTGCATGAATATCCTTGAGACTGCCATTCAATCTCAAGGCACATGCCCTTCTACAATTACTAACAAGTATGAAAGAGCAGCGCTTTTTAACGTGTACAGAACATTTATCGAGACCTTACTCGATATTAGAACATACAACGAATCGCATAGGCAATGGATATTAAGAGTCTTTGGTCAAATGATACCTAGCAAAAACCTAGAAAATCAAGACTCGTTGATAGAAGGATATTTACATTCGTGTGTACAAGACTTTCTGCAAGCTTCTCCTGATGAGATTGAAAAGGATAATTTTTTTCTATCAAACTTACAATGCGACGCGATTGTATGTTATACTTACTTTCTATACATTAAAAATGATGATATTCAAAATGTTATCAAGATATTGAGAAACTGTATCGATCATTCCAAGGATTATCCTTACTTACAAGTACCAAATTAATATTTTATCACAATGTTAATTTTTAGTACTGAGAGATAAACAAATTAAAATAATAATTTTTAAATTGTTACAGGAAATGTTATATGAAAGTCAAATTGCAATTTTGCAATTACATTATGAACGGACTCAGATGTTGGAGGCTGTATTGAAAAAGACTCTAAGTAGAGTTTTAAATATATATCCAAATAACTTTTATGCTCTTTCTGTATTTGCTGGCATAGAGGTAAAAGTATTACAATACTTATTTTAAGATTTTATGAGGAAATTTATAAATTGATCAAGTTACAAACTTATTATTATTGCAGAGTGAATTACCAACCTGGAGATTTAATAGTAGAAGCTCTGAAATTAAATTATGGCGAGCCTTTGCGATGTGTCTAGCCGCTCGCAGACGTATTAGTCTTTTAATGAAACTTGATCATCCTGATGCAGTAAATGCTGCATTGAATAAGCTATTATCGTTTCATTTAACACTTTCTAAGTAAGTGAGAAATAGAATTTTGTAACATTCAAATTATTAAGTGATTTGTGAATAAAATCACTTTTATATTATATATACAGAATGTTTCAAAAAGGCTGGGCTGGCTATATGTTGTCATGTTCTTTTCACCAAATAAACAAAAAAGTTCCTATAAAATATCCCAAAACACTTTGTTAAAAAATTAATATCAAATTAAGATTAAAGAAATAAATTTTGATGTTCACACAATCCATACAAATATTATTGAATATATTTATTAAATAATGAATAAATTATGTTATCTTAACTTGACATTAACTTTTTAACAAAGCATTTTAGATGTTTGACTTTTTTGTTTATTTTATTAAGAACTTGACTATATATAGCTACCTCAATCTTTTTGAAATACCCAGCGTATCTTTTATATATATACAAAAAAAAAATATATATATATAATACACACACACACACACACACATTTGTTGCATAGTATTTTAACATAAAATTGTTTTCAGGATACCATCAATCAGATGTTGCCCGTTATTGTGGAGACTGTATATGTTCTTGCTTCGAGAACATAATTTGTGCGAGAAGAAGGGGGAAGAAATTTATCACGAGAGCGTCACGCAGTGTCCATGGGCAAGAAGCATTTACATAGATGCAGCTGAAGTAGCACCTCAACTTCTTACACAGATTCAAGATTTGATACGCGAGAAAGAATTAAGACTGCATGTCACACCTGAAGAATTGGATATTCTGCGCGGATAATTTAATTATTTAATAGCTAGGAGAAACGGTATATATAAAAAGATTTAATATTTACTATTTTATATAAATTTCTTATTATAATAAGTTTATTATTTATAAAAGTATTGCAATTGTAAACTTGTACAGTACATAAATTAAAAATATTTGAGAATAGCGAATGTATATATATAAATCTTTTTTCCAATATACAAAATAAGAATCACAATAAAATATAAAGTGCAATTTGATTCACTACTCCACATATAAAAACAAAATATTGTCATATTTAGAATGTTATATATATATTAAAATATGTATGCAACACATATATGATGTAAATATATTATATTTTATTTATATCATGAGCATATATATCAAGAGACATGATAGTGCCTCTATACACCATATAATATGTAAGACGCCCAATTACAAGTACCTTAGATTATTTATTGGTTCTCAATAATAATTGGGTCAATCAAGTTCCTAAAATAAGTTTAATCAATAAATTGGATCTTAAATATAAGAAAAATATCTTCATTATTGCTCCATTCTGAACAGAGGTATATAGGACAAAAATCTCAAAATTAAAAATGTTGTATTAAGAACTTTCGTCGTCAATATTATCGTTTTTATAATTTTCTCATTTATACATATATACATAGAAAAATTCTTGTATAATGCTAACAATCCGAGTGATGTTTAGATCTGGAAGTCAGTGGCTAGATAGAGATTAATTATAGAGAGTAAAAGAAACTATATAAGCGTTTTTTTAAAACAAACTGAAAAGGTCATGTGATTTTGAATCAAGTGTATCGTTTTCTTACAACAATCAGTAATAATATTCTACAAACACACATATTTTTTCCAATAACAAAACTAACCTGAAATTAACGGTGTTACGCGGCATTATATGCGTATTTTTTAATATAACAATAACAATATAAAATGTTTTTACAAAAAAAAAATGAAAAAAGTATATTGATTACTAATTATAGTATTGCTAATTTTCTAATCACATTTATTATATACATTTTATTAGTGTTATGAAAATCCTGTAATAAACATCACATACATATTTCTTAATAGATGGATTTGAAAGCTACAGTTATTTCTGGAGAAGCTCCAGAGTCTGATGATGATGCATCATCGATCATTGCCACTGTATGTCATGTATCGCTCTGTTATGTTCCATAATTTTTATTTTTTTAATTTAATGAATAATAAAATTTATCATCCATACATTTTATTACATGTATAGGGTTTAGGATTTCCCTCTATGCGAGCACCATCAACTTATTGTGGTACTATAATCTCTGGTGAAGCACCAGAATCTGATGACGGTGAGTTTATTGAATATTTTTATTGACAAAATTTAGATAATGTACAATGTGAAAATCTTTTTATTTCTTAGATTTAACAAGCTTAAGTAGTATTAGTGGAGCGATGGATGCCATGGCTTGCCCTCCTTATACAGATCTTAAGATAGCAAAATCTAAAAGAAGTTCTATCAAATACAATAGTTTACTTCACAAAAAATTACGTAAGTGACTTAACGATCATAATATTTTTAAATTTATTTTATATTTTTTTTCCTATATTTATAGGAATATTATATAAAGTATTGCAAACCATTACGTATATTACATCTTATGTTTAATAGGATGTTCAAAATTGACAAGTATTTTACTTTTGTTAACATTCTTTTATTAATATTACAGTAGTATAATATGTGCATAACTGACTAAACAGTATTACATGTTTGTGTGTGGAATATTGATAACTTAATTCTTTGGTGATCTGTATTTCTATCATAACTCAATTTCGATTTATTGCATCTAAAATTCGATCGTGCATAATTATAGTTTTTTTCTAATTTACACTGTACAAACAATTTCCTTACAAGTTCTTATGAAACAGCATTTATGAAAAACATTAAATTATACCTCAAAAAACAAAATTGACGTACATATATATGTACTATTTATTAATTTTGAACATTGTTTAAATTGACATATCTTAAACTTGAACAGACGAATGCAATGAAACTTTGGATAGAGACATTCTGCAAATGACCGAGGGCACGATCGCAAACAGCGTTCAAGATTTATCAACTGTTAATCGACAATTACTGAGAAGTGAACTGGTATTGCAAGAGGCTGTTTGTCAATTACGTAACGCATCCAGTCGGATAAAAGATACCTCCCACGCTCTACATCAACTTATAAACGACAACTTCTTGAATTCTATTAAAACTTAATTCTTCTAAAATTATTAGTGCGTTTTTTTATTCTTAAAATTTACTTGATAACGATGAGTAATATGGCATGTGTTAATATAGAACATGCTATTTTCGTGATACCGCGCATTAGATGCGGGTATGAAAGAGACGCGCAAGATCCTCTTTATGATCGGAGATATTATTTGAGCATTAATCGATTTTTCCTTTAACTCTGGCAGTATTATTTAATGTGTCCTTGTTATATACTTTCTAACACATCTTCATTCATTTTGAGAAAGTTTTGTATCAACTTCAATTCATTATAAACTAATCACTTCAATTCATTATAAACTAATACCCTAAGATCGATTTGTGGAACCGAAAATATTGCACCTGATTTAACATGATATATCCGATCGATAACAACAAATAGTTTAATATTGGTTGTTGCGCTTTTCATTTCCGTGAATTTAAATGCGGCGGTGGTATATGTGCATTCCGATGTAAATATATGTATAATGTGGTTAATGTATATATGCATAGGAAATATAATAATTATATTACAAATATCAAGGAACACACGTTACGATATATTGAAAAGGCATTTCTGCAAAGAATAGACATACACCTTTTTATTACGGTTTTAAAAAAATGTAAGTATTATGTAATTTTATTTTCATAATTTGTAACTTTCGAGAATCACATGAATATAAATATGACATTGCTTTTGTTAGATTATGTTATATAATCCTTTAATTATGGAATAATATTTAATATCTATAGCTATGTGTATGTATAATCTTGCTAGAAATACCTATTTCTTTACTGCAAATTTTCTTGTTTTTGTTTTTTTATCAAATAGCACAATTTTGCTTGGTATCAAAGGGCTGATATCGACTTTTTTTGTTGTCGCTATTACGTCGCTAATGTTAGTGTACAATGAATTAGTGATTTTATGGGGATGGTTTTCGTTTTCTCTATAAATTCAGTCTTAAATATTCCATCAATCTTCGTTGAACTAAATCTCGGTATGACAGTATCTAAGTACAAAAATCTCATAAACGAAACACCTTCTGTTAAAACTTGATATGGCAACGCGGCGACGGAATATCCACTTCAAAAAAATGTTATTTATACACAGCTTTCTTTCTTAAATGTATATTCAGATAAGTTAGCAGCTAAATTGCGCGTGTATATAATTCTGTCGGTATAGCAAGGTATTTTACATCATATTAAAGCAATTCCATACGCTCACTAAAGGATGTAAAGTATTGCCAAAGCATAGTTGTGCCACTGAATTGTATATATAGATTATAGATTAAAAAAATTCTACAAAAAACTTAGGACTATATTATTTTTCCTCTATATGAGACAAAACTTCTATGATTATTATTATTTTTATTTTAATTATACTAAATTCCCGAGAGCGAATAATAAGTTATTTGTATTTAATTTCTGTACAGTGTTTTCTTTTGTCTCTGCGATTCTTCTTGTTCTTCATACGAACGAGAGAGAATATGAGATCTTCATCATCGATATATGTGTCAGTTTTGTTAATTAATACTTGTGTTTTTTTACACTCTATTATTATAAATAAAAATTTTAATGGGCTCAATTCCAGAATAGGATTAAAGTTTGTTGCAGTTGGCGACCTTTATAGAATATGCGACGTCGCACTCTATACATATTAGCCAATGTGAGGGCGCCCACCCCCCACATGGCCTACGCTCGCTCCATCTCACCACCACTTGCATACATCTGAAGAAGGGCCATAGATTCTTGTGCTTGTCGTTTCTCCGCCAGAAATCTACCGGAAGCTTCCTTCAGCTGCTCAAGGAAAAGTCTACAACGAAATTGAAAAAAACAAATTAATAATAGTATTTCTTTTCTCTTTGTTTTTTAAGATAATTATACTTGGAAGAATTCTGTAATTATTTATTATTTACCTATCAGGCACTATATCAGCTAAACTGTCAGGATCCATATCGCTAAGTAATTCCAGGTCGTTTCCTCCAAGAAGCGAGATATGCGATGGATCGCCATGTAACGACGATACCAAAGGCTCTATAGGCATTCGCCGCCGTCGAATTTTATCAGTCCTTGAACCACCTTCCGCATCCACATCATCTACAACGATATAACGGGACGCCGTTTTGCTACTCCCCGCGGCGATCCATTTTTGATCACCATGTAACACCATCAAGCTTGTATTTCTTTCTAATGTGGCGAAATATTCTTCGTCATCTACTTCTGTCCCTGAAAGGAAAATCAAAGGAAATCATCAATGCATAAAAAAATATCTCTATTTATTATAAAGACAGTCAGTTATTGGTTGAATAATTCTTTATGGTATGCATATTTATATTATAGATTTTATTATTATATTATATAGATTATATTATATTATAGACGTAAATTATAAAAAATTAATAATTTAAAAAATATATAAAAAATTATAAGTATCTAATGTGTACATGTTAAAAATTAATAATTGTACATGTTGCAGCATAAATATTCTCTCACCATCCTGCTCGAGTACAATTGTCAGATCTGCGTCCACGGGTAATGCCAGACGATTGCGTGCGATGTTGGTCAGCTCTTTCAGCGACGAAGCGGTGATGCCCTTTCTTCGCTCCCTAGTGTGATCGACTATCTTGTAAGGATTGCCCATTCCCTGCGTGATTCCCGCTGTATCTGACATTTTTCCTCGCGGGCGGCGAACGAGAGCAAATATTAACTTCGCTGATCGCTAGTAATTCCCGTTTCGTATCGCACAATACTGGGACCTCTACGCCCTGTGATAAACACAACCGTCTAATCGGAAAAGATTTACTTTCTCGGAGAAAATTGACTGCTACTAAGGCCTGATTCTCGTTGCACATCAATTAGTCGATGATGCTTCGACAGTGTGACGATAAGTTTGAATGATTTCGTCGCGCGTCCGATGATGATAGAGAGGAGGGAGAATACGCCCTTATGCGAGATGTAACAGTCTTGTACGATGAACACTGTATACAAACACGCTGTTTTATTAACGTCAATGAGATAAAGATATCCCCTTGACAAAGATGCGCTAGGCGACGCCAGCTGTTTGACCAATGATTTTTCGAATTAAAAAGTTGTATCACACTTGGAAGAAACAATCAAGTATGAAAGGGCAGTGCTCAGGATTGCGTTGGATCGACCTGGTAGACTAACAAATATTTGAACGAGACTCGAGACTATGTTGGTATATTTGTTAAACAATTCACAGATAAAAAATCGGCAGAAGGCAGCGGCAACGACAATTGTGCGGCGCGATGGAAAGAGAAAGAGAAAGAGAGAGAAAGAGTATATGCGGTGCCTCGAGTGACCGAACTGACCGTGTGTCAACCCAACACTGGGTCAACGGTGCAACTACCCTTTCTATTTATACCCCCTGTAGACTCTCCCGCAGGTATATACGCGCGAGCGAGAGACACCCCGACACAGCATCTATCCCACCCACCTATCTACCCGTCCAACCCTCTGTCCCCTGTGGCATCCCCCATACAGAAATCAATAATCTACCCCTACTCCGCACGAACACGCTCATTTTTTCATCACAGCGCCGAGACGAGAAATTTATAAAAATACCTATACATTGATAAAGAGGACAATCTCCGGATGCAAAAACATTGATGAGATAATTCATGACACGTGCCACACACACACACACACACACACACACACACACACAATCGATCCCATTTCTTTGAACTTGAAAAAGGCGATTAAAAATAAAAATGTTTCTGTGATATTTTGATACATGGAATTCAGATAATGTGCGATTTAGTGGAAAGATACTTTATGGAAGAATTAGAATATTTAATCTAAAAAAAAAAAGAGAGAAACATTTTGAGAAGACCCTTTTTATTATTTTGCAATGTTGAAGTATTTTAATATAAAGAATATAATATACACGTGTCTGTGATTTTCTATAACAATTTCAAATGCAATAAAGAAAGAAAAAATTTTATAATTTTTAATTTATTATTTCAATGATAAATAACCAATGCAATTATAAATGCAATATTCATATTATATTATTATTATATTATATATTATACAACACACACACACACACACACACACACACACACACACACACACACACACACACACACTATACGATATGTACATGTACATATAGTACATATATTGTGTGCAATATATATTTTATGGTATATTATTTATTACAAACGATATATAGTCTATTACATGAAAAAATTATTAACTATTATTTATAGAACATACTTTATATAAATTCCTATTTTTTATTACATTAAATACATAAATTTTATCTATTTACACATTATAAAAAACTTGTATTAATAATTTAATATAATATTGATTATTAAAAATATATCGAGTATTAATTACTTGATTATAAATTCGATACAAATATTTTAATTTGCTAGAATTTTTAAACTTAGGATACAGCACTGTAGTTAAATTTAGATCAGTGAGACTAGACACTGTTTTAAGTTTAAAGTTAGCTCAGACATAGCCCAGTTAGGGCTCCTAGGTGAGCCACAGAATCCATTCGAATGGAGTCAATCATATTTGACTAGGATTTTGATTTAAAATCTGTATAAAAAAATGCCATCATCGAGTGGAAATAAAGAGTCCGACGACAGTCAGACATGGGAGTTAGCAGAACGGTGTTTACTACCCATTGCATTTTCACATGCAATTGCAGTCATCCTGGCAACTATATTGAATACTTTTGGGATTTCACAAACATCTAGCTTTGTGCTCTTTTTGTTGCTATTAGTTATATCTATAGGATCTACATTGTTCTACCATAATCTAAAGGTAAGATATTTGTAATGTAGTTTTCCGATACAAGCAATTATAATATTTATTTTTTTAAGCAAATTTAAATTACAATAGTATATTTACCTCCCTCCCTCTCTCTCTCTCTCTCTTTCCCCTTCTTTTGTAATAATATTATAACAAATTTTTAATTGATATGTGAAAAAGCAAATTATAACTCATTTTGATTTTCGGTATTGTAAGATACATATGTCACACTTATGTAGTAATAAAATTGTCTTTCTCAACCTTTCATAATGTCAGCTACATTCGCGAATATTCAAAAGCTCAAAGGCCTTCTCTATATCGGAATTTGTACGGATTTTCGCATCATGCCTGATTGAAAACTTTGACCTTCTTTCATAACACTGTATCAATGCACTTATCATTATTGCATACTTCCTGTTTTACACTTTTTTACAAAGGACTCTAAGAGCATCATCGTCCGCGCTCAATGATTTTAAAGTATTATGAAATTCCATTATCAGATTATGATTTAATAAGTTAGACGTGTTTTTAAATATACATAATACATAGTTTACTCGATGCAACAGGTTACTACAGCAGGAAAAGCAGTGCTAATCACAGGTTGCGATTCGCGAGTCGGATATGCTTTAGCTAAACAACTGGATGACTTAGTAATATATATATATATATATATATATATATGTGAAATGTGAAATATTTTGAAAATTGAATATAATTCAAAGCCAATATCTATATAGCTTTTCTTCTTTTAAGGGCTTTACTGTATTTGCTGGATTCACTAATAAAGCTGACAATGAAGAGATCATGCAACAATTGAAAAATGATACTTCCGGAAGATTGCATGCATTACAATTGGATGTCACCAACGAATGTGATATACATTCAACTTTCCTTTATGTCAACGAAAACTTGCCCGATGGAGCTCCTGGTATATCACCATATCTCTTAAAATCTCACAAGATTATAAACCTTTGATGTGTAATGGAGATTACATCCTACGTCATTATACTGCTATATGTTATTTCAGGATTATGGGCACTCGTGCATGCTGCTGCCTGGGTAACTCTTGGAGAATGCGAGTGGGTGCCCCCATCTGTTCTCAAGCGAAGCATAGATATCAACTTCATTGGCCTAGCACGTTTAACTCAGGTACTCTAAGCATCACAAATGTCAAAAGGTAAGAGAAACCTATGATATAATGAAATAATGCTCTTTTACTTTCTCCATAATAGGTATTTCTACCCTTGGTCAGGAGGTCGAAGGGTCGAATTGTTCTCGTCAGCAGCCTCTTGGCACGAATACCAAGTCGTGTTCGAGGCATTTATTGCGCGCTTAAGGTAGATTTTCTTTGTTGATTATATCGTACCTTATCTATTTGTATAATCATGAAACTAAAAGTGTTAATAAAGCTTGTGAGTAGCTTCATAGAAGATTATAAATATATCTTAGGCCGCTATAGAAGCTTGGGGCTCTTGCTTAAGATTGGAGATGCGGAGATGGGGTGTGGATGTTGTAATTGTCGAAACTGGAGAATACGTGTCTGGTAATGCATGGCTAAAGGACAATACTGCATTGTTAGAGCAAGCTAGAGATATGTGGACTCAATTGGATCCCCAAACTCGTAAGGAATATGGTCAAGAGTTGTTTCAGGCGGAAATGTTGGCTTTAGAAAAGTACACTCAGGGACCAGAAGCAGATTTAACCGCTGTTACGAGAACCTTAACAGATGCTGTGGTAAAGACTTTCCCAATGCGACGGTATACACCTGTAATGCGCAGTGAAAGAATGCAAGCATTGTGTAACCATTATCTGCCAAAATCAATTTATGACATATTGTATGAAAATTAAATATATCTCCTGTGCAATATATATATATATATATATATATATATATATATATATATATATATATTGACAAACCAATGCTTAGAATATATTTGGAGATACTTTTTGAGAATAAATGACACTATAATAAGTCTTACGTAAAACAGAAATAAGGCAAAAACTTTTATAGCAGATTATATAATTATCTAAAACACTGCCTATGTAAAATAGCTGCAGCGAAACACTGTGCAAATGTAATAAAGTTAATAAATATATAAAATTACAAAATTTATACAAATATAAAGTTTTAATATTTAGAATTAATATATAAAAACTATCATACACAAGTAGTTATATACCTTAATGTACACAAGCTATAATTATTTTGCAAATATATATTTATAATATACATTTAGTACATAAATTTTTAGAATTAATATAACATAATATATTGATAATTTCTTTTTAACATTGCATTTTAGAAAAAGTTATGAAACAGTACATATGCAAAATTGAATAGCTGAAAGTTTATAATCGTGATACAATATAATTTGAATAGAGAGAGAGAGAGAGAAAGAAAATAGCCTTTAACAATCATCATTTTTGATTTCAATTAAAAAAAGAAAGAAGAGGAACATAATGTATATATATATATATATATATATATATATATATATATATATATATATATAATTATATTTAATAAAATAGATAATAGAAAAAAGAATAAGATAGAGAATAAGCATATAAATATAAATAATATGAAAAACTAACCAGCATTAATTACGCACTATACACACTTACACACTGACATCAAACTCCCGAAAATCGACATGCACTTGTGTCATTGTTAACCAATGACATTTGAGATAAAAGAGAATCGTGCAATTAAATCTCTATTACCATTGGTTGGTTTACCCTCGTTATATCGGCGTTTTTTGGTTCCACTAACATCGACCAATGGGAAGTGAGTCCATGCGCAAGTGCACAAAACTATACGAAATGGACGCGAGTCCATCAGTCCACCCTCCACCGTGCAATTTCGTATGTGTTCTCAATCAAATTATTTTCATAATTTGCAAAGCAAGTGTCAAAACATTCGCATGAATTACCGGCTATATAGTGTAGCCACATCTACTTCGTTGTAGCTATTTCTTGAAAGCTGATTTGCACTGAAATCGGAGATACGATAAAATTACTTGTCGAGCAAGCTCCGTAATACAAAATGGCATTGCCACAGAATTACAAACAAGTCGCAATGGCTACATCGAACATCGTAGCCTCTAATCGTAAGTAATAATTGATTTTTTCTCCTGAGACATAAAGTCGATTGTTTGAAATTGAGACACTTAAATTATAATGTTTTTATATCTTGTTGTAGAACGTATAAGAGCATCCGGTGGGAGTTCAAGTAGTTCAACAAATAGTGTATGTAGATATTACTACGATGAAATATATTTATTGGATATTTATATTTAAGAATTAAATTTTTAAATTGCCATAACTTTGTTCACTTTTAGAAAGATACTCAGAGTCCATTTGTACAGACTCCTCATAGCCATCCAGGATTTATACCGCAGAAGGTTGGAAAGAACACTAATGTATGTATTTAATATATATATATATATGATTGATATAAATTAAAATATTTGTGTGTGTGTGTGTTATATGAGAGATATAAACAATATTATATCAATTTAACAGCAATATTGTATCAATATTGTATAAAATTAATGAAAAGATTGATTTTATTGTAATATTGATGATTTTTATTGTTAGGCTGACTCTCGTATGCCAAAACCACCTAAACCACCAGAGAAACCCCTTATGCCATATATGAGATATAGCAGAAAGGTATGGGATCAAGTAAAGGCTCAGAATCCTGAGTTAAAATTATGGGAAATAGGCAAAATTATTGGGCAAATGTGGAGAGATTTGCCAGAAGAAGATAAAACAGAATTTATCGAGGAGTATGAAGCTGAGAAGGTGCAAATGCATCCTATTATGATTTTATATTCCATAATTTGATATTCATATACATATTATTGCATTTACTTAATCATAGGTGGAATATGAAAAAAGCTTGAAGACTTATCACAATTCGCCTGCATACTTAGCTTATATTGCAGCTAAAAATCGTGGAAAGTCTGGTAGGTATATACAATGAATATAATTCTAAGACTTATGATAAAAACTAGGTATGTGTAATAATGAAATTATTTTCTAATATTAAAATATTTTTGAATCTTTTTGCAGCATTGTGTGCAGCACAACAAAGTAATGATGATCGAGAAAGTCATGAACGTTCATCAGGCAGCAGTAAAAGTCAAGCGGCTCAAGATAGGAGGATTGATATTTTACCAGCAGAAGATGACGATGGTACATAAGAAAATATTTGCGATTATTATTATAAATTATATGTATATTTGTTTTACATATAACTTCCATTTGATTTGTAGATCAAGATGATGGATACTCTGTGAAACATGTAGCATATTCGCGTTATACGAGAAATCATCGACTTATTAATGAGATCTTTAGTGATACTGTTGTCCCAGATGTTCGTTCTGTAGTTACTACTCAAAGAATGCAGGTTTTACGACGTCAAGTACAATCTTTAACAATGCATCAGGTAATTAATACGCTCATGCACATATATAATGTTTTATAATAACTTAAACTAAAATATGTCTTGAACACATTTCAGAAAAAACTTGAAGCCGAACTGCAACAAATTGAAGAGAAATTTGAGGCAAAAAAACGTAAATTCATAGAAACCAGTGAAATATTTCAAGAAGAATTGAAAAAGGTATAGGAAACTTTTCTTTTTAAATTAGTAAAATTTTATAAAATATTTTCACTTTCTCTTTCAGCATTGTAAACCAGCAGTAGATGAAGAAACATTTAACAAAATGGTAGAACGGCAATATGAAGCTCTTAGACGAGAGAGACTAAAAGGAACAGAAGAAAATCGTTCGGATGGACCGGCATCTAGCGAATCAACTCCAAACTCTACTCCGACTCCGACTCCTGCGTCACTTAACGACGAGACCCAACCTGATGTAAAATAATATTAAATCATATTCATATAAAAAATCAATATTATATAAATATATTTTCACATGTTCACAGATTTCTGATAATGATTCGATCGAAAAGAAATCCGGCAGCATTGATAAACCTAATATTGAAATGAACAAGAAAATGTCACCTCCATACATCGAAAATAAGACCGAGGCACTGCCTGCTGTGCAAATAAATGCTAATCAACAACATACTGGGCCCAACTCTGGAATGTACTGCAATAACATAGTCAATCCGATTCAACAACATCCGCATCAGCAACAGACGCAAACGCCGCAACATCCGCCGCCGCCATCACTGCAACATCAACCATCGCCTCCTCAGCAACAGCATCAGCCTTCTCCAATGACGCAGCAGCATCAACCACCGCCCCAGCAGCATCAGCCACTATCTGTTTCACAACATCAGGCGCCGCCGTCTCTGCAACCGCAGCCACCGCAACAACCACCGCAATCGCAGCAGCAACAATCATCAGCCCCGCCAGTGCTGACGCCTCAACAACCAACCACAACAGTCACAGCAGCAGCGGCTGCAGTTGCGGCAGTAGTCGCAAGTGCAAATGCGACTGCGAATTCCACACCGCCAAATATGCCGCCAGTGTCCGCACCGGCGGTACCTATCCAGCACAATCCTCATCAGCAGGGAATGCTGGCGAATCATTCGATGCCACCGCATCAGACGGCGCAAGGTTCTCAGGGCACGCAGATTCTGCCGCCGCAGGGCCCAAATCCGCACACTCCGCAAATGATGCCACCCAATCAAGCTTACGGCCAACAGCCGTACCAATCAGGATCTGGCCCTCAACAACCGCAGAATGTTCCGCTAGCTCCGAGGCCACCACATCCCAGTTACAGCTATTCCCAGCAACAGCCATACCATCAACCTTATCCGCAGTACGCTCATCCATATTATCATCAACCATATTCGCAGTACTCGCCCCATCCGATGGGTCGTCCCCATGGCCACGGTCCTCATAGTCCGCATAATCCACATTATCATCCTCAATCACCTCACACGATTGCTGCTGAAAGTAACACCAATACCAACGTTACTGGCGGCTCTGCAGCCACCGCGGGTTCTGCACCCGCTCCTGACACCAATAATCCTACTTCATATTCTTCACCTGCAGGACACTGTGAGAGCGAACGTTCTGGTTCGTCGGAGAATCAGGAAGGTCAGGTAGATATTAAATCAGGATCCACTTAAATATTGTTTATTTTACAATGATTCCGAATTTCCATCAACATATACTTGACTATTCCTCTCTATATTCTTATGTTGCCTCAACGAACTTTCAACATAATCTTTCTATTTATACAATAAAAATGTAATGATAATTCTTAGCTTTATTATAGCCTGCACATACCATGGATACACGATGTTGTACTGTTCCACATAAAACAATTGTATTGCGAGGTAAAATGAATAGGAGAACATCGTACACAGAAAATGCTCTCTGATTATATCTTCGATTCATAGTATAATCAGTCTTATTTCACTGGTTTCATTTGCCAAAGTCCATCGTTTAAATAATGACAATTTTCGATGCCTATTCCCTTGTTTACTTTGGCACTGCAAATCATGATGTAATATCTAAATAATACATATTAAAAATGAATATTCAAAAAAGAAAGAAATTATTTTGACTTACATGTCTTCCGTCGATAATGTTGTAATTCCAACAGCTAGCGCATGTTGTTTGCCCTCTGCCATAACAGCCTATGTATCTTAAGTTAAGGATTCATATATCTCTTGATGTGTAATAAAACAGTTAAAACATAATAAGATATTTATATGATCGATTTTAAATTTGAAGGATACAACAACAGTTCCTTTCTCCACAGTCATCATCTTTGCACCTTTTGATGTTAAACCGGGACACATTATATTGGCACCACTAAGAACAAACCTAATGGCACCTTTGTCAACTTGCTGCATTGGCAGGAAGAATGGATCTGACAATATATGATTTATAATAGTATAAAAATAAATTTATGACAGTATCTTTTATCTCCTATTCAATTAATTAGTAAACAAACTTACACTTGTGTAGTAACTTTAAAGTAGGCATCCAGGGACCTTCACGGTGGCGAAAAAATAACAGATCTCCCGCTGCATTCACTATGATCTCTATGTGGTCGTGACTGATGATATAAAGGCAAAATGTATTAAATTCTAGATAAATCTTAGCGTAGCTGATAACTCACCATTTTACGATGCGGAAAGCGTCTTTCTTTGGTATTATAACGTCTATATGACTATCCAGATGAGGATAGAGCTCAAGGAGTTTCGAACGAATCCCCTTTTGCACAGACGATTTTAATTGCTGAACACCAGAAACGCTGTCCTTCTCATCAAACCTAATAAAAAATAACGAGGAAATAACGTTTAATTAACGAATAATTAAATGATGTTAAATATCTCGTACACTATAACAGAAATTATTTCAGCGTTTCCTAAGTTTATCAAAACTGACATTTGGCAAAATGCTGATTATTTTTATAACATGGAATATCTAAATTGTTTAATATATGTATAGTATTCAAAAATATATTTTCGCCTCTATGTCAGATATTGCAGAGAAGCTGGGGTACCAACGACTGACACAAAAGAACACACATACTTTTTAAACATTTTCTTGGTTTTCTGTGATATACCACCGCTTTGGAACGACGCATCCAATATCCAATTAATCGATCATCCACGTCGAAACGTTAATTGTTTCGGATGCTAGACACACTTTTTCAACAATGTACACCTATGACAACGTGCGTGCAAAAAATGATGAGGTTAAGGCCGCGTTCCGATGTTCACTACCAGTAGTGCCACTACTGAAAATCTATAGTGTATGTGACGTAAACTATATTAGTGAATTATAACTGTGTATGTGCTTACGCATTATACATATATATACCATAGGATGACACACACGACTATCGTGTGCAAGGCTTATTTAGGATTTTTTTTAATTACATAACATAAAGTATCTATGCAAAAAAATAGCCTTTCACATATGGACAAAGAATACTGCATTCTCTATAAATTTGATTGATCGATTTCTTTGTATAAATTATGCATCAGCTATATGCATAAGATGAACGAAACCTTTATGAGAAACAATGACAACTCTTCTCGATGACGCTTTTCAATAATACAAAAGAATTTTCTATATAGGAGACTTTAATTAAAAGAAGAAAGAATCATTTTTTTTAATATTGAGATTTGTATAATTATATGTTATATATAGTTATAATTTTTAGATTTTAAATGATAAACAATTGGTTTTTATTTCTTATATTAAATTTCAAAAAACAAAAGTAATAATTTTTACTTGAATATCATTAGTTTTATATAAAAAACGTTGAATATTGAATTTTTTAAAAAACAAATTTTTTTGCTAAAGAAAGAATTCTAAATTTATCAAAGATAAGAATAGATAAAAAAATCTAATAATATTATCATAGTCTTTTCTTAATTTCCAAAATATATGCATTTTTTAATATTTTAATACGCACTTTTTTCATTAATATACGTTCAAAAATAATTTATATCTTTATATCTCTATGATCTTTATATCCTCTTCAAAAAGATTAATTTATTGTCTAAAGAATATAAATAACGTGTTATGAATTTGTATAAACTAATTTCTCGCCATATAATTCTACGTTTTCATTTCGCAAACAACATTTGAAGAAAAGAAGAAGGAAACAAATGTCAACATGCTGTATACACTACAAAAAAGCGGCGATAATATATTATATATTATCTAGATTTATATCCTCTGTCTCTCTCTCGAGAAAGGAGAAGATAAAATCACGCGCGCACACGAGATAAATTTTTATTTCTTAAGAACTATATATATATGTATATATATAGCGATATCAAAACTTTCAGTCAAAGTGCAAACGATCTTTCAATGGGACTCGAAAGAGGGATGCTTATTACAGAATTATATGTATCTATCCATTAATATTTTTCAAGATTCATCGCGATTATTTCTTATAATATTATACTGCTTTCAGAAATTATTATTTCTCTATGCGTGGATTAGTATGATATCTAGATCAATGTACAAGAAATTAATGATATATGATGTATGATGATAATGCTATTATTCGTATAACAAATACGATATGCAACACTCGTATAATATCTTTTATATTTCACAAGTACCTGAAATGTGTGCTAATTGTTCATAGCATTATCGTTTTACATGCGATATCTAATGTACAGCGGCACAACCTCTCGTGCGTATTGCTAAAAATTGGACAAGGCATACGCGTTGTAATTTTATTTAACAATCCAAGTGTTCGATAAACGCAATAATATACGTTTTTCGTTACATGCATATTAATCTCTCTGTCTTCAAAATCCTCAAATAATTTTTTTATCGATTCAACCGTTTCATAAACTATATGAAGACGTTCTTGACGATGTAATAAAAATGTAAAGATCGTCAGTCGAATACGTCGCCACAAGTCGTCTTCTTATTACGGTATACACAAAAATGAAAGACAGATTTTCGGTAAATTTATCAATTGTACAATTATAGAATATTTATAATAATCTTTTAATATAAAATAATAATTCTAATTCTTCGCTATCTGTGTTTGTGTGTGTTACAGATGTACGTAAATCAGTTGAATCGCAACTGCGTGACAAACGAGGATTCAAGTACGATGCCGAAACTGTCTCGCGCCTCTTATTAACATCGCTTCCAGTAGCATCTATCTAGAAGAGACTAGCACAACGAGAGAAAACAAACGTTACGTATTATTTTATTTCATAAAGATTGAGATTTTTCAGAAGAAATTACTCCTTTCGGTAACCGCGAATTTCTCTTCTTGTTTGTATTTTATGTAAAGGCGATCGAACGTTTCATATCTGCGCATGTTTGGAGCCTGAATTAAGAGTCGCGGATCGAAGCGGAAGCATGATATTTTCCGATGAAATTACAGCCGACACATAAAATTGAGAACTTGTACAATACAAACATCAGACAATAGCAGGAATAATTCTTGACAAAAATAATTCTCCAATTAATTTTAAAGTTACGGTACAATACCGCATTATCCTATATGAAAAGTACCAAATATATAAATTAGCCCGAAGTACGTTTATACGGCGATGACATGGATGAATATCGTCACTCATTCCGCTCGTTCGTTATTCTAGATCTTTAAAGTGATCTAAAATGCAGGATCCATCGTTTGTATACAGGAGGTTTCAAAAGTGGAGGTCAATCGCTCAGGAGATGATTAGGGACCTAAAAACAAGAAGAAAAGTTGATATAAATATAGGAAATGCGTTGTTTTCAAGTTATCGCCATTTTTATTGAAATTTCAAATTGTTTTGCTTTCCAATTTTTTTGTCAAAATTGAAAGAAAAAATGATTTTTATGAGTTTTATAACATAATTAAAATGAAATAAAAGTTGCGGGGTGCTTTAGCATTACCAAGGATAAAAGAAAAACAACAAAAAAATACAAATAAAATAAAAAATAAATAAATAAATACAAAAAAAATAAATTAAACAAAATAAATAAATACAAAATCATCTCTACTTTCAATTTTAACAAAAAAATTTGAAGCAAAGCAATTTGAAATTTCAATATAAAAATGGCAATAACTCGAAAAGAACGCATTTCTGGACCTACGTTTATACTAACTTTTTTTCTTGTTTTTGGATCCCTAATCACTTCCTAGTTGAAACACCTTATATATGCAGAGAAAATTCGCCGAATTCTTATGAAACACCACAAACGATTCGTGATGATTGGTCAAGTACGTCATATTAATTACGGATTCGCATCTATAAGCAAACAAAACTCGTAGACGCAACAACGTTAATAAATATAAAGAAATATTTTAATTTACATAACATATAATAGATATTTCGTTAATTCTGAGAAACAATCTAAGAATATATTAAATTTTGTAAACTCTCTGAAATGATCTAAAATAGTGTTCGCAAGGCAAGAGAGATGGAGAGAGGGAAAAAACCGGAGAGAAGGATGAGAAATAACATGTAAATATATAAGCCTGCGCGCACATCTCTCCGACAAAATTTCATAGATCTCATATGCTAAGCGTAAGAATTAATATTTCCTATCCTCATCTTTTTCAGAATAAAAGTTCGGATCAGATTAGACGTGGAAAATTCCACAAAGTAGAGTTATAGATGTTGCCATTGGGTTGGCATAAGATTGTTCGAGGACTGTTCAATGGCCCTGGCCACGGATTCGTGAAGTCCATGGCCGAGCCATATATGTTTTAATCGTCGATATTTCTCGTGGCACAGATGCAACGGATTTCCGCGTCGCAGACCCTGATCCGTCTCGCCGTACTCGTCGAGATACGGCGGACACACAAAGGAACCGCGGTTTGGTGTGCGTAAGAACAAAATCTCGCATTCGCGTACACGTAGAAATATACCGATGCCGTAGCCGCACTTGCTCGCGTGATATGTGCACGCGCCTACCGGTATCTTATTGAGCTCCGTTTGGCAGCAGTAGCTTTGCGAGCACAGCATCTCGCCGCATACCAAGCACATCGTCGGATTACGCGAATCTTCCCGATCACTATTCGGGCAAGTAAACTGGGATATCGAATTGATGAGTTCGCTATAATCGTCCGGTAGGTCTACTAGCTTGTTCACTATCAACGGATCCTTGACGATTTGAGCCTTCTTGGCACCCGAACGGTGATTCCAAACGGTAGGATGATTCCGCCACACGTCTATCAGTTTCAAAGTAATGTCTAGATGGGAATAGATTAACGCATCACAAGTGGCGGGCAGTCCCAGATATAGACAGAGTTTCTCGTACGTGTCGCCATGTACTTGCGTCAGTTCACTCGGCGGTGGTACATCAGACACGTAATGAAAGTAAATAGCGCAACATCGAAGGAAGGGCCGACAAGCAGATTCCACCTGCCGCCACACGTTACTGGCTCTTTGTTTATCTAAGTGTACGCCCAGAATATGGAACAAAACAATGTCCGATTCAGCTTCCGCCTCTTGACTATCCACTTCCATAATGTTGGAAACATCAGTTGTGAAAAGTATTTTTGCAATGTGGCACAGAAATACGAGTTTGAATGCATGTGATTCGAACACGCAGCCCGTAATGATAGGTGGTGGATTCGGACCCGCTTCGTGCGCCTTCGTATAAAAGAGACTCGGTAGTGAATTGATGAGCGGCACTAGCACGCCAAACGGATCAATGTCAAAAATGCTGGGCCCGCTGGACGGACTCTCCATTAATATCGTAAGCAACGACACTGCGTAAATCATAATCTGTTCGCGGTTCGACCAGACATTCGCGCGATTCGACATAGTCGCGCCTAGGAGGGCTGATAATCGCACGAGGCTCTCCAGACTATCGCTCTGTCGGGAGGTCATAGCACCCAATAACGGCTTGTCCATGTCGCGCAGCAGAAACTCTATCGCATGGATCGTGTACGCTGTCGACTTCCAAGCTAACAAAGGCGGATTACCATCGATAAAATCCTTGAATTTTAAAAGTGTAATTTGCCCGAATATCGAAGCATGCATATGGATCATCGTCTCCATTTTTCTTGCGAGATGCGGCCCGGACCGTGAATACTGAGATTCGAATGGTTCCCAAGCTTCTTCGATCTCTTGTCGAAGGACGGTCATGGGATTGATGACGTCCACCAGCTCATCCTTTACCGTCTCCATGATTCTACCGAATTTCCTATTTGGTTTACATTCCATTGCTAGCGCCATAACTTTTAACCACGTTTCGAAGCTAATATCTGGTTGTGGTTCCGGAGTTGGTTGCAGCATCTTCAAGGGCGGTACAAGCAGAAGAACAGTATTGCTGAGACATTCGCATAGCGGGCAGAGATACTCGTGGTTCTCAGCGTCAAAGCTCGCTGGTGCCCGTGTTCTATAGGGCCGCCGATTCTCCTTGATGAGAACGTTATCGAAATAATCCTGCCAGCAGCGGGCATGCATCACGTGGCCACATGTGCTAGTGTACGGTGATACGCCCAGTTTGGCCGACAGATACAACGGATCGGGTTCCTCAAGATCCGTTCGACGCTGACATAATACAGTAGATTGCTGAACGAACGCAGCCAATACCATTGGCGGATCAGCTTCCGTCACGATCTGATCTTCCTGGCATAAGATGCATGTGTATGTCTTCTGCTCGGCTAATCTACTGGTCTGACCAATGCCGAGGGCGACTGGTGTACTTTCTTCTTGGGAGGAGGATTCTGTCAAATCCATAGCGGAGCCGCGATCGCTAGTTTTGCTATTGGCGTCCAGATTCGCTTCTTCGAACAAGGTAGCATTCTTCTTCATGAAATGCTTCTGCATAGCTGCCATCTGCGCCATGATTTTGGCGCGCTTCTGAGCTGCCATTTTTGTTCGCCACTCTTTGTCCGTCTCCTTAGTGCTCATGTCAGCATCGCTCGTTTGCTGCAGTGGCTGTTGGTCGGTGTGCGAAGATGCTGGACTGACTTCTGTAATTGTTGAACTAGCAACCTCTCGATACTTGGCCAAAACCCATGTGAGCAAATCTTTATGAGCTTCCATGCGCGGACTGGTGGATAGATCCTCTAGTAACTTATAGATCTTCCACTTGACCGCCCGTTCAGAAAACGCCAGGAAGGGATAGTAGCCAGATTCTTGTTCCTGCAGCGCGTAACCAATCAGATGAAGTATCTTATGTACCTGCGGCTCAGAAAAACTCCTGGCTTTGAAATTGAGCGCGCGTTCTAGCACAGTTTGCATGATGTGAAGCATAACATCGCATTGCAATAGATCTGCCACCATACTGAATGATTCTGCCAGTCTAGGCAGCTTCGGTGGCGGACAGCACTCCAGTTCTCCCTGAGTTTTCCTACGCTTTCGTTGAATCTCTTCGGATCGACTGTGTTCTTCCTTCGTATAGTGATAGAAAAATACGTTGTACTCTGTGTACAAATGCGGCTTTAACTCATATACACCTTTCCCCGCTGATTCCTGCGCCGGTTTTTTAAAATCTGCTACCTCGTGTATCACCCTCTCTACATCGGTTTGGACATGATGAACAACGTCTTCCGGTAACGTTTTATTCAACTCTGAATGCGAGAGGGGTTTTATGCATAACTGCTGTATGATCTCCTTCTTAAGACGATCGTCTGCAGTCACTTGACCGATACCAGGAACGTGTCTCTCGCCGATAATCGTGATCAGCAAGCCCAGGAATTCCTCTACCAAATTGATCGTCTGCCGCATACTATCTTCCTCTGGATTTTTCAAAGCGTTTACCTCGAAATCTGGCTGCGCCCAGTTGAGGAGATTAAACTTATTTAAGATGTGAATCAAGAATTCATTACTTTCTATCAGAGACGCACCGACCTGCAGCAAAATGATGTCCCGATCCAACATTTCGCTACGGCACTTGACATTGTGATAAAAATACAACTGATTTAGCAAGGAGTAACCGTTTCGTCGCCACATTCCTGAATGTACCTGTGAGATCATGGCCTGCGCCGTTAGTACGGGCTCGATAATTTGTTCGAGCGTTGGTTTTGTTTGATTGATAAATTCGGATGATTGAAAGTGTAGATTATATTTTTCCAGATGCAGAAACAGACCGGCTAGAAATCTCGAGAGCGGCAAATGAATGGAAACCGGTTCGGATGATACGTCGTACTGAAGACACGTTGCACTATGATCTGCCAATTCTCGCACCTGGCTTGGCGCAGATTCATTTCCTAACTGCTCATACAGCTTCCTCAAGAGCAATATAAACGATTTGATCAGTACTACTCTGTCAGAGCCGCACCACTCCAAAGCCAGAGTGATAACCGGTGACAGCTTAATGTGTAGATTGAACGCAGACTCCCATTCCGGTTCATACTCCATATGCTGACCGACTTGTCGTAATACTGCGTCCATGCTTTGCATGCTGCAGAAGAGTGTGAGCAACAACGAAATTCCTTGCAAAAAGCCGCGTCTCAGATCATCCGTCCATTCGTCTGGCTTCGCGCTCAATAAATATCGCAAGTCGTAGAGTATATATTGAGCTCGCTTGAAAGAATGGTGCGGCATGTTTCTCTCGAATTCCAATTTCCCAGCGGCGTTACATCGTCGAGAGCTCTCGGAGACGAACGTGTTTAATAAGATAAACAGTGCGTCGTGGTGCGCGATGAGCAGATGCGCCAGAGTCGGCACAGTAAATAGCTGAACGGAGAGCGAGACGATCGAAAACGCGTGATCGTGATCATCTTTGATAAAATCCTTCATGACAGAGCCATAATTATAGGTGAACACGATGGCAAGCGCTTTCTTGCTCTCGTACTCCATAAGCATTCCAGATATAAACAATCTATGCCACGCTGTTCTGGCAGATTTCCATAGCTGCGAATCCCTTGTGAGTATGCCCTCAACGATCGACGTATCGGGTAGTTTCGTATTGAGCGCAATATTGCTGAATAGCACGCGAAAGCCCTCGCAATGGCTTATAAACTGTTGTAGCCAATTGAGCAATCTCATGGCAAATGTCTGATGAGCCACTATGTGAGTGTGAAGAACCAGCACCTTGAGCGGTCGATTACTGTGTCTGTACGTAAATCTTTCAATATCAGCACGCAGTTCGTTGCAGTGTCGAAATACCGAACACTTCACTACAGCTCTGCCTTCTCTATCAACGTTAGTCACAAACTCTACAGCCTCTTTTTGCGAACATTTAATAACGCGTTGAAGCATAGTTATTACTTGATCAAAGGTGTGATGTTCATCATTGAAGAGTACAGTGCAATAAGTGTCGAAAATGTCTAATTGATCGAGCGTGAGCGAGTAAAATGCCGTGTCTCTGATGCAGAGATTCGACGGCAGCGCGACGGTGTATCTTAATGTCAACAGTTCATAACAATATTCCAACACCGCTTCGAAAACCATCACCGCTCTCTCCGCTATATCACCGGGTAGCTTGTTGCCACGCGAATCCTTTGATTGCGTTCCTGCTAAATGTACTTTGCAAAACGGTTCGCTCTTCCAAGCTTCCGTGTCGCCGCAATCACAGCATCCGCCACCACTGGACGTGCCCATCTTGTATTTGTGATTCCGATGAGCGGATTGTTTGAAACAGTCTACGCATAGGACGCAAGTTGAATCCATACCGCATTGCCTGCAACTGTAGGTCGGTTCACCCATTTTAAACATTCTGCCACATATAGATGGCGGATTATCCATCTTACTGAGCTCTTTCAAAACTATTTGCGGATCGCCGCCGCACATAAATTCTTCTAGAGTCTTAAGGAGCATTCTTTGCGCCGTCTCGTCGTCGATAGTCCATTCCAAACAATTACCATTACGCTCAGGACTATATATTTTTGGTACCCAAACTCGCCAATATTCTCTAAAATTGATAGTCGTCAGCACTCCTTTGTTCATTTTTTCCATCCATACATCCACGCATGGTGTATTTGTATCTGGGAATACGGGTTGCATTGAAGCAGGATCCATGTCTTCAATGGCCTGAAGCGGTGGCTGATTTTCTATATTTTCGTTATTCATCTTGTCTCATTTAAACTGCAAGTACAATGTGTACTGAAAGTGTAAAAAAAAAGCTATGATTCATAAAAATGAGTCAGTCTGTTTTTTACGCACAAAAAGGTACTAAAAAGATATTTAAAAAGATATATATATATATATATATATATATATATATATATACATAAATGTAAATACTAACCAATAGAGGATATACACATTAAATATGACTGCAGATATTATCCAGGCAAATGTACATTTTAATAAGTATCTTTATCCAATGTCTTATCAGTATACAACATGATTAGAATCTCTGACAAGAGATTTGCATCCAAGATTCTCTCCAATAATCACTTCCAAAAAATCTTTATTGTAGTATCATGTAGCATCATCATTTTTAGTAGTTCACAATCTGAAAGCAGCCATTCAATGTAAATTCGCATGTGTCTCAGAATAAATTTAAATATACATACATTTTTAAATCCTGTTGCACATAAGAATATTCGCCAGAATTTAACATCTATATACGCATATATGTATATATATATATATATATATATATATATATACATATACATATATGTGTATATATAAAGTGCGTGAGCCCGAAATCCAAAATTAAAGGTACAGTAACAACAAATACACCCACGTTACTCCGTATTGCGCTGCTATGTATCCTCCCATACGTATATGTATGCGCAATATACCTGTCTCGCCGAAACGACAACGAGGGGTTTTGCACGATAACGTTCGGTGAATGTGATTTTTCGGCGCGACAGGACTATTTTTATCCCGCGAACGATACTCACTGCTGTCAACGAGAGCGGGTCAAGGTTAATAAAAGGTGCTCCGCGATCACACGGCTCTTTGTCCCCTTACGAAATCCACCGACCCGAATCAGATCGCGATTACGATATCACGATCCGTGCACTACTTGTTCGCGTCGCTCGATGCGCAATTCGCGCTCGCGCGACACTGCACACTACGCAAATTACACGGTCACAAAGATTGACATTTCGCAGCGATATACGATAAGCGATATATCCTCGCACAGCTGCTGCAACAATGATACATCAAAATGGCTTGTGATGGCTCGCGAGGCCTGCGCAAGGCTCTCCGAAGACCAAAATTATGTAAGAACAAGAGGGGCGGTTGCGAATTGCAGAAACGCAATCATACCGTTTTAGGTTGTGTTCGAAAATATACTCGTCGGAATAGAGTAGCGTTTAATTGACCAATCAGAAGAAGATATTTCTTTGTCCTGACAAGTCAATTGAACGCTACTCTACTATTATCGAACGCAACCCCTAGGGAAGAATGAGGCTCGGGGGCCGAGCATTTCTCCCCTATTCCGATATTTTCTCGTAACATGATTTTATTCAATCTTGCTGCGTTCATGGCTATTTCCAATTGTTGACTCGTGTTGATTGTCTCTCCGTAGTCCGATACCGTTGTCGTAGAATTATAATCGTAATTCCTAATATGGCCAGCGAAAAAAAATCGGCGAAAGCATCGTCGAAAAAAGAGAAATCCGCCGAGGAGATACTGTCAGAGTTTCAAACGCTCCGAAATGAGCAGAGAATATTGGCGAATAAACTGTCCGAAATGGAAATGGAATTGAACGAGCACAAGTATAAGTCGATCTAACCTGTACACTTGCGGTTTTTTCTTTAACAATCAGATTATTCTTGAATGCGAAAAAGTTTAAGAAAGAAAAAAAAAATTTCTTGCAATTTTCAATTTTGCGAAACTCGAGCGATATCGAGACGGTTGACAGAATGTAATTTTTTTTTTTGCTCTTATATTGTTATCTATCCGACTGATACAACTGATGTTTCAGAATTGTTATTGATACATTAAAAAATGTGGATCCCAAGAGGAAGTGCTATAGGATGATTGGTGGAGTTTTGTGCGAACGTACAGTGGAAGATGTCATGCCTGCTCTAGTGACAAATAAAGAACAGGTATAACTTGTCACATTATTTGCATTACAATAATATAAATATTTTTTGGATTCTTCTTGGAAGTGGATTTTTATATGTATATGTATAATAATAAATTTAAATGTTTTCAGTTATTGAAAGTGATAGATGCTTTAAATGATCAGGTAACAAAGAAAGGAATTGAAATAAATGAATATAAGGAGAAACACAATATCAGAATCAGAGGACAAGATGATTTGCAGCAACAAGAAGAGGATAATAACAACAAGGAAACCAAGAGAAAGGCGATTGTTGTGAATCCAATTGAGGTTTAAATGTATAAATAATTATTTTTCGATATTTATATATTAAGATATTTCATATATGAAAAATCAAAGCCAACAATTCATATGTTTTCAGAGTTGTACACATTTTTAAATTACCTTCTGCGTTTATTTATTATATCATTTTGATAAACAGCTTCTATAAAATGCTTTATAAACTCTTTATAAATTCTGTTGGATATTTGATCTGTAAATGTGTTTGGAAAAAAAGAAACAAATTACGATATTGTGTGTGACATCCTGCAAATACAAAAATTAGATATGTACAGTTTCATGTTGAAGTCTTTTGATTATTTTTATATCAAAAATAAGACAAGATTCATATGTCTTACTTTTCTCTATAAGACATGTATATGTATGTATGTATATATATATATATATACATATATATATTTTTATATTATTTATTTTTTACATATGCAAAAAAATTTCTTTATAAGTAGATGTAGATAATCTTACAGAGATGTAAATAATAATTGGAGCAGCTAAAAAGGAAGAAAGATAATTTGATTACATCATTTTTTAACATGCATACTCATATAACTTGAAAAAGATTAAACAAATTTAACATATAGAGTGAGAAATCTCGGTTTCGCCATATTTAGTCCCGTAAAATTGTCCAATTGAGATGTTTAAGATATTTCATAGGGAATTGCGATAGCACGTGCTATTGCATAAAAGGGATTTTGCGCAATCGTCGTGCACAGATGCGAATTTATTTTCTACTGGAGATACTCTGGAGTCTTTATCACTTTTTATTAAGAACAAATAATTACAATATTTCGCGGATATCTTGCACAATGCGGTCCATTTCCGACTGATCTGGATCGACTTCTGCGGGCACGCGATACGTGATCACTTTGCCTGCCCATTGGCGTAGTGCTCCGAAATTTCTGCTGGACGTGGTACGTCAAAAATTTACGATGGCGGCGATGTTGAAGGTTAGTGGACAGTGAATAAACAAGTTACTACTAGAAAAGCATGGTAAATCTCTTTTATCTAATCGAAATAGAATTTCGACCGCGAAAATCGATGTTATTTTATCCTAGACTACGCAATAATAAACAATTACATCGCGAAATGCAGCCCCAATATTAAAATTCATTTGGCATTAAAGTTCAAAAAATATGCATTTTTGTTTATCTTATCATTTATTTTGTTATTCTAATTAAACAATTAATCGAATTTATATTTAATCCGAACATTATTTTTACATAATTATATTTTAACTTTTTTTTTTTTTTTCATTTTTCGACTAATCTTTATCAAGGTATTAAAATATCTCTCTCAATAATTTGCTTTTCATTTGTTATTTTTATTTTTTCTTCAATGCATTTAATAAGAAAGTATATTAATATTTTTAGGATAAAGTACAAGCCACATTTGAAGACAAATGGCCATATATGCGACCGATTATATTGAAATTACTTAAACAAGAACCAGTAACACAAGGAGAATGGCAAGATTTATTTTATTCTGTCCATGTATGCTTATGGGACGACAAAGGACCTCCCAAATTACGTGATGCCCTAAAAGATGATATAATGGATTTTATACAACAAGCTCAACAGGTGAGAAAAAGCAGAAAATAATTGGTTTATGCTAAAACTATTTTATACTAAAAATTATTTTATGTTAAGGTTATATTTTAGTGCACTTGCTCCATTTGTCTCACTAAAATAACAAAATATTACATATTATGACTTTGCGCAGAGAGTTTTAGCGCATCAAGAAGAACAAGCATTATTGAAAGCATATATAGCAGAATGGAGAAAGTTTTTTACGCAATGTAACTATTTACCAACACCATTTAGACAATTAGAAGCGTATCTTGCGGGAAAAACTAGTTCCAGCACACAAAAAAGGAATCAACCTGATGACATAGTTAGGAAGGTAAAAGATTTATGTAATATTTATATGTAATATATAATTTATTACATAAAAAAAAATATATATATATATATATATATATATATATACATTTTTACATTTTACATACTATTATATATTATATATTTTTATATAATCTTGCTCCTTTATTATACAGCTAATGTTGGATAGTTGGAATCAAAGTATATTCAATGACATAAAACAAAGACTTCAAGATGCAGCCATGAGATTAGTACGAGCTGAAAGAAATGGCGAAGCATTTGATTCTCAACTTGTTATTGGTGTCAGAGAATCTTATGGTAATTGTAAAATATATATATATTATAAATATATTTATGTATATAGTAAGAAAAAAGAATTTTTTAAAAATAATACATAACATTTTAATGTTTCAGTAAACTTGTGTTCAAATTCGACAGATAAGCTTCAAATATATAGGGAAAATTTTGAGGCCGCATACATACAAGCTACTGAAGCATTTTATTGGGTAAAAGCACCAGAATATTTATCTATGCATGGTGTAGAGAATTATATGCGTTACGCCGATATGAAATTGAGAGAAGAGGAATTGCGTGCCCAAAAATACTTGGAGCCGAATACGGCGAGTATGCAACGGTTAACGGATTGTTGCGTAAAAGTGTTAGTCGCGACTTTTAAACCAGCCATACTTGCAGAGTGCCCGCGAATGATACAACATAATCAAACTGACAGTGAGTATCACTGTTTGCAATTTACAATTTTGTTGGTATGCGATTGATTCTATAGTAATACATGCCACTTTTCTGATCAATGATTAGTTAGCAAGATATAATAATTGCAGAGCTTCGCCTTATGCTGAAATTAATGGATAGAGTGCCCGACGGTGTTAGTCCTATGTTGAGAAATTTAGAAGAACATATCGCGAGCGCGGGTCTTACGGACATGATGGCAGCCGTAGATGTCATTACTCAAGATTCTGAAAAATACGTGGAAAGACTGTTAGATCTTTTCCATAGATTTTCCACGCTCGTTAAAGAAGCGTTCGATGATGATCCACGATTTCTTACAGCACGAGATAAAGCTTATAAACTTGTTGTCAATGACGCCACGGTATTTAAATTAGAATTGCCTACTCGACAGGGTTCCGGAATCGGAGGTGCATCTATATTAAATAATAGACCTATTACTAACAACAACGGATTAGCTGAATCAAAGTGTCCGGAACTCCTCGCGAATTTCTGTGATATGCTTCTTAGAAAAACGCCTCTCAGTAAGAAACTGACTACTGATGAAATTGAAAGTAAATTGAAGGATGTGGTCAGTAAATAAATATACAATGAGATATGCATGATGAGTATCTTGATGAGTATTTGCATAAATTAGAAATTAAATCTTTTTGATGAAATTTATTTTATATTGTATTCTGTTTTAGCTATTAGTGTTAAAATACGTTCAAAACAAGGATGTGTTTATGCGTTATCATAAAGCGCATTTAACTAGACGATTAATATTAGATACGACCACGGACTCGGAAAAAGAAGAAAATATGGTAGATATGCTTCGCGAAGTCGGTATGCCCGCGGACTTTGTTAATAAGTTAGCTCGTATGTTCCAAGATATTAAAGTATCTCAGGATCTGAATCAACAATTTAAGGAACAATGTCGAGCTGCCATTGCAGATAGTATAAATATTAAGGTAATTGTATATTTTTTAAATTTTCTTTTGTGCGTGCGTGCGTGCGTGCGTGTGTGTGTGTGTGTGTATGTGTGTATGTAAAATTAATATTACCATATATAATATATATATATACCCTATATATATATATATATATATATATATATATATATATATATTGGTATATAAAATTTGTGTTAAAAAGATAGAGAAGATGTACAAGAGATATGTGTATGCACAGATACTTTCAATTAAAAAATATATATATATGTCTGTCTTTCTACTTCTTATAGATTCTCAATGCAGGTGCATGGGCTAGAGGTAGTGAGCGTGTCACTGTGAGTTTGCCGCTTCAATTAGAAGATTATATTCCAGAGGTCGAAGAATTTTACAAAAAAAAGCATAGTGGACGGAAGTTGCAATGGCATCACCATATGTCAAACGGCACGGTATTCTGCATACATTAATAAAATTATGCTTTTATTCGAGCAATATTTCAAGACATTGTTATTTCTTAAAGCATATCTCATGACATATAAATGTTTCAGATAACGTTTGCAAATAAAGTTGGACGTTTTGATATAGATGTAACGACCTTTCAAATGGCAGTGTTGTTTGCCTGGAATCAACGACCCAACGAAAAGGTCACGTATGAGAATCTCCGATTGGCTACTGAGCTTCCAGATCCCGAACTTAGACGGACTCTATGGTCTTTGTGTGCCTTCCCGAAGTTAAAACGGCAACTTCTTTTGGTGGAACCACATGCCGCTACTCCGAAGGATTTTGCGAACGATACAAGATTTTGGGTCAATCAAGAATTCGCTATTGTGTTTGTATCCATTTTTTTATATTAACAAGGAGTGCTACATAATGATATATTATATTAAATATATTTTACTTAGTTTATCTTTATAAAATATATTAAATTTTATTGATTATATTCTGGAATTCAATATCTGTGTATGGGCAATAATGCAGATTTGTTCAAAATGATATAAATTTATATTATGTCTAATAATTATTTATAACGTTAGAAAAAATGGCAAGATGCAGAAACGGGGAAAAATAAACTTGATAGGACGTCTTCAATTATCAACAGAACGTAGCAGGGAAGAGGACAACCAATCTATTGTACAACTCAGAATATTACGAGTACAGGTACATTGTACACGTTTTTAGATGAAGCACGATATAATACATAGAAAAATATCGATTGACATTTATTTGTAGTTTAATCTGAGATTATATGAAATAATTTTTATCTTTTTACACATATGATTCTACAGGAAGCTATCATCAAGATTTTAAAAATGCGCAAGAAGATCACTAACGCGCAATTACAGACCGAACTAGTGGATATATTGAAAAATATGTTTTTACCGAGTAAGAAGATGATAAAGGAACAAATTGAATGGCTCATTGAACACAAGTATATTCGTAGGCACGATGATGACATTAATACATTTGTGTATATGGCATAACACGGGATTATATATACATACAAGATTGTTCGCGAGCTATGGTTAATATTATATTTTTATAAAAAAAATTTAGTTTTTTCATACGTGCGAGGATATACATTCGAGTCCGTCATGCGTGATTATGTTTTATCTGTTTTCTTGTAACACAGTATGAAAAGGAGGAAAGAGGACGATGATTGACTAGATCTTAAAATAAGATACCGATAGGCAAGTTATATTGCCTGCATTTGCTGATTATTATACATGAATAAAGTGAAATGTGTAGCAAAACTGAAAAAATGTTGCAATAATAATAAGAAAGATGTACAATATTCGTATCATGATAAAATTAGCATTTATCATTTATTTTTTTGGACACCAATCTGTATTAATATAATTAGAAAAGATTGAATTAAATTAAAAGGAAAGAGAATTATTGGTAACGCGCGCTATCACTATTCCTACTATTTATATTTTATTAAAAAAGTATTCTTAAAAAAAATCTTTATATCTTTTTTTTAATTTCTTTGTAATGATAATTAAACTTGTTAAAAAAAAAAGAATTTTTGCTACAATATTAATATAGAACAATTTAACTAAAAACATCAATTAGATCCTTGCACAAATCTGGACAGTGCACACAAATATATATATTTTCATTGCAGAAAATTCAATCATAAATGATAAAAATTCGCATATATACTTGAATAAATATATACATACTATAATGTTTTATATATAGATTTACTCATCACTAAATATATATGGACTATGAAAGAATTGGTTCGGAATATTCTCTATGCAGCATAACATTTTTGATTTATTATTTGAATTTATAATATGCGGACGGCGTTCAAAGATATTCATAATTCTCATTTTCAGGATATACATTAAAAGCCCGACGAATAATGTTGTCCAATGGCCTACATAATACTTTAATGCATAAGCACTGTACCTCGCAACACCAAAATTTTTTTTTTTTTTAGCGATGATAGAAATATATGTATTTTTATGATTTCTACATCTGGAACGTAGTTAGATGGTTCGAATCGTCGAAATAATCGTCAGAATAGTTACTTAAGCAAATAATAACGACGGTTATATGTATAAAGCTTTTATATAACTTCAATAAGAGTGAAAGACGAGTGTAATGGTATAAAATCTCAATGAATTAAACGACAAAATATTTCATAACTGTATACAATACGTTCTTATCGAATCTCATTGAATCTCTATATTTTACCTATTATTATTATTAATATGCAATGTAAATTCCACATGGTAGCGCTTACATCAGACTATATATATATATATATGTATATCAGAATTTTAACATAAAATAATTTGTATTTATATTTTCTTTTTTGATACAAATCATTTGTACATTATTTCCTCCGGTATATAATAATTATTCATGTATTATTTATTTAGATTTTCAATTATTCGGTAAAGAAAGATTGAAATTAAATGATACAGCAAAATGGTTTTACAACATTTTTCATCGCCAGGAGGATATAAACGATACTACACACTATATAAAAATAAGTGTGTTACTATAAAGTATTTATAAATATTCAACAATTATTTTTAGGTCACAAATCTTGCAATAACAGGAATTATATGTTTCACACACATACAGAACAGTATATATACATATACACAATCATCACTGCCGTTGTGTAAGTCAGTTTAACACTGATATTATCACATACTGTATCATACGATGTCTATCCTATTTATTTTTGTTTTATAGTTATTTTTACTAACTTAATCCTTAAAGATCAAAGTGATAACAATAAGTGATTTTGTAAACTTCATTGACAAGACATCATAGATATAGATTTAGGATAGCATGTAATGTTCAAGCTAATGTGAGCTAGCTTCTACAGAAAACACACAGAACAAAGAACCACACGATATTTTTAGAACAATACATTCGTATATACACACATATCACACATACATGTTAATGTCGTATACTTCCACAGATTTTTTCTCACATACATGCGTTTAAATTGAAAATTCACAATACAAAAAAATAATAATTTTAAAAGTATTTTCAAAAAAGAGAGAAAGAGAAAAAATATAAGAATAAATAAATAATAAAATAGATTACCATTAAATCTAACACCCCAAATTTTTGATTCTGTGTGTCGATTGATTATTCTAACATTAGTATCTTTCATGAATTTACAACAATACTGTGTTTTATATTATGTGCTGTTTAAGAATAGAAATAGCACACCAACAGTAAGAGGTAGAATTGCAAAATCTCTGAATATATCTTTAACAATTTCCATCTTTGATTCATTGATTTTTAATTTTATCACGTCGGATGTAATTTTTCACGATATGTACGATATAATATCAATTATTGACATAATGATTAAGGAAATAACGTAGAAACAATATATATAGGCCAAACTGTTGGAATTTCTTCAAAACTCATCGCGTACATATTATAAGAAATAAGAAATCTAAGCAATTCATAAATTTCCTCAATGTACAAACACAATTTTAAACTCCAGTTCTTGATCAATATATAACGATGGATGTTTATAGATCACTGCTACCCATGGGAAGCTTGGTAAATATTATATACCAGATCTCATAGTTGTCTACAAACTATCAATCTTTTTACAATGCATCATTTTTTTCATCATTTGAATAGTAGCCACATAACCGGATGTGTGAATTATAGCTTTAATATAATAATACTTTTTACTTTAAAATCGCTCGTTAAATGTGCTCTTCTTTCAGCTCGAGCCTAGTTACTTTGTGGATTATAAGACCCTATTAATGTATAATAACTCAAAAAACACGGGAAAAGGAAATAATTAGTGTTCCGGACATCGCGTGTGTTGAATGCGAGGCGCATTCTGTGCCGAATTCGCACTTTCACAAACGTGCACGACTATGCCTGGCTGTCCCGATCCTCCAGGATGTATCTCGTGAGTTCCACCTGCAACATTATTATTCATATATAATTGAAAATTCTCAAATTTAGATATTAGTACATTATCTTTTTTATTTCTATTTAAAATTAATATAAGATAAGTTCGAGATAATAAGCGATAATAGTAACCTGTGGATAAATTGGCTATAGCGGCTAACAGATCTTGATTAACGAGCGGCTCTCCTTCCTCGCGTGGTTTCCAACCAACCGGCGGAGAAGCGGGAGGAGATATAAGGAACTGTTTGGTAAGAGCAGGTGGTTGGAGATGCTGATCTTCCATATCTAGAAAAATCAAGATTTTTAATAAATTTAATAATTACCTTCTCTTGTATCTTTTTGTATTATTGTAAAAATACTTAATTCTATGATATGAAATTTCACACTAATTACAAACCTATAGGCGTCACTGGTTGTGCAAAATAACAATTAATATCAGTTTCCCCAAAATGTGTTTGATGCAAATGCAATCTTGCATTTGCTGCAGCATTGGGAGAATTGTAATTTACTCTCATTCTTCTGAAGGATCTAAAGTACTGAAACGTAGCATCTTCTCCGAATTCCTTGAAAAGATTTTCTATGGCTGGCTATAAAAATAGAATAATACCACAATGTAACAAAAAAGATTTATCATTAATTAGTATCTCATGCAAGATTTTTATTACCTTTAAATCATCATTCTTAAAAACTCGAGGATCAACGTTAGTAACAATTACAGAAGTTGGTAAGTCTTCATCATGAACCAACTCATCGATTGATCTGATATCTGTATCATGTCTTTCTCTTTCAAATTCGAACCCTAATTGCTCATAATTTGGATGTAAATTTGGTAAACCATCCACTTCATTAATTATTATATTTTCAGAGTCTTCGAGCTCCTCCTCCTCTATTATACCTCTATTACTGCATTTTTTTTCCATTTTTTCCTACTGAGTTTAAAAACAGATAAAAACTATTAGTGAGTAACTATAGAACTATTAGTGTATAACTGTAGAACTATTAGTGAATAAAAATTAAAAAATTTAAGGATTTAGAAACATGTATTCATTATCTAATATATGAAATGGAAAGAAATGTAAACATTGTAGATAATATTCCTCCACACTTATATAAATGCAATGAATAAAAATGATGAAAACCAGGTTGTTTATATATATAATCTAAATTATAATTGAAATATATTTTCCAGAAGAAAAATATTTGTGCTGTTTGAAACATGTTTTGAAATATACTTTCCCATTAATTAATAAAAGTGCAATGTGAGCATTAGATTCGCTTTATTGATGCAAGTGTCATTTATCAAGTTTTTTGTCACCAGAGCGCATAGCGAAAAGAATAACATGTAACATATACGATCCAATGTTATCGCAGGTGACAATTGTATTAAAAGAGTCGTGACAAATAATAATAAAAGGTGCATCTGTCTTTCTTACCTTCGAATCGATCTCTAAATGAAGAGGAGATCAAGTGCGATGAATGTTTTCAAAACGCTACTTCGTCACAGATATATTTCGTTACGTACGTAACGTCTACATCATCTTAACGAATTTAATCACGTAAGTGTCCGATATCAACATTTTCGAGATACATTCACTTCTATTTTGCTTTCGACGGTGTTTGTTATTTCATCGCTATTATTATAACGTAACCGCACATCATGATTGACTTTACAACAACAGGAACAACCTCGCGCGTCCTATCCGTATCGCGATCCGATCGAATGCTATGGTCGGGGAACAGATTAGAGTAGGTTAGATGTAGTACAGATAGCGGTACGTTCGGAAACAGCACCCGAGCATCGTTCTATCTTTGTTCAACTTTTAGTAAATAATAAAGATAAAACGACACTCGTGTGCACACGGGTGATGTTTCCGAACGCAGCCTAGGAGTGATGTGAATTAAAATTAATAAACAGATGATATATATGTGTGTGTGTGTGTTAGATACCCTAAATATTTCTTTATTTCATAATGTTTTCATGTTTTATATTTTTAATATTTTGATATATACATTATGTAGATAACATACAAGTAAATTACAATTTTTGTACATATATATATAGGGTGCTAAAAATTTCAAACGTAACGGGCCGAATATCTCGATAATTAAATGATATATCGAAATCCGCTTTTTTTAGATTGAATTGTTTCGAGGCGCACAAATTTTGATAAAAAGAATTTAACTTTGAATGGACGCATTGCAAAAAACCAGACTTCGATATATATATATATATATATATATATATATATATATCTGCATGTTTGTGTGGAAAATGATTTTTAGACTGCAATTTAATGTGTACTTTATTATTTATATGATGGAATATTATAGAATACATAGAAGTCTCCTTATATAATAATATATTGCATACAAAAATTTTTTACATAAATTATATAAGTTTACAAAATTTCTATACTATATATTATGTATATATACAATTTTTAAAAACCAATATAAAATACAGTAACTTGCAATTTTTTAATTTTGATAGACAATACTGGTTATACTTATATAACTGCTGAATATATCACAAATAATAATTACTAACAGATTGTTATAATTTAGCAATAACTAATGCTTTGCATTAGTTTAACATGTTTTTGAAATAATTTTGTATATATATATCTCTCTTTATAATCAGAATTGAACATTCTGTTATATTTCTAAACCTATAGCTTATAAAAAATATGGAGAAAGAACCATGTTCATACATTTTTGTTATAATATATGTATACTGATAATATGCATTACATGCATATTATTAATTGCAAATTCTTTCTCGTTATTGCACTTATTAAAAATATAGTTTCACTAAAGCATTGACTAGTTCACATAGCAATTAAAATTAATAATAATTTTTTGCTTTTAGCCAAAAGTCACTTATACATACAATTATATAATTATAGAAGTCACTTGTACATATAATTATATACTCGATTATATCGCAATAAGAAAAGCAAATGACATATAGATGCATCACATATGTTATTTCATGCTGGTATGAATATAAAAATTGCTCATTTGAAAATTTTAGACATATGCAGAATGAAGTAAATACATATACTAATACAATTTTTTTGTAGTAGTTTATATACTTATTACATCAAAAGATATATACTATAAATTAAGTTTGCAAGATATATACTAAATTATGTTTGTATAATAAATAAGTATCTAATACTTTTAATTTTACCTAATAATTAATGCTTTGTTTCACAACATAATTTGTACTTGTGCGTGACACATACCATAACTTGTACACTGCATCCACACATGTCTATCGCAATTAAAATTAATATCACTATGACAAAAAAAAAAAGCATTTACAAATCATATCATTGCAGGAAGATTCTTATTGTAGAATGCACCCGCTTTCATTCTTCGGCTCCTTACTACTTTGATGAATTGCCTCCTCTTTAACTGGTGGCAAAGTCTGCTCCTTTTCTACTTTTGCCGCTGCTATTCCGGTTAATACTTTGTATGTACTCAAATTCCAAATGGAGTTCGGTGTCGGCATCTGAAAGTCAATTGGGCTGACTAAGCCGTAAGTAGCTTTTGTATCCAAAGTTGGAACTTCTCCCGGTACTGTATGATGATATCTGGTATTATTTAAATTTCCCGATTAATAAATTTTGTTTAAATTTTGTGCATTAAAATATAATACATAACATTATCTCGTTAAAATAATAATAATGATACGTGTTATGAATAAATAAGGTAATTACATCAAACCGTTCTCTCGATTACACTTATCGAGAGTGAGTTTCACTATGGGTGCTAGGCGTTTAAACACAGCATGTTGATCCGGTTTAACGCGAGGCGCAGGTCCGTGCGTTTTCCCGTATTCTTGACATAGCGCTTTCGCTTTCTTTAAACATGATTCGCTTTCTTGCATCGCTCGTATCGCTTCGCCGCATTTATCCATTGCTAATAAATTTTCACCACAATAGTTATAAGCCTAGAAACGTAGGTTTGTAGATAATAAATATTTTTTTATCAGTAATAACAATAACAAACCTTTTTGTTCGCATTTATAGTTATTAAATAATCATTAACTTTTTTTACAAATTTTCAGGCTTACATAAGACTGATAAAACGCCGCTTTTAGCTCCAAGTATTTTATCCATTGAGCAGATATTTCTGGCTTAAATGGACGAAGAGTGTTAGCAGCATCCAGAAACAGTTTACTAGTCTCATTGGCCAAAGCTGTTATCAAGCTAGAATTGTGTTTGAGTTCTATTGCTCTAGCCACTGTCACTATAAGAATGAAAAAGATTATATAAACACAGTTAAATAAACTTGTTAAAGTTACATTGTTATATGTGTACAACCTTCTTGTGCTTCTGCTGTACATTGATTAACATATGCATTTAGCACACGGGGATCTAAATCACTTCCTAATGGTGGTGGATTCGCCAATTGTGGCAAAAATTCAGTCTGTACAAAGGTAAATATTCCGGCGGCTCGTCTTAATAAGCCATGTACCTCTTTAGCCTCATTCATCGTAATGCTAAAATTAATAGATTATTAATAGATTATTTTTATACAATATAATGTTATATAATATTAATTATTTGAAGATTTCTTAAAAATATCTTCTTCAATACTTACTCATCTTTTGCCGCAATCATAGCTGCATGCTTCATGAACCAAAGACCTATATTGACGCTCATATTAGCTGCTTCATAAACCGAATCAGCATTAGAGCTTTAATAAAAAAATTATAATCTTTAATTAGAGATCATCTTAGAATCATTTAGAAACTATCTTATTTCATTAAATATTCTCTTTATGATTAATTACAATGTGCCTCCACCAAGTAACGTTTGAGTCCACTTAAATACAAGAGTATTTCTCAGTTTGCTGGGATTAGGTCTGCCAACATGTTGAGCTTCTTCCTCGGATGGTTTAACTTCCCATAAAAAGCCATATAACAAACTCAGATAACTATGAAAAGCAGGTTCTATTGTATCGCTTGTATTGTTTGCATTTCTGACCAGATCTAAAAGTCTGGCTCTTGACAACTTCAAGTCACTGAAAACGAGAATATCTTCTGATGAAAAAAAAAAAAGAAAATTTATATATGTATTTTTCAAATAAAAAAGAAAAAGTTTAGTAATATTAGAAAAAAAGCGTACAATTATAATATCTTATATTATTATAATACGATATCAAAATAATGTATATTTTCTAATAATTATGTATTTTCTTAAGAAATAATAGTTATCGGATTATAATAATCAACAGTCTATGCAATACATAAATACACAATTTATTCAAAATTTCTAACTTGCAGAGTTTTTTGGTGGCGTCCGTAGAATTCGAGACTTTCAACTCGAATTTTTGGCTCGTTGTCGCTTTTAGCACGTTGCGATGAAACCAGTGAGCCATCGCGTTGCACGTCCGATCGTATCAGTCGTCGCAATTCCGATCCGGGTTTGTACTTGTCACTTTTGACAGATAAGATGCGTCGTTAATCTCAAGTATGCACTTATATGCAATATGCGTATGTCAATGGCATAAAGTGGGGAGCACACACTTTTGCATTGGCGTGTGCTTCCCGCTTAAGTATATACATCCAACCATAGACATAGGGCTCGTTCCACTTAACGACCGCACGGTATCATTCCATCTTTGTTGTTCACCAAAAGTTAAACAAAGACAGATAATGCTCGCGAGCGTTGCGATCGTTAAGTGGAACGCGCCCCTGGTATATCTAGACCGAGCATTCGCCTTTATTTAAGAAGTGGGGGTAAAGAAAAGGACATACTCTATTTCGTGCCCCTTGCGTTCTCTCTCGCTCGCACATAGCTTAGCGCTCTCTTTTGTCATGCTACATGCGAGCGAGAGAGAACGCAAGGGGGATGAAACAGAGTATGTCCTTCTCTACGTGCACCTTGGCTTCCACTCCTCAATACTCGGTCTAGATATGCTATGTCTATACATCCAACTTTCTCGCACACGATATATATGTGTGTGTAGCAGTAGTTTTATTCGAAAAGATGGTACAACAATATGGCATAGCCAATCAGATTCGCCACCATATTATTTTCATTCACGAACCTTCCTTATATAGAATGATGGTACTTTTTAAGCCCGTATCAGACTACGAATTGAAAATTGAAGATTGAAGATTAAAAATTGGAATTTGACCAAGCAGAACAAAAGGGACTAAAATTTCTTTGTCCTGATTGGTCAAATTTCAATCTTCAATGCGTAGTCTGATACAGGCTTTAGGGTTTATTCTTTATTTAGCGTTTTCGAATGTAGCAAGTTTAATGCTTTCAGAGTGATTAATGACGTCATTGCATCGTCTCTGCCAATAAAAGGCTTAAATTCATAGTAAAATATAGTGATTAATTGAACCGGGTTAGGTTAACTCGTTCATTCGAAAATGCTGCGTCTATTGATGTGCATTATATATGTTTAATATTATATATTATGAGGGCGTTCCACTTAACGACCGCAACGCTCGCAAGCACCATCTGCCTTTGTTTAACTTTCGGTGAACAACAAGGATAAAATGATACCGTGAGCGTTGCGGTCGTTAAGTGGAACGCGCCCTGTGTGACGCTCATGCATACGTAACTAGTAAAGTCTATCGCACAATGCTAGGCGATAGCGATAGGCTTAATATCGTTCCGCGCATTTATGCTGGCCCGATCACGTGTGATTTGTACCAGCGAAGCATACCAATCACAAACATAACCATAATTCTAACAAGTTACCCGGTTGGAGATTAAAGCCGATATCTATAATTTCATTGTTGCTAAATAGAAAGAACACAGGGATTGCATCGTCCACGTGTTTGGCTTTTGTACCCGTTATCCATTTCTTTGTGTTCCAATGGATAACGACGAGGTTCCAATAAAGAGATATAGAAGAGAGGAGGAAGAGGACAATCCTTATACAGATGATGATAATTATGTGCCATATATATCTGTTAAACATCGTAAAAAGCAATTTCTTGCAAAATTGGGTAAACTCGCAGAACTAAAAGAGGAAGGTGTTGGAAAAGGTAACAGTGAGAATGAAAAGGATGATGCTGATAATGATGATGGGCAGGTTTGGGGGAGAAAATCCAACATTTCTCTTCTTGACCAACATACCAAATTGAAAAAACTGGCTGAAGCCAAGAAGGAGAGCGCTATGGAGAAGCGTTTGAAGGAAGAAGAAAAAATTTTGGAAAGCGTTTCTGAAAATAAAGCTTTAATGGGTGTGGCTGAATTGGCTAAAGGTATCCAATATAAAGACCCTATTAAAACGAATTGGCAACCACCAAGATTCATACTCAGCTTTGGAGAGGCATATCATAAAAGAATACGAAAGAAACTTAGGATACTTGTGGAAGGTGATGACATACCGTCACCTTTGAAAACTTTTAAAGAAATGAAATTTCACAAAGGGATCTTGCATGGATTGGAACAAAAAGGCATTATCAAGCCAACTCCAATTCAAGTTCAAGGAATACCTACAGTATTGTCTGGTCGTGATATGATCGGTATAGCTTCCACCGGTAGTGGTAAAACTCTAGTGTTTGTTTTACCTATCATAGAATTTTGTCTGGAACAAGAAATCGATATGCCATTCATTAAGAAAGAGGGACCTTATGGCTTGATAATATGTCCTTCAAGGGAATTAGCTAAGCAAACCTATGATATAATTCGACACTACACCAATAGCTTAAGACAAGTGGGTTGCCCGGAAATACGCTGCTGCTTGGCGATCGGTGGTGTACCGGTTTCGGAATCGTTAGCTATAATCAACAAAGGCGTGCACATAATGGTAGCGACACCGGGACGACTGATGGATATGTTACATAAAAAAATGGTCACTTTAAGCGTATGTCGTTATCTTTGCATGGACGAGGCAGATCGCATGATAGATATGGGATTTGAGGAGGATGTGCGAACGATATTTTCATTCTTCAGGGGCCAAAGGCAAACGCTGTTATTCTCTGCTACTATGCCAAAAAGAATTCAAAACTTCGCACGTTCGGCATTGGTAAAACCCGTGACAATAAATGTCGGTCGTGCCGGTGCTGCATCGATGAACGTGATACAGGAAGTAGAATATGTCAAACAAGAGGCTAAAATTGTTTATCTTTTGGAATGCCTTCAGAAGACTGCACCGCCGGTTTTAATATTCGCGGAGAAGAAACGCGATGTGGATGCTATCCACGAATATCTGCTCATTAAAGGAGTGGAAGCTGTCGCGATACATGGAGGAATAGATCAAGAAGAAAGATCACGTTCAGTGGAAGCGTTTCGTGCAGGTCGAAAAGATGTGCTTGTCGCGACAGATGTCGCATCAAAAGGTCTTGATTTCGCCGATGTGCAACACGTTATTAATTATGATATGCCGGATGATATAGAAAATTATGTGCACAGGATAGGACGAACCGGTCGTTCTGGACATACCGGTATAGCGACAACTTTTATCAATAAAGCGAACGATGAATCGGTACTGCTTGATCTTAAACATCTGCTGATGGAAGCAAAACAGAAAGTACCGCCGTACTTGTTGGAGCTCTGTTCGGAGAACGAAAAATACCTGAATCTTGGAGACGAACGCGGTTGCAGTTATTGCGGCGGGCTCGGACACAGGATCACAGAGTGTCCGAAATTGGAGGCTGTGCAGAACAAACAGGCGTCTAATATCGGGCGTCGCGATTATCTGGCTAGCAATGCTGCTGATTATTAAACAGCATATCTTAAACAAAATAATTTTTACATTTATTTATTGTAAATATAAACATATATAAATAAATATAAATATATACATATTACATAGTATATAAAAACTCATTTTTGCAATAATAAATGTAACTAAAATAATCAGAGAGTGAGAGAGAAAGAGAGAGGAGAGAGAGTGTGTAAGAAACATTTAAAAATTATTAAGTAAAGTAAATATTTCAATTGATAATTACAAATTCTCAATTACTATAAAAATTTTATTTAGTATACAATAGAAAAGAGATTTCCTACCACATCTATCACTGGTAAATGACTGCAACATTAATCTTGGAAGTTTAAATATTTTATTTATAAGAAAAAAATTAAACATATTAAAAATTATAAATGTTACCTGTTTATTATAAATACAAAAATAATACATTATAAATTATAAATATAGATTTAATATTATTACTTATTAATTTTATTTTATTTTTATATGATTACTTGCGTTACTTTAATGTTACATTTGCAAATTTGCAATATTTATTTAAGAAAATATGAATTGCGTTAATACTTATATAATACGAAAATAATTTTCTGTAATTGTTTTTTCCTTTCTTACAATTTAAATATTAGCGCGTTGCTACCACCGAAAACGTGGCAACATGACACGTGATTTCGGACACTAATATAGGTTGCGGTCGGAACGACGCTAGAAATGCTTCGAAGCGTTTGATTGACCAATCAGGGCAAAGAGAGTAAAGATTTCTTTATTCTAATTGGTTAATGCAATGCTTCGAAGCATCTCTAGTGTCTTCTCGACCGCAGCCATTATATCAAAAGAACGGAGTGCCGCGAGCGTCGCTACTGCTTGTACATCCTACATCCTATACATATTCTGCCAATTGTTTCTTGATGCTTGATGCCATGTATCTTATATATACATTCACGATTCACTCGGAACTCGGATCGTACCATTTGTCATGTAAACACGTGCTATTTGAAGTAGACGCATAACGTAATTACTTATCTAGAAATTAACAAGAGATCAAGAATATAACCGTCCAATGTGATTCAATAAAAATATGAGAATAAAAAGAGAAGTATTATTTATAAGAAATATATCGAGGAATTCAAACATTTGAGTGAAATTTGTTGCGTTCATATACGGTCGTTTCTCCAAGTATCCCCGACTCCGACTCGCTGAATACTGATTTCACATTCAGATATTTTCGAAACTATATACAAAGCGTAGACTGTGATGTATAAGTCGAGAATTACGAAAGCATTCTATCAAGAACGTTTAAAATATTCGCTTTTATTCTGCTGAATAAAATGAGACGAGAATGATTATGTGATACAAGAAATTTGTTTATTATAAAAAAGTGTTTTAATGTTGTTGAAAATATATTTTGATGAACTTAATAGAGAGATGATAAATGACTACTTATTAATTATATCTGTGATTCTCTTTATTCATTCCATATAAAGATGTATTTGAAATAAACATATAAAATACAAAGCACAAGAAATTATTATAAAAATGGAAGTATTCTGGTTTCCTCGCCTAGTTGCTCATCATCCATATATTATTTTGATAGTGGTTTTTGCATTTTCATCGATATGTCTAATTATTCCTCTCACGACTGAAAAGCTTCCAGATTTCACAGACCCTCAAATGGTATGTACAAATATGAATCTGTTTTTTTTTCTTTTTTTTTTTTAAATCTGAGAAAGACAATTGATATTTAAAATATGAAACATTATTCATTAATATTTCTCATAGGGATTTGAGGCAAGAGGTACTGTTTTAGCGCAAAGATTCATAGCGTGGCATCATTTAATGGAAGCTACAAAGGCAAGAGGAGAACTTACTGATGATCCTTTCGAATATCATCAATACATACTAAATCAATTAAATCAACAGGTGTGTATGGTATTTTTATTCTTACCTGTTTCAAATTACATATTTTATATATTTATCCAATCAGATAGTTTTATTTATAATAATAATATATATGTATATCTATATATTGTATAACTATAAGAATGAAATAATTAGCAAAATGTATTATACATTAAACTCTTAATTTGATTTTGCAGTCTAATATACATCCACGAAATTATAGTCTATCTACTCAGGGTATTCTCAGAAAAAAGACAAAAAGTAAAAATAAACGAAAAGGGAAGAAATATCAAACGCTACTAAACAATACAAGTTTGAACGAAGCAAGTGATGAGGATAAAGATAAATACGATGAATTAATGGAATTTAAAAATAAGCATGACATAAATGTTATAGTGGATGACAAAAATCAGAATCATAACGATAATTTTTTCTGCAATTTACCAACTTCTTCATATGCTCGTGTTGTAATTGCTGTGGATTCTGAAGAGAAAAATTTATGGTCAATGGAAGGCATATTAGCTCAATGTCATATTGATGCTGTACTTCGTGCAAATACTCACTTTTCGTCTCTCTGTCAGACGCAAGAGCACGATAGTCATAAATGTTGCAGAAGCTGGTCGCCAGCTAACTATGTGGCATTTTTATCCAATCGCAGTTCTTGCTTAGGAGTAACGGAAAATGATCTGAGTAGAGTAAAAACGCTTTTGCAACAGTGCGCTTATTATTACCATAATAAAAAATTATTGCCTAATTGTGCAGAAGATTTCGATTGCCAAAAACATGTGCCAATTGAATGTTACATGAGAAATGCAGCTTATCATTTGCTGCACTATCTTTTGGACGTTAATTTTATTCCGTATCCGGTGAGAGTATGCCTTGCTTTATATCATTCCCTAATGCAAATATTTATACTTATCCATTATTCTAATATTTAATATTGGATTATTACAGAGGATGGATCTGAAAAATACACAAAACTTGACATTGCAATCTGCCATGTTATTTCTTCCAATTGCGGCAAGCTCTGCAACTTTAAATTTTTACAAAGCGATAGAAAACAACGATTTAATGTATGGAAACTTTCATGTTCAAGGCATGCAACTTGGCCTAAAAAGTACATTGTTTGATCGATTATTAGTATCTGACTCAAGTTTGGTACTTATTGGTTTTATCTTTGTTACTCTTTGTATTTGGACATACACTGGCTCTATAGTGTTGACTATAACAACAATTTTCGCAGTGCTATTTAGTCTTGGTATCTCATACGCGATATACACTTTAGTGTTACGTATTCAATTCTTTCCCTTTATGAATCTACTGGCCATTGTTGTTGCTGTAGGTAAGTATTTTTGTATTAAAATATATATCTATATATTATTTTTTAATAATTTTTATACAATTAATATGATACATATTTATTTATAGATATTATAAATACACTATAATACACATTATGATAAAACTGTTACAGGCATTGGAGCAGATGATGCATTTATCTATTGTAAAGTATGGGAATCTGAAAAGCAGCAAAAGCTTTCCAATGGCGAATTAGTACATTTAGTACAAACGACAATGAAACATGCTTTTCCATCAATGTTTGTGACATCTCTCACTACAGCAGTAGCTTTTTTTGCATCAATTGTTAGTAATGTGACTGCTATCAATTGTTTCAGGTACTAATTTGATTGCACATAAATATCATTTTTTTCTTATATATTTAATATGTTCTTATACATACATACATACATACATATATATATATATATATATATATATATATATATATATATATATATAACTTTGTTTATATCTCTTGTGTATACATTCTAATAATTTTGTATACAGTTTATTTTCAGGCATGACGGTTATTGCTAATTTCTTCTTGATGATCACGTGGTTACCAGCATGTGTAGTTGTGTCAGAGCACTATAAATTAAATACTTTATCGCCTATCAATTTTATTACTAGAAAGATTATTCGTCCCCTACGATCCTTGGGAGACAAAGTAACAGTAGGATTTACCTCCTTTCTTACCGGAATAGTGATCCGTCTACGATGGTTGTGGTTACTAAGTTTGGGAACTATGGCGATAGCATGTTGCATTATCGTTTTCCATCATCCGGGTCTGCAACTGTCGGATTATATTGATTTTCAACTTTTCCATTCAACACATCCATTCGAACGATACGATTTAATATATTCGCGGAGATTTTGGTTTGAACGATATGAAATGGTATCTATACGTTTACATTTATTTATATGTGAAATATGTATATATATATATATATATATATATGTGCCTATATTTGATTAATACAGATTGGTAGTGACGCTGAAGTTTTACCATTAACATTTGTGTGGGGCATAAAACCGATCGACAATGGCGATTACCTTGATCCTAACAAAAGAGGAACACCAGACTATGATACAACCTTTGATATTTCTAATCCAAAGTCGCAATTATGGCTCCAACGATTTTGCAAAAATTTACGGAATCAACCGTTTTATCGTAATACTATGGGACCTCTGTTAACGAATTGTTTTATTGAATCGTTACATTCGTGGATGCAAAGAAGTTGTAAAGATCCTATTGACTCGGATATCGAGTACTTACCGTGCTGCAAAAGCAGCAAATTCCCATACAAACCCAATGTTTTGCAACAATGTGCGGCTGAAGCTAGCGCGCAGATACATCGCACGCCTCATTTATGGATTCGGGATGGTGCGATTTCTGCAGGTCTAAAATTTGTGAAAGAACCATTATCTCCGGAAGCGCTGAATGGTACACTCTCGTTTAAACTAACGCCTAAAATTAAAGCACTTGTTGTTGAATATGATAGTATTTACGCGTATAGTCTGTCATTTGCAAACATGGATAAATTTTTTCATCAGGCAAGTGATATTATTTATCGACGATAATTATTTACATATGGACTATAGATAATATATTTTAATCTTTAAATTTGAATTAGGTTGAAAGTTGGATGCAAGATCAATTACGAAGTGCGCCTAGAGGGATGCGAGGTGGATGGTTTGTTAGCAGATTTGAATTTTACGAGCTGCAACGAACTTTGTACGAAGGTACTATATGGGCAATGGGAGTGTCATTAACTTTAGCTCTCATTGTATTAGTGTTGGTTACTTTAAACCCTCTTATCAGCCTATATGCCATTGTTACTATTGGTGCTGCGATAATAGTAACAGTCGCTATCCTCATCCTTCTTGGTTGGAAACTTAATGTCTTGGAGAGTGTTGCAATAACTACAGCAATAGGTAAAGATTGATAAAGGAAGTTTGATTGAGTCATTTATGATGTAAAATGTTCTTGAAGTTGATTTAATAATGTAGGTGCACTTTGTTATAGGTCTCGCTGTAGATTTTAGTTTACATTATGCTGTGAGTTATAAAACATGCATTTCTGAGAGAAAAATAGACAAGGTAAAAGCAGCGCTGCAACAGATGGGCGGTCCAACTCTTATGGCGGCGATTACGAGCGGAGCTGCGGGCGCTTTAATGTTACCTTCTCATGTATTGGCATATATACAAATTGGTGTATTTTTATTACTCGTGATGGGTATTAGTTGGATATATGCCACACTGTTTCTGTGTTCGATGTTAGCAGTTATAGGACCATCTTCACACTTCGCTCAGTTTGAATATTCTAGGTGATAAATTTACATATTTAATTAATCTTTTATCTACATAAGTGCATTTGAGGATTCTAGCAATGCGATATAACACATGCTATGGTATATAAATTATAATAATTAATGATAATCTCTTAAATTACAGATTAAAAATGTTATTGATCTGTTTTCATAAATATGATGATGATAGCGTGGTTGAAGCTGACAAGGATAACAATCGAGCGAGAAAAGCTTATAAAGGACGTGGTATGCTGTCGGAATCGACTCTAAGTACATCCAGCTCTGTATGTCAATTCCATTGCAGTGAATTGGAAACTCTTGCACCAAGACCTCCAACACCACCGTCTCCGTTATCGACATTACTTCGTTGAAATATAATTATCATTATTTAAATCTAAATTATGCCATTCTCTCTAAGAATATCAATTTTTCATCTTAAATCGTGTACTTTTTCAGATTGTGTGTAAAACAACTATTCACTATATGTTATCTTGTATGTAAGTGTGATATCATATGATTAATGTGACTGTTGGCTGTGTTCAAATAGCTTTAAGGTCATTATTCAGATTCATATGATCTATCATTCATCTACACACACACGCGCGCGCGCGAGCGCGCGATGCATATAGATGCATATAAATCAACACACACATACATACACGTACATATATATCTATATACAATTTTATAATATAAAGCTTCCTATATATTAGTAATATAAATATATATACGTATACATACACATTATTTATTGACTATGAAATTAAATTTTAAACTAATAAATATATTGACATCTCTTTTATACTCTATAAGTTTTAGTTGTAATTTGTAAGAATGTTATATTATATAATGTATATAGATATAAATCTAATGTGTGTCACACAAATAATATTGTATGGATTTTGAATCTCTATAATAATCGATATGGTCATTAATCAAATATATTTATGAGCATTATCAGTATTATATGATAACAATGCAAATGTAAATGTAAAAATATTACTATCTATTTTAGATATTTTCTAATTATTTGTCGCATATATTAATTTATATCAGAATAATAATAAAAGTACATTTGTATGTACATATATTTTATACTTTTTTGTGGAATTTTTTATAATATAATAAAACATTGTTTTATTATGTTATAAAAAATTTGATATAGCTTTTTTCATACATGCAGAATGGGAGAAACTATTTTTATCTTGGAAATCTTATGAATATAAGTTAGGCACAGTTATATATTTTGCGAATATGTTTCTAAACTGTATAAAATGATATATTATTAGAATATAAAATTGTATATGTGTGATGTTATATTAATGCCATATTGATGCCATATAATGATGTTATATTTTAAGTAACAGAATGCATTAAATTAAAAGAATTGTAAATACATATGTTATGTGTGTAATGGAATTTAAAATTAAATATAATATTTGATTTTTTGTATTATATATGCTTATCAAATGATCAATTGATTGAATAATATATGTGTGTGTGTATTGAGGCAATGATTGTTATAACTCTATAAAATCATATAATATATATATATAGTATCCTTGTTGAAACAACTTTCGTCCTTGATATGAACGTTTAATTTATCTATGTATATGTTTAATTTTGCAATCTTTTTTGCGCTCATATGTGCGTTCAAAAATCTATTCACTTCGAAATTGTTTAATTGACCAATCAAAAAGAGTAAAAATTTCTTATTTTAGATACTTTGATGAGTTGATTTTTGAACACAACTTTAGAGAAACAATATATATAAATACGAAATTATGCCGGGTACCGAGTATATAAATTGCTATGGAAACAGATATACAAAACATGGGGCATTCTGTGATTATAATTTCCAATATTTGTATCACATATACGCATCTATATATGTGCATCTGTTTTTGTCTGCTTTTGGCCAGAGAACGTGATAAAATGTCAATTTAATAAATTATGAAATTGGCAATTATTTAAGAATTAGGGCAAAGCATGTGTGAAAACATGTAAAGATGAAAGGTCTATTTTAATCAATTCTAGATATGTTTTATGTATATTGATATTATATTACAGATGTTATATCACATAAACGAAAAAGCTAAGATATGTAGTTTGATAAATAAGTATTAAATAAGTTCACAATTCTTTTTTTGTACTAAAGGATACTCATAACAACTTGCAGGCCCTTATGCACGGTTTAAGGTAAAGAATGTTTTTTTTTATTTTATTTAAATATATTTCTGTCGATTTTTATTTTATAAAAAAGTGCCACACACACATAACAATATATCAAAATTTATTGTTTTAAAGATTTAAAGTAATATAAAGTAATAAATCTAACATTAAAATTCAACTTATTCCGTATATAATTGCATGTTATTAAAAAGGATTAAAAGAAGAATTAAAAATTAAAAAGAATCTCAATTCTATATTATTTTTGCTTATTGAATTTTATTTTTATTTTTAATATATATATATTTTTTTTCTTTTTAGAGCAGACCACAAATCTCTTGGAGGACTCGGTACGAGTCGATGGTTGGAAGCACTTTGGGAACCAAGTGCTGGTTTATTTACTTTGCCAGGTGGGCTTGATATGTTGGATGTAAGTGGTGATGGAGATGCTAGGCTTATTTGTGCTGATCTAGGACCAATAGGAAATGACTTGACAAAGGTACACGTACATGCATTTATAAATATAACAAAGTTTATATATATACAATAAATATGTATGTCATTAATTTATATATTTAAATACTGCAAAGAAAATAAGTGAGCGAGAAAGTAGCCATATTTTTCTGCAAATTATGATATATAGATTATTTTATATTCAAGATAATCTTATAAATCTTGAGGACAAAATGTAATTAAATAATGTTAAATTTGTAAATTTTGAAATTCTATCTCTCTCCTCTTGAGAAAGAGTTTTTCTCTTATAACTTATATTTTTTTATAATTTCTAATATATTGTTTGTTTTCTAGATACGAGTGTATAAAGGAGGTGATCAAGTAACCGAACATAATATGATAGATTCACCTTGTGGTGTGGTTGGTTTTTATACAGAAAATGGAGAAATTCGCTCATCTGTAATAGCTGTAGGAGCTGGGGCCAATGTATATATTTTTAAAAACATGAGACCCTTTTTTAAGTATTGTCTACCACACATTGACGCTCATCCAAAAGAACGAGAGGTACATACATTAGTAATGATATAGAATCATTTTATAGGTCAATTTTAAGTATCGTCACGAAGAATAAATTAATAATTTGATGTAGATTTGGCATAAATGTGGATTGGACGAGGAATTGAATGTGCTTACGCTCGCGGACGATTTGGAGCTATTGCTAAAAGAACTTGGAGCATCATTTCTTTCACCTCGCACATTAAAATTTCTGTCTATGGACAGTAATTTACGATTGAGCTTTGCGGAACAGTATAGAAGAATTCCGCTTGTCAAAGCCAATGCCCTAACAGCAATTGCAATCATCCGGAGGGATTCGTGGAACGACCCTGCCAGTAGTTGTCTAATATTAGGAACCGAGGTTGGCGAAATTCTCATCTTGGATCCCAGGTATTTTTCTTGCATAATTAAAACGAAATGCGCGCGTTCGTGAAATAATATTTCATATTGAATCATATTCGTATGAATATTGTTTATCTCTGTGTTATGGATATTATTTAATTGCCGCACAGAGCATTTTCAATTATGGATAAACATCAATTGGAGTGGCCACCAGTGGCATTTGCCAGTTGTGGTTTATGGACTGGCGATGGTCGCATAATGGTCATCGGAAGGGATGGGAAAATAGGAGCGATTAGGAGGGGAAGTCCTGTGAAACTTTGGGAAACATTGCCAGCGCCAGCAGTAGCTATTTCCGTTCTTACTTCTGAAGGTGCGGCAGTAGCTGTTATGGATGGTACTTTAGTAGGATTTTCAAAAAGGGTATGTTTGAATATATATCTTTTCAATATTGTCAATCAAGTACACAAATTTGTGTACTTGATTGACAATAATATGTATGTGTTACACTTTTTTGAATATGTAAATTTTGCACACAGGGAATAAAATTATGGTACATCAATATTCCTGGCATAATATTAGATTTAGTGAGTTTACCAGTACCGCAAAGCGGACTGTCTTTATTAGCTGTAAGCACAGCAGGCTATGGAGTGCGCATTTATGACGGAAAACATCACGTGGATACAGTGAAGATTATGGAGCCTGTATCTGCCCTTAAGGTACTTTTTATATAAAAATATATTTTACTGCAACAAAATTGATGTAAATTTACATGTGTATGTTCTTGATATAAGCATAAATAAACAATTTATAAACATAGTACGGACGAATGGGACAAGAAGAACGAACAATAGCTATGATTACTGTCGGCGGTGGCTTATGTATGAAGATTTTAAAACGCACTGCTGATTTTAATGTGAACAATTCAATGTCGAATTCGTCATCATGCAATACATCGAAGTTTTCGATACCGAAGAAAACACGACTATTCGTCGATCAAACGATAAGGGAGAGGGCCGAAGCGAAGAAAATTCATAACACCTTTCAGCAAGGCTTTCTTCGTTTACGCTTAACAACCGCTAAACGAGCATTCGAAAATTTAAGCGAAAATCAAGCAGCAGGACCGAATCCTGTTACATTAGAGGCAAATGTCCTCGGTTTGGGTCCCAATTACATGATTCGTATTCTAGTGACAAATATCTCTGAAGGTTTATCCTACACAGAATTATATATTCTCTGCAGATCCGAAGATACCGATGTGAATCCTTGTGTGATAGATTTGCCTTTGCTTCCGAGTGCTATACCCATACCTTTAACCGTTAGCGCAAACTTAAAAGGTCAAATATCGGGAAAGATTAAGATATTACTGTGCAAGAAATCAAATCCAAAACCTTTAGGGGTAACGACTGTAATACTTCCAACTGCTGAGGAAGATTTTGAAATTTGAAGAATACATTTATCTAAATTTTTTAAATGAAAATTATATCATTCTATGTTAGATTTATCACTTTTTAGAATAGAAAATTTGTCTTTGATGCCTTTGGTTGCACGTCCATATCAGTGATCCATACTGATCTATATGTGATTTAAAAACTTTAGAAATACCAATAAAAAATAAATCTTATTATTTTCTTATTCTCTTATCTTATTCTATTTCTTCTAGTAGTGATTATAAATACTTCTTAGTTTTATTCTTTATTTTTTCTAATAGTTCTTGATTGTATCTCGTTATATTTGAATTTTTAATATAAGATAAGATTTTGTATTAGATGGTCTATTAGAGGAGTGTTCTATTTGAGCAAAAGTTTTTAAGCATTTGATTGATCAATCAGGACATTTTTGTCCTTGTTTTGAATGATTAATCAAACGATTCGAAACTTTTACCTATAATTTATAAAATCATATGGTATTTCACCACCGAGTGGCGCTACGATTGATTAAAATTTTTTATCTACTCTATATTTGTTTTGTATGAATGTATATGTGTGATAGTGTGATGTATGATAGTTTATAAAATATGGCGGACTCTGCAGGAAATTGGTGTCTCATCGAGAGTGATCCTGGTGTTTTTACGGAATTGATTAAAGAATTTGGTAAGTACATTTCCAATTATTTCAGATTATATTGATGTAAAATAAAATTGATTTAATTTATAGTAGAATCTCTATGCATTATTTTTATAACGTGATTATATGAATTGTGGTTGTTAAGGTTAGACATTCGGGAATAGCAAATTGTAATGCTTTTTTTTCAATAAGGAATTCGGAATTTCTTTTTATTTCATGAATATAGGTTGCAAAATCGATTCACATTAGCATAAGTATGTGCGTGAATGTGTGTGTATATATATATATATATATATATATATACATATCACACACACACACACACATATATATTATAATCTTTTCAGGTGTCAAAGGAGCACAAGTGGAAGAATTATGGAGTTTGGATGATGAACAATTTGATGATTTGAAGTAAATTTATTTTCTCATAATATAAGTACAATTTTTATTATTTAATTTAAAAAACAGTTTATGTATGAAAGATTAGATATCTTTAATATGACTATATATCTTTGTAACTATACTTCCTGTAAAAAACTATACTTTTTTTTTGTAATCTTTATAATTATATTTGTTCGTGTGTACTTTTATACTTTTGCTTTTCTTTATAGCAAGATTGTATATTTGTTTTAAATGCACAAAATATGAAACATTTATAATAAATAATAAAATAGTAACATGTTAATAATTGTATACATATATATATATATATATATATATATTAATAATTTAAGAGATTAACACACATAACACATTAATTTTATATGATTTATGTTTATAGCACTATTTTTCTTATATATGTACTTATTTCTTTATACTATTTTAATTATATTTATACATACACACACACACATACCATATTTATATATATATATACAATATTAAATGTTATAATTTTTGACAGGCCTATTCATGGTTTAATATTTTTATTCAAATGGGTACAAGATGATAAATTATCAGGAAATATTGTGCGCGATAATAGATTGGACAAAATATTTTTTGCAAAACAGGTACGTGTATGTAATCATAATTTTATGATTATTTAATTGAATTTATATTATGAGATAATTATATTGATTTATGTGAATTATTTGTGCGCTCATATAGAAAGCAGATTTTTATAGATTTTATTTATAAAATAATGATATTAATGATAATAATGATATATGTTTAGGTAATAAACAATGCCTGTGCAACACAAGCAATATTGAGTGTTTTATTAAATTGTAAACACTCAGACATATCTTTAGGACCAAACTTAGAGGAATTTAAAAATTTTTGTCAAAGCTTTGATGCAAGCATGCGTGGACTTGCCCTTAGCAATTCTGATGTTATAAGAGAAGTGCACAATTCTTTTTCCAGGTATGTATCCTTTAGTTAGCTGTTCAACAGTTATTAATACCATGAATGATTTTGTATCGTAAATCCAAATTTTAGACAGACTTTATTTGAATATGACTCAAAGCAGGCATCTAAAGATGATGATGTATTTCATTTTGTGAGTTACGTTCCGATTGATGGTCATTTGTATGAATTGGATGGATTAAAAGATGGTCCGATTGATTTATGCCCATGTCCAATGGGAGAACAATGGGTACAAGCTGCAAAGCCTATAATTCAAAAACGGATAAACAAGTAAGTCATAATATATAGCTACTTCATTAACTCTATAAATAAAATTACAAATGTTATTATAAATACAGATATAATGAAGGCGAAATCCATTTCAATTTGATGGCTATAGTAACAGATAGAAAAACTTTATATGAAAGACAAAAAGCTAATGTCTGCGATCCTGCAGAGCTAGAACGTTTGCAAACACTAATTGAGGAAGAAATAAGAAAGTCGAAAAGATACCAAATAGAGAATATTAGAAGGAAACATAATTATTTACCACTTATTATGGAACTTTTGAAGATTCTTGCTAAAGAAGGCAAACTTGTACCTTTGTATCAAAAGGCAAAGGACAAAGCACTCGAAAAGGAGTCGAAGAAAAATAAGGTGTGAATTTATCTAAAGAAAAAAAAAATTTAATTTTAAGTGATTATTGCAGAAGAAAATAATTCACACTGTATCAATCTTTTTTTTTTTTTTTTTTTTTTTTTTTAATAAACAGTTATTTACATAATGTTTATCTTTCCATTTTTATTCTCCCCATACATGCACACGCACACACACATATGCAACAATTTAAAATACTTATTTAGAGTAAAATAATAGCTTTGTATTTTTTAATATCTAGGAGTATTAAGATAATACACTGTAGAATATTTATTAGTATTACAATCAACTTCTTAATTTTCGATATCAGTTATAATTGCATTGTCACTGTCTTCTTCATTTAGTAAATAAACCTTTTTATTTTTGTAAACAATTCTAGGTAAGAACTTCTCTGTTAAGGCCTCTTTAATTTCGGGAATTTTAGTATGATATAGATATTCTACAACATCTGCAAATCCAATTTTTTCCTATATGATTCCATTTGTAATTTTTAGAAATATTATTAAATATTATTTTATATTACCAGCAAAATTTTCCATATTATTCATATTACATTCTTGAACTAGATAAAAAAAGACTTTACAAAGAAATACTGCAGTTGCTCCATCAAAATATTGTGCAACATTGGACCATATAATTTCACGAGTATTTGCTATTCCTTTTTCATAGATACTGCAATAGTGAATTGTACATATTTATATGTGAAATCAATTTGTATATTTGTTATAATAAATATGCAATAAATTTAATGTAATACTTACTACTCAATTAACTTTATCTTAATATCACTTAAATAAATAGGACCTGGACTAAATAATTGCAAATGCAATTGATTTTGCCAAAATGTTTTTAAAATGTTTTCATGTATATTTAGTTTCTCTTTCATTTTCTGCCACACCGGCTTTGGAATTACAGCATTTTTTAATTCTTTTATATCCTCACTTAATGTTATATTAAGTAAAATTTTTATAAATTTTTTGACCAATGGTAATGTCCATTTAATGTTTGATAATGCTGCAATGAAATTAAACAAATTTTATAATATACAAATGTAAACTTGTTTTAATATCTAAAAAGAAAGAGAGAATTATAAATATAATATATTCGATAATATAAAATATTACAAAATACATACATTCTATTTGTAAATCATCTTCAATCTTTTTAAGATATTGATATCGTTTAAAAATTGATCGTCTTGTTCGTCTTAATAACATTGCCAATTCAATATATTTAGTATCACGCTTATCAAGATGTTTATTCTGTATATACATTAAAATTTTTTTATCTTCTTTTGATGTATACCTGAAACAGAAAAATTATTATATATGTATTAAAATATATGTAAGAATCCAAGTTCAATTTAAAATTTATATCGTACCGAGCGTAAGTGATCTTTTTACAATATAATACTTTGAATCTGGAATAAACACTGTATAAAGTCCGCCAAGGTAATCCATTTGCCAAAAATTGTACAAATTTCTGTCTTTCTTTTAAATTGCCTATATAATATTTTCCATTATGCCTCCAATTAAAAAATGGTTTAACCATGTTCGTGTCCCAATCATGAAGCTATATATATATATGTAGTATATATAAGATGTTATAACATATTAATACATAAAATTATATTACATGCTATGTATGTACATTTATAGCAAATAACTATATACTTGGCAAAATGTTTCCCAGTTTTTTTTGATAATGTTATCTTCCTTAGGTGAATATAATCCTTTTCGGAGTGGTCCATATTTCTCAAATAATTTTCTCTGTAGCCTTGTTGGTGCATGAGATCCGGTAAGCTCTATTTTATGTTGCGGAGGCACTTTATGTATTAGTTTTATATATAATGCACGCAATTTCTGTATATACAAAATAATTAAAATTTTAATTAACACGATAAAATAAATAAATCATATATAGTATCCAAAATATATCAATTGACCTTTATGAGAGAAAGTGGCAATTCTTCCCAATCTTTTATATTTTCCAATTCTTCTAAAAGATGTTCTTCTTTTCTATTTAACTTATGTTTTAGTTTAAAAGAATTATTACCATTACTAATTTGTTGGTTATCAACAGATATTGACTTTTCTGATTCTATTGAAGATTGTGATTCTGAATCCATAAGTGTTATGTCTGTGTTTGGTTCTTCGCAACTGCTAATTAAAAGTGGATCTATGGCTGGATCTTTATTTATACTTACTAGGCTATCATCAGTCTCCTGTGTAATATTAATATCCATTAAAGACAAAATATCTGATGATATTTTAATGTCTTCAAAAAATATTACAGAATTTAAATCATGTGATAATTTAACGTCTTCAAGTTCGTTAAAATTTTCTGTACTGTTTAATTCTTGTTTAAACATATCATAATCACTACTAGTGCTAATTGTTTTTTTTCTTTGTGTACATACATTCATTTCAGTTGTATTGGCAGATTGTAAGAACTTTTTCTCTTCTTTAAACATTGAACTTTCAAATATGTCTTCTACTAAAGTAAATGCGTTCTCACTATTTCGAGGAATATTTATATTTTCATCCTTACAATTTGTATAAGAATGTTGAAGATCATCTGTCTTGTTAGCACTATTATGTATATTTTCCGTCTTCATAGATACGATCCCATGTGGTTTTAATTGATTTGGCACATTATTACAGGGATTATCTATTCTTTCATTTTCACATTTATTTATGTCCATTGTTTTTTTTTTTTATATTGTCCACTATATACTTTATTTTCTTTAATCTTATTATTTAGGTTAACATGTGCGATGACAGATATGTGATTACAAGATTTTTACACATAGTTTCATTACAGTTCATTTTTATTTAAGTAATATTAATTTATTTAACTTGTCTCAATATCATATATACACTGTAATTTCGATTATCTTTCTGTATCTTTTTTATATCATTCTTTTTATCATTCATTCATATAAATATGCACTTAAAAAAATTTTTTTTTCTGTATACGATTTTGAATCGATCTTATACGAATCGTATTTTTTAGACTCGATCTATTCATGTATCGATTCTTAATCTGGCGATCTGAAAAATTGATTCTTTAGAAAAAATCGGCAATCCTAGTATGCGGCAACGTTTGCCGCGCGATCGCTGATACATGCCATACAACGTAAACACATAAATTTACAATTTTACCATAAGAGCAAAAAATTATTTGGCTACTGCGTCATTTTTTTCTGTGTTAATAAAATAAAAGTGTTTGTAAAAATTTAAAATATATAATTTGTTTAATAGGGGATAAAATATTAATTAGTTCAGATTAATATTACTATTAAAGTAATAATGAGTGGTGAAATAAAATAAATTTTTCGAATAAAATTTTGATTTAATTGTATTACTAGAGAAAAGACTGAGAGAGGCCATGCCGCTGTTTTCCGAAAGACTCCTTTTCTAGCTAATACAGTAGCGCGAACTGAATCCATTTTTAGATCCGGCGGAATTACATAGCCAGGTTCACTTTTCGGTGCCACGGTAAAACGGCCAGTTGGTACATGTCCGTGCTAAATCCTAAAATAATTATGGATAAAAAATGCGGAAAAATATTATACATTAATGTTTTATTAGTTGCGCGTGATGTTTTTTCATTTTGGTAAATACTACGGCCAGCGATAATAAGTTATTATTGAAATCCTTTTATGTACATGCATATATACATGCATGTGAAATAAAAAATAAATTTTCTTCAATCAATCTTCTTAATAATTCTTTTCCTAATTTTTAAATATAACATATGTAGAAGATATTTACGATAAATTGCTTTCATTTCTTTCTTATTCCCGAAACAAGATTATCAACCATTTTAAGCAATATAAAATTATGTTTTTAATTTATATAGCTTGTTATAATTATTTAATTAATTATTAATTATATTATTTAATTAATCTTTTAATTTATAAATTTAGTTGGATGCACTAATGCGCATCGATGCACATTAAAAGGTATTATATACAAATTTATATAAACATAAGTAATTAGAACAATAAGATAATTAATACTACAAGTCTTTTGAAAATAAACACATGACAATATAAATACGCTCCATTTAAAATTATTTTCGCTACAAGAAGAAAAAGATTTTTCACTCACATTTATCCTCTAAATGCTTCGGAGAGAAAATAGTGTCAAACGGAGCGCATTTATTGAATATACATATATAAAAACTTTTAACTATAAAATTATTAAAAACTATAAAATTTTTATATTTCTTATATTTTTGAACGTAATTTTATTTCATTCATAAGATATTTGCAAATGAAATGACAAAACAAAAACGCGACATTATTCGGATAAATTTTAATTAGATACAAATTTAAAAATTAGATAAAAAATTTTTTTCCTTTTCTAAGTAAGAATTATTCATTAATCCATTAGAATTATTTTCAAAAAAATTGCTTTTTAAAATAAAATATAAATATATATTATTACTTTATATAGGTATAATATTTCCGGAATATATATGTGTCATATTACCATAGAAAATAAAACTTTTATATTATATATATTTAAAAATAATTTGAATGGATTAATGATATTTTTGTGATTAAAATGATACCAAACACGATGACATAAAGCGAATAATTTTTACTTAAATATTTGTGATCAAAATTTTTATTATTAATTTAACTAAAAATTATCTAATTGATGTTGTGTTTGATGTCATTTTAGTCGCAAAAATCTCATTAATCCATTAAAATTATTCTCAAGCCGAGATAAAATTCAAATAAGAATCTTTTTTAAAGTAAAAATTGAAGTGACAGAAATCTAAATTATAAATTATCGTTTTGTTGCAATCTTTACGGACAATAATTATTTCTTTAACAACAAATAGGATCAAATATATTTTGTTCGTGCATAATTTGATTTTTCGATGATCTAAATATAATTTGGATTAAGAACGTACTATAAAACGATCGAATCGCAAAATCCATTAATTAACATAACGATAAGCTTCGCGATACATTAATTGTTTAATAAATAATTGAAAATACTTATATAATTTAATATTTTGCATATATATTTTATAGTACGTAAAATAATTTGGCAGCAAATTAATAATAACTAACATGGTATTTGGCCTTGGTAACGTAAACACCGACGTAAACATTGGCGCGCTATCGTTCACGGCTTTGTTATTATTCATACAGCGATACTTGAATAGAAACTTGAATAGAAAGTAGTGGGGCGAGACCCTCAAATTTCTTTCGTATTATCATTCGCACGGCGACACTCGAGCAATATACAATGGTAACAGTGAGACACTCCGTTAAATTTCTTAAACGCGATCATGACAAGTATCGGGAAATAAATTGATAAAATTAATAATTAATCTTTGACGTGCGGACGGATGGCTTATCGCGTGCGTCGATTTCGTTTTCTCCCGCTTCCGCTTAATCTTTGCTCGAAGTAATCGGTGAATTCCCGACTTGTCGACTCGAAGTGCGATTCTCACGTGAAGCGGGGTTCGATCGTGTCGAAATTCGAAAGTGCGGGAGTGTTGTTTAAAGTATCGCGCGTGTGAATCAACCTGAGGAGGAGGAGGGGGAGGAGGAGGGAGGCCTAGGAGAGGCATCGGGCATTGGTGGAACAACCCTGTGGTAAGTAATTTGTTATTTGTATATCAATTATTTATTAATTGCGTACAATTTACGTACAATTTAATTTAAACAATTGATCGCGTAATTTGGCTTTTCATTTATGTGATTTAGACAAGAGAGAATTAGAGAAAAAAATTTTTATACGGAAGCTATAATCTTGTAAAAGTTTCTACTTTTAGATTATAGCTTGTATATGGAATTATTAGTAGTAGTGTTTTTTTTTTTCAAAATTTATAAAATTATTCTATTAATCTGCATATTATTGTATGTATCGAATATAAAATTCAATGCGTATAATAAATTTTTAAAATATTAATTATTTTGAGCGTTGCTACAATTTAGATCTTCTATTTGCGTGTTACAGAGCAACGTAGCGACCTTGACATTCTGAGAGGAGGAGGAGGAGGCCTAGGAGAGGCATCCTGCATCAGCGCAGCAACCTAAGGGTGAGTATTTATTATTTGTATTCTGTTTGTGATAAAAATCGCATACGCGTATTAATTCGATCTAATTATTTGAATTAAACAAGAGAAAATTAGAAAGAAAAGACTTTTACATAAATCCGATAAATGTTTTTATTATTAGAAAAAACAGTCTTTTTAGAATTTATAAAATTATTATCGTACGCATGGGATATATATAAAATTTGTCACGTAAAATAATAATTTTTTTGAAATATTGATTATATTTTGGGCTCTGCTATAATTTGAATTTTTATATTTGCATGTTACAGACAACGTAGCCTCAAGACCAACAACTCCGCTGTTGCGCATCAGCGCTGGTGAGTGACAAACTTTTATTTAATTTTAAAGTAACGGATTTGTAGAAATTGTAAATGTAGATTGTAGATTGCAAATAAATCCGTTATTTTTAAATGGATGAGCTGAAGCAGATGAAGTTGAATAACTTTTAATAAGTTCTTCTGATATGCATTGCATCTATTGCAAAAATAAATTAAAGTATAAATTGAAAAAAGAAGATTACAGAAAACATTTTTCTTCCAATTTGTAGATTTTATCTAATTTATTGAATAAAGAACGCTAGTAATTTTATCAATTATATACATATGATGGGGTAACTCGTAACGCGCGCCGATCTTGCCCTAATTTCTTACAGCTCATCCATATCATAGAATTTGTTTCTAGACATTGTTTTTAAATTTTCTTTTAACTGATATAAAAGAGACCAAATGATCAATTAATTAAATTATCTATCATTATAATATGATAATAAATGGTATAAATTAATCTTATTTTATTATAAATTATATATTATATATTATGTATTATTATATAAATTAAAATGATATATTATATATATGTATTATTATATTATTAAATAAATTATAGATTAAAATTGATTAAAATTTATATATTTATCATAATTTATTTTAATTTTTTAATAAAAATTTTGATCGATAACTTGTTTTTGTCTCAGTTAAAATAAAGTTGTATTAAAATAAACGTCTAACAAACGATCGTAAAATCACACGGTTGTCATCAAAGGAGTGTGTGTCTCCTTTTTCGATCTCTGATTAGAAAGATCGATTCAGAAAATGGCCAGGAACAACGAAAGGTAGGTCTAACTGGCCCGAAGAATGGATATAGTCTACACAAAATAGGTGGCTAATACTGGCTACAATAGGCGGCTAAAATGCGTAGCGAGAGGTACGTAAGATACGATTAGGATCACGCGATTAGGGCACGCGAGTAGGGCACGCGAGTAGGGCGCGCGATTAGGGCACGCAAGTAGGGTGCGCGGTTAAGGATAAGTTCTCCAAATCTCCGTTGGTTCAGCCGACAAGTAGGGTTGTTAGGGCTATAAGAACTATTAGGATATTAAGGAAAAAGCTAGAAATAAGATTAAAATATATAACAATAAAATCCAACTTAAATTTTATTTTTAAAATTGAAAAAAATAAACCACGATGATATTATAAAACATAACATGTTATAATGTATATTTTATGTTAAAAATGTTACAAATTTATATATATATATATATAAATAGGCTCGTGGCTATATTAAGGCAAAGCGTTAAGAGAATAAAGACAATTATGTTTAAACGTAGTAATATCTATACGAAATAACGCATGTTAGAAATATTCCGAAATAAATATCACGATTAGAGGTATCTATCATAGGATATGTGTAAAGACAAGATGAGCATGCGCGATTGGATTAAGTTTGAGAATAAAAAGTGATCGGGATAAGAGAGAAGAAAAAGATAGAGAAATCGTAACTCCGTTCCGGGAATTGAGACTCGAGCATCGTTCCGAGAATTCGCCCTAGAAGTGTTCGGGGACTCGAGGTGAAGATAGCAGCGACACCGTGCGAAGCGCGAATCAAAAATCATCTCAATATTTTTGTCAGTACTTGCGGTGCGCGCGAGGAGAGATGGTGCCGCGAAATGGTAATTGTATTTGTCGAATTTCCTCGAATCATGCACTTTGCACTATCTTCGCGACAGTTACAGCATTGCCATCATTATAATCGATCCGAATCAGTAAAATATAATCGCGAATCGAAAAAAGGATTAGACGAATTAGTGTACTAAAATCTTTCGAAGAGCTAGACAGAGGTTTGCGAATATATTAATACAAAATGTTGAGAATAAAACGGTTATGTAGACGTATTACGTATATTATCAGAAATATTCCGAAATAAATATATTACGATTATCTATTATAGTGCATAAAGGCAACACGAATACGCGCGATTGCGGTAGGTTAGAGTTAGAGAATAAAAATTGATCGGGATAAGAGAGAAGAAAGAGAGATAGAGCGACCGTAGCTGGATTCTAGGAATTCAGGCTCAAGCTCGTTCCGAGAATTCGCCCTAGAAGTGTTCGGGGACTCGAGGTGAAGATAGCAGCGACACCGTGCGAAGCGCGAATCAAATCATCTCAATATTTTTGTCAGTACTTTTGCGGTGCGCGCGACGAGAGATGGTGCCGCGAAATGGTAATTGTATATTCGTCGAATTTTCTGTAAAATCGTGCACTTTGCACTGTCTTCGCGACAGTTACAGCATCGCGTTCATTTATAATCGATCCGAATCAGTAAAATATAATCGCGAATCGAAAAAAGAATTAGACGTATTAGTGTACTAGAATCTTTCGAAGAGATAGACAGAGGTTTGCGAATATATTAATACAAAATGTTGAGAATAAAACGGTTATGTAGACGTATTACGTATATTATCAGAAATATTCCGAAATAAATATATTACGATTATCTATTATAGTGCATAAAGGCAACACGAATACGCGCGATTGCGGTAGGTTAGAGTTAGAGAATAAAAATTGATCGGGATAAGAGAGAAGAAAGAGAGATAGAGCAAGCGTAGCTGGATTCTAGGAATTCAGGCTCAAGCTCGTTCCGAGAATTCGCCCTAGAAGTGTTCGGGGACTCGAGGTGAAGATAGCAGCGACACCGTGCGAAGCGCGAATCAAAAATCATCTCAATATTTTTGTCAGTACTTGCGGTACGCGCGAGGAGAGATGGTGCCGCGAAATGGTAATTGTATATTCGTCGAATTTTCTGTAAAATCGTGCACTTTGCACTGTCTTCGCGACAGTTACAGCATCGCGTTCATTACAATCGATCCGAATCAGTAAAATATAATCGCGAATCGAAAAAAGAATTAGATGTATTAGTGTACTAGAATCTTTCGAAGAGATAGACAGAGGTTTGCGAATATATTAATACAAAATGTTGAGAATAAAACGGTTATGTAGACGTATTACGTATATTATCAGAAATATTCCGAAATAAATATATTACGATTATCTATTATAGTGCATAAAGGCAACATGAATACGCGCGATTGCGGTAGGTTAGAGTTAGAGAATAAAAATTGATCGGGATAAGAGAGAAGAAAGAGAGATAGAGCAAGCGTAGCTGGATTCTAGGAATTCAGGCTCAAGCTCGTTCCGTGAATTCGCCCTAGAAACATTCGGGGACTCGAGGTGAAGATAGCAGCGACACCGTGCGAAGCGCGAATCAAATCATCTCAATATTTTTGTCAGTACTTTTGCGGTGCGCGCGACGAGAGATGGTGCCGCGAAATGGTAATTGTATTTGTCGAATTTCCTCGAATCGTGCACTTTGCACTATCTTCGCGATAGTTACAACATCGCCATCATTATAATCGATCCGAGTCAGTAAAATATAATCGCGAATCGAAAAAAGGATTAAACGTATTAGTGTACTAGAATCTTTCGAAGAGCTAGACAGAGGTTTGCGAATATATTAATACAAAATGTTGAGAATAAAACGATTATGTAGACGTATATTGTTAAAAATATTCCGAAATAAATATCACGCGATTAGGAGATATCTATCACAGCGTGTAAAGGCAAGATGAATATGCGCGATTGGATTAGGTTCGAGAATAAAAAGTAATCGGGATAAGAGAGAAGAAAGAGATAGAGAAATCGTAGCTCCGTTCCGCGAATTAAGACTCGAGCATCTCTCTCTCTCTCTCTTTCTCGTTCCGAGAATTCGCCCTAGAAGCGTTCGAAACTCGACGCGAAGATAGTAGCGACACTGTTCTAAGCGCGAATTAAGATACCGTAATATTTTTTGTCAGTATTGTCGCGTTGCGCGATGAGTATTGAACCTAAATCTAAACATTCGATTAGGGATCGAATAAAGTAATAGATTGCAAACGACATCGCGTGCGAGGATTATTGCGGTTATGTTCGACAGTTAGCTTGAATCGCGGATAGTCTATATAATCCGTCGATTTGAATAAAAAGATTTATTATACTAATGAATCGAGAATATCATTCGATATCGTGAAAACCGTAATTATCGTTTAACGCGAAACGCAACGAAATGCAAAGTGCTTCGCGTAAATCTCGAAAATCGCGTACAAATATCGCATCGCGTGCGTTGTGTCTAATATTTATAGTGCAAAGGTGTTATGTGTGGTGTAAAATGCATACGTGAAAAGTGTATATCGTGAAAAAGCCATAGGAATATAGTGCAATTGGAATATTTTCTCTATTGAAATATCAGTGTAATATATATATATATATTGGATTTACGAATGTTAATCCAATGAAGACAGACGCTGCAGTTTTCACGGTCACGGTCTTGGAAAATTGTGAGTTATCGTATAAAAAATATATAAAATTTATATAAAAGAATTGATGCAAAATTTATCGTAAGAAATGAATAAGTTAGGATAAATAGTATATTTCAAATTATTATTATTCTTTTTTAATTTATAAAAAATTTATTGGACAAACACTATTGATAGAAATTTTTTATTGATAAAAATTATTGATTAGAAAATTAGCAGATATTATTTGTATAATAATAATAATATATTTTAATAATGGATATTAATATATATACTTTAAATATATAATATTATTTTTTCTACATATGTGATTTTTACCAATAACATTTAAGATCTTGGTATCTTATTCCTCTGATTCATTTGTCATGCATTAAGTATCGAGTGATTTTAATCGTATAAATATATAGATTAAATTATAATTTTCTTACTCCAACGGTTTTTAATTTATTATAATTCGTAATATATATATTTAAACGCGGTATTCTTTTCAATAACTCGAAAAAACTATAGATTGTAGATAAATTCGGATATTCGGATAGATTCGTTTATTACGTTCGTTGTACATAAAAAAAAAAAAAAATAATAATAATAAAATAAAAAAAAACGATTTATCTTTGAAAGAGATCGAAACGTTGAAAAGAGCATTAGGGAAAGTTTGCGAGTGAAACAATTACAATAATATGCTAATTCGAGGATTAGTAGATATCGTGATACTATCATCGTTAATAATGAAGTAATGACAAGACTCTCGTAACGCGCGCGTCAATTTTATTGAATTAAATTGATAAGAACCGCCTTGATATAAAGGAGCGTGTTAAGATACGCGCGCTCGCTTGCTCGCGACCTTATCCTTTAATTATAAAAAAAAATCTCATTAGAAAAATGCGCGGGTTGCGCAAATTACGAGCGGCTGCGTTCAGCTCCGATGTGCATTATCTGCGGATTTGCATATCGCGTGCTCGTATATGCACGCGCGTGGAAAGGGACGCGCGAATACAGGCGTCGGTCGCCGGAGTGCTGGATGTTTGTACAATATAAAGAATTATAGGGTACGACGATTTCTTTTGCACTCGCTCTCTCTCTCTCTCTTTCTAATTGCTGATGCTGAAAATTATTCTTTCTGCACGCGTTCTTGAAATTGCCGGCCGCGACGGCGGCAATGTGATTTGATACAGCTAGGCGATCTATAATCAATTTGATGACGGATGTGTATATAATATTTTACAACGAAGAGTGTTTCTTTGAGTGTTCGTCGTTTATTTTATTTTATTTTTTTTTTTTTTTTAATAACAAATTTTTCGACAAATCTAAGATTATTTCTTTGGCGAAAATTTTTAAGAAAATTTTTTTCGGTATAATAATTCTTAGATCTAATCAAGTAAATTAAAAAGGACATTATTTAGGAAGAGGTTAATTTTTTTATTAAAACTTGAAGGGAGAGAAAATGAATATTTCTAATATATTTAATAGAATTTTTTTTTAAATGTTACTTTTATTATAATTTATTATAGTATCACTATTTGATATTTTTTTTATATGTAAATTTTAGATTTAAAGATATAAAAGATTTATTGTTGATATATCTAGTGAAATTTTTAAAAATAATACCTTTATCGTAATATAATATTAATTTGATACCTTTTATATATAAATTTGAAAATATATTACTGATTTTTGCAAAGCATTAGTACCTTCCCTACAGATCTGTAGAGCTTATGTATAATTGATTGTTCTTTTTTTTTTATTTTCTCACGTAAATTTATTTTCTCTTTGAAAACGAGCGAGATTATAGTCGAACTTATAATACGTTTGCTGCATTTCTTCGTTGCTTGCCGGATTGCCTGATAGCTCCCCGTTCTAGTTTCGGTAACTTCCATGAAAGTTCGTTGCCCGTTTCAATCGTTATTTATTCAAGTTTTGTTTGCGCTCTGTCTGAGACGTATTTGTATCCTACGTGAGTAACGATGGAGACTCGCAATAGCAGGAATATAGAAGGCGGAAAAAAAAAACAGTTCATGTAAGATATTTCAGCATCAGACGTATGATTATCGCAATTTTTTAAAATAGATTTCTTTATAATAATAAAAATAACTTTCTGCAAAAAAAAAATAAATGTAAATCCTATAATCGCGCGGTAAAATTTTCTTCAACTTACATGTATATTAAAGATAAATTCAAAAATTGTGCGTTTTATGTGTAATATCAGGTTTTTCTTACGATGAAGAGAGAATAATATATGTTAGACATCATTTTTTAAACATTTATGTGTACGCAACACGATTCGCTAGATTCCCCGCTAATTATCAATTGACAAATACAAAGCCATTGTCCAATCTCCTTTTTGGTTTCTCTCGTCCTCCCTCGAATGAACTGCGAGAGGACACACTCCTGGGTCCTCTTGACGGCCGATCGATCCGTTCTAGTCCCAAGCACTTCAAATAGTGCGATCGTGGTATGCGTTCAGGAATGGCAATAACGTTGATAGGATAGTAATATGATTATCACCTGTGCAAGGGCCGATAGTGATGCTACACGTATAATTAGAGACAGGATTGAAGGGGCGGAACGAGAGATGAGGATGGGACGGGGGAAAGGGAGGAGGGAGGTGGGGGAGGGGAGGGGAAAGAGGAGGAAGAGAGGCAAGGATATGCGCAAGTATAATGTCATGCAAATACAGCTCATCACTTGGTCCACCAGGAATGGAGTGCATTAATCCGCTAATGCACATGGGTACCGTAAAATTAGATTCGGCCAGATTTAGTTGGAAATGCGATATTTCGGTGTCGACCAAATTCTCTCAACAGCGTAACGAGAATGCCGGAAAGCGTAACACGGGGTAGCGTAACGCGGTGCGGCTCTTGTAATGCGACGTGGCGTGAAACGTTGTTACTTGTCAGTCGGATTAATGACGATGTATCGCATCCTCGATCGCGATGGCGTTGCTCTTAAATCCGCCTCGCCTCCGTTCCGTGATCGTTGAATCAAAAATATACGCGGATCGAGGCGATGCCGCCGTTGACATGGCGCGACTATTTATTTGATCCTCGCTCTGCATCACGTATATTAATATTTATCAATATTCATGCGTCGAGTTAGTTGTTAGTTGTTACGCGCGATTCCGAGATTGCACGTGATATTATCGATACTCTTAAATATCGCCGCGATACCGGCAGAATCTTTCGACGATGAGTTCGTCGACGTTCCAACAGATGGCTGTAGGATGACGCATTTTACCATCGTCGAATTTGGAAATATCTCGTTAATTACTGTTGAAACAAGGCAAAAATAAAATATAATATCCTTTAAAGTATTTTAGGATTATTATTTTATTATAATTATTGATATTAATTTATTGGACACTATAAGCGAGAAAAATTATATAATAAAGACATTGATGCAAATATTGACATTAGAAATCATAGTTAGCTAATGTCGCGTTAAAATTTAAAGTGAAATAGTTTGAAAATGTTTTATAAACATAATGAGAGATTTTATTTGAATGTAGAGAAATGCTGATGAAAATCTTTTTCTGACTTTCGCGGATATATTCCCGTTTCTTTCGACACTTTATTTATTTACGATCGCATCGATTCTCGTCGCTTTTAACGATCTTCGAATTTCACGCGCTCAATACTCGTTCTCTATCAACTGTGGAGCCGGTATTGCATCTCGGATGCTTCTCCCTTCGTCATGTTTAGAACCCACCTGGTCTTTCCCCCCCCCCCCCCCCCACATCACCACCCACGAACTGTCATACCATCTCTCCCTTCTTCGTACGGCTCCTCGTTCGACCGTAGGATTACTCGCGTCCAATTAAATTTAACGAATTTCCGCGGGTGCGAACGGCTTTATTGGTTTCATTAATTACGCATGAACCACTCTCTACGGCGGTTCCTCTAAAACGCTCGTTCGGTTTCGATGCAGGTTGCAGTCCGTCATTATTGTTACTATCGCGCGCGCAACTATTTTATGCAGCTATGCTATCGATTTGCTACTTGATAACACGAACCGTTTGATGGGAGAAGATCCGATTTGTAGGATTACCCATTGATTAAACTTGTGATTAATTAATTAATTAATTGACGATCTAATAATTTTTGACAAGAGACTGCTAAGATTGCAAAGTCGATAAAATTTATTTTTTATTTAACCGAATATAATTGGCATTACGAACGTTAAAAGCTTCGATTATAAAGGGAACGTTTCTACATTATTTCGCTGAACTTCGTTCGCGATGTATCATAATGAAGTAATTCGTACACTCATATGCACCCTCACGCACAATCGCAAACGATTTACCTTATTATGATATCTGCATACGTTCTATAAATATTAAACCGAAATATAGGGGTACGATGTGCGCGGAGGGCGATTGAAGCTTGTTGGAGAATGAATATGCCCTGCGGGATGTACGAGCGTGGGAGGAATCCGACGTGCCGCTATTCCGGATTTAGTAATTAAATATTTTCCGGCTCGATTCGACGGGATACCGTCGATTTACTACTTTGACGGAATATCGACGCGACGCGACGCGGCTGCTCGCAATTGACCGGAAAGTGTTTGATTCGCAATCACGGCGACCAGAGTTTGTTTGAAAAAGCTCACAAAATCAGAATAACTGACTACAAAATAGTCATGCGAAGAAAGAACAAAATCGATATAATGGTGATATTTAAAAAATAACGTAACGTTTCTTTACATTTCTCTCTTTTTATTTTATTCAAACCTGGCTTTTTTTTTTTTTTTTTTTTTTAAAGTATAACGAAAAAGTTTGATTCATTAATGTATTTTTTTTCTACGTATAAATATATCGATTGAATTTAATTTTTGTTTATACGTTGAGATATCCTTCTTTAAGTTTAATAGTAAAATAAATTAATTTTGTCTTATTTATCCTCTTTTAATATATCTTCTCAAATACGGCACATTGGATTAAATTAATGAGGCGATCTTTTTATACTATATATAGATAAAATATATGTTTAAAATAAATGTTCGAAAATATATATAATTGAAAATCTTGTATACCGGGAGATGAAATATAGTATGATGAGAAAAAGACATTTCGTCGTGTGATAAGTATGGAGTGCTGTTAAGATTATAGGACGAGCGGTAAACATGCGAGATCCCAGTGTACTAGCCTATCGACACGAATATGCTAATAATCTCGTGGCGGGTTAGTTATGCTAATTTTTTATGATTCATCAGGACAAACATATGCTGTCTTGCATTTTATTCCGACCACCTGCGAAGGGCTAATTGTCGATGAATTATTAATTTACGAATAACCCGCATAGTGTATCTATGCTTTAATGATGTCAACATGTCTCTCGAATACAATAAAACTTTTATATAATATTTGCATAACGTATATGTATATCTTAATATGTATTTTATATACTTAAGTATGTTACACTATTTTCTGTTTTACTCGCGCAGCGATACAAAATTATGGATATAATTTTATTCTATCGCAAATTTCTTTAAAATGAATTTAACACATAAAAGATCTACGATAAAATTTATTAAATTTTAAATATTATTTATACATTTTATATCGAATTGAAATTATACATATATAATTTCTCTTAATTATTTTCATAAATATATGCCTGTATAATCAAACTTTTTCGCTGCACATTAATTCTCTTAATATATGACTACATTTTTAATACGATAGTTAATAATCTTTTAACGCACATTCATATAGGTATATACGTACATATAATATATTGTACATGCATGTGATTATATATAATATTAGTTTACAAAGCGCGTATAACTCAAATACAGGTGCGATAACGATAAACATAAACAAGCAACAATAATACGGATAACAATAGATGCCGGTACATGTGTGGACATGAATGCATGTGCGTCGACGAACGCACAGTAAAATGCCGAGTAAAGCGGATGTACGGAAGTGAAATACGTATCAGTAGCGTTGCGTAAATCTTTGGAGAAATCGAGCTTTCCATCCCCGGGGAATAAAACGAGCTCCCTTATTCCTCTCTTCCGCGAGAATGCTAATTAACAATTGCTCCAATTTGTAGGCGGCGCGCGACGAAATCGTAAAACGGTACGTTACCGCGGCGTAACAAGACGTGAAGGGTGAATTAGACAATGACGTTACGGGTTACCGAAAACGCGTTTTCCCGACGAACGTGGCCGCGCGATCGGCAGCTATCAACAACGATGCATAGAGAGCGGAAAACGGAGGGAGAGAGAGAGAGAGAGAGAGAGAGAGAGAGAGAGAGAGAAAGGCAGCAGATCTCCCTGAAGGCTCGTAAACTGGCGCAATGACTCTGAGAAGAGGGGCTCTGTCGGGGCCAAAAAGCGGACGGAGATCGTCAATGTTGATGATGCGTGGATCACGATGTACTGACGGCTCCATCATAGCTCGCGCCGCAGTCTGTGTCTCTTCTCCTTTCTTTCTCTCTTTCTTCCTTCTGCTCTTTTCCATTTTCTATGGGGAAATATACCACCTCCTAGTCTATTCCATTTGCTTTATTGAAATAACGTCGAGGATCCAACCGCTTCCGTCCCACTGCGGCGACAATAGGCAAAGGCCGAATTTTATCGCGACGATGTTCAAAGATTTACTTTTGACGAGCATTCAAAGTTAGAAAATCCTCCAGACATATATAAATTGTTCTTTTGCATATAGGATATATAACTTTCAAATATACACACATATTATATACATATACATATACAATTATTATATATACAATATATATGTATAATTTGTGTAACATAATTATAAAACAAATTTAATTGAGAAAATATTATCATAAATGTTCGAAATAATTTATATATTCATATAAATTTAACACTTGATCGTGAAATATATTGAGGATTGGGAAGTAACGCGTTATTTGTAACATCGTTACCGTTACAGTTACATTTTTTCGGTAACGATCGTTACTTTTTTCTGTTTCTAACGGTAACGGTGAACGTCGTTACATTTTTACAGTAACGGTAACGAATTAGCCGTTACTTTTATCGTTACTCTTCGGTTCTTCGTTATCTTATATCTATTCAATAGATAGATGTATTTTTTGAAAAATATTTTGTAGTCTTCTATCATAGGCTGCATTCTGATAGTCACTGCCAGCACTGAAAATCTATATAAATTATGGATTTTACAATACTGGTAGTGAATATTGGAATATATTCTTAATAATATTATCAATATTTAAAAACAATGTTTGATAAAAATTGTCGACAAAATTGGAATTTGTAAATTACAATTTAAATTTCCATAAAGATAAGTGTATTAAAAAGTAAAGATATTAACATAAAAAAATTAGAATCATTAAATAAGTTTAATATAAAAAACGCTTACTATATAGAGATTAATTTACAGTTTTTAATTGTAACTTAGATTATTATTGATTTAATATTGATTATTAAATAATTTTATAATCTAATAGCTTATTTTAGCATTATCACAAAAAACAGAAACATAACGAAAAAGTATCGAATCGTTACTTTCTAAGTAACGGTAACGGTAACGCGTTACCTTTATAGGGTAACGTTCCCAATCCTGAATATATTCATATATTTTCTATATTATTCGTTTAAGATAATTCGTGAAATAAATAATGATATTTTCCTAGACATTTGCGGAAGAAACAAATGACACGTGTTGGTTAGATGAAACTCGTGCTGATTATAAAATAGATCGCGCAACTATTACCATATGTTACCTTCTGCTTAGCATATTCTTAGCAGTATGATGACGAGGACGGGTTTTGCTGCATTCCGATTAAGTCCGACGTAATTATAATGAACCTTGAGTTCAACGGTTAACGCGCTCTTTCATATTGTAGGGAGCATAGCCATTCTCATACATGTGCCATCGTATTTTTAAAAGTAACGATACACCGGAAACTGGTATCGCCTTTTTTTGCAAAATTATTATGATTGTGATCTAAACTAGCCTTTGCGTTATAATAAATGCGCTTAATATAAAATTGAAATATTATAAACATAAAACTGGAATAAAATTTACAAGATTGCACGGTATATTATAAATAATCGTACTTGTTTATTATATAGTAGAGGAATTTAGTATCTCGTTTATATGTTAAAACTGATAACATTTTTGAAGAAACATTTACATTATTTATTGTAAACATTATTAACGGCATTGTTAACACACATCAATAGTACGAATTTCTTTGAAAAAAAAAAAAAAGCTTTTGCAACGAATAAAAACGGAGTATCGACAATCAAACCGATCGATTATCTATAGGGTGACACGAAGAGACTGTCGTCGACTTGTCTTTCTCGCCCTCGTCGTATCCGAGTGTCGTCACGTATTGACGCCTCCACTTTATTCAATTGCTCATCCGACACAAGGGCCTAACAACACTTTGGCTTGGCGATCAAACATGTTTTTTCGCTTTTGCTCATTTCCGGGCCGAATGCCCGGCATCCTGCGCGGTTCCGGATCGGCAAGAGCGCGATATCTCGTCTACACGACGACGACAACGGGCTGTTTAGTTCTCGATCACCCTCGGGGACGAAAAGCTTCGAAAAAAGCAGAGTAATGGACGAGAAAGAGAGAGAAGAAAAATTGATCCCCGAAGGGAGGGTCCGCGCCAGCGTGGAGCGGTAATTTTTTCCTCATCGGGCAATACTCTGGAAATTTCATTGGTAATTAAAAGTCACCGGTCTGTGTGATTGGGATTAATGGTCAAATGGTCAATCTGCCCGGAGGGAAAAAAAAACTCAGCTGTAAAATTTACCTCTGCGTCCTAACGCGATTTGTACTTGATGGCACATAGCAACGCACGTGTGAGTCTCGTGACACTTCGGGTTGTTTTATTATTTCAAGCCCTTCGCGTTTTTAGCGATTTATAAAAAGCCGGGATTTTGTGTCAATATATAGTAACTATATAGTGACTCTATATAGTGCTATTGGCTGTACCGGGATATTGTTTGCATCAGTCAGTGTAATCCTTTTTCGCGGTCGATATCTGTCCGCTGTTATTTCATTATTTTATCGCTCTGCAGATTGTAATCTTTTATAGACAGTTATTAAACTGCAATGCCTAGAGCAATTTGCAATAAAAATTTATAATAAAAATAAAATTACAAGAGAATCGTACTTTCAACTTAAAAAAAAAAAAATTAAATCTCAATGTGTGTGTCACAAAAATCTAGAATTAATTCTTTAAACAAATATATATTTTACGCTTATATGTTAATTATTAAAAAAATATACGGATCATCGAGAGAAAAAAAATTACAGATACACTCCGATTATCATAAAGCCCCGTCGTTGGCAACGATGACAAAGCTTTCGATGCGCCTATCTATCTACACGAGAACTTTGGATGGAATTCTTTCGCAACGCTTCTCTCCAACCCCTTGACATTTTCTCGCGGTAGCTGGTATGATGGTTGGAAGGGTCGCTCCGGCATCTATCTGTCATTACGGGAGATTTGTACTCGTCCAAACTGAAGCTCGACCTTCTGGGCCGCGTTACGGTTATGGAGCTCTCTATTTTTCTCTTTCTCTCTTTTTCTTTATACAATATATACGTCTTTACCCCTCGCTTTTCGAGTCCGAGTCGAGCCGAGGGTGGCGTAATCGTCGGCGGGCGTATATAACAATCCCGAAGGCATAACCCGATGGTAGGTACGGAGGCATAAACGCTACGAGGCGAGGCCCGGAAATGGTGAAAGTAAAGTAGAGACGATATCGAGGAAACTGGGAAGAAGCGCGATCGCGGTGGTCGTAAGTGCCGCTCGGCGAACGCTCGGGACCATATGGAATTGTTTATGAACCATGGAGCTTTATTCTCCTCCACCCTCTCCTCCCTGATGCTTTCGACCGTTCTGTATTCGCTTTTCCGGAATTCCGTTGATGCATGACGGACGACTTAACTGGGAGGAGAGGAAATTTCACGTTAAATGAAAGATTTTCCGAGGGCATGGGCATTATGTCTATTTACGATAAGTGTCAATGGCATTGTTTATATACATATAGAATTTCATAATTCAATTTATTGTTGCAAAGTTGAAATCGCGATTGTGGGAGATTTAATTATAAAAAGATTTCGTTATTAGAATATAAATATCAAAAATATAGACAATATATATATATATATATATATATATATATACACGAAGAGAATATAATTTCAAAGTTAATTTTATTTTAATAAAAAATTAGTTAATATTAAATCATCAATGATTTAGTTTGAGCAATTCAAAAGTTATATTAAAAAACAATATACTTTCTCATGCGTAATAAACGTTTCATATTTACGTGAAAGGCACGGAGGGCGATGTGAGTCATCTTGAATCTCATTATCATAATTTCAAATACGAAATTTTCAATCATATTGGAAAATGTACAACAGTGGCACGATTTGACAGAGATCTCCGACGGTGTGGAACTTAGTTATAATTTATGAGGGTTTATAACGACTTTTGAAAGATGGGAGGCGGCATGGTAACGAGGTCACTCGACATAATTATATTTGGAAGGGATTTCCTTCTCTTCGGCTGGGGAACGGGATGCCCGGAGACGAGGAAAAGTGAGTAACTCACTTTTCTCGTCGGGATAAAGTGAGTTCGACTTCGAGAGGGAATATGCGCGTAATATTGATGGACAGAGTGACTCCGCTGTTATCGGTCCGACCGGGTAGTTTATCATCCGGGAACGAGCGCATTACGCCTCGATTAATCTTCGATATTTATATTAGATCTTCATTAAATAAAATATTCTATCGACGCGAAAAGGGGGATTGTGCGTATATATGAGAGTGCCACTCGCTGTTGCTCTCTTTCGGCAAAGTTTATCCTGGTGCGAGAAAAAGGGCAAACTCTTCATTATCGAATCTGCCATATTTTTCTAAACTTAGATTTATGTCGTATCTCTACATTTTCCTATGACACACACACACACACACACACACACGTTTTTTCTTCAAAGAATATTTTATATGTTCCTTATATTTGTGAGAAATATATTATTCCGTGGTGATAAACAAATTTTTTATAGCAACATATATTATGAAACTGATTAAACGACTAAAGCAATATTTGAAAGTAATAGATTTGCAACAATGAAAAAAACTATACAAATACAACACAGCCGTTTTAAAGGATTTATTTTTCCCTGTAATTGTATTCATCATTATGTCATATGTAATAAGTTAATCTTATATATACCATTATATATATTTCTCTTAATGTATATTTTGTCCGCACGCGCGATATCGATTTCTTCTCCCGATGGAAATTTCAAGTATGCCATTTCGGAACACTACGTGCGATAAAATCTGCCGGGATGAAGAAAACGGCGGCCACCTTCCCGCGGCACTCGTACGAAACTTTATTCCGTCGATTCGCCGGGGCGAAGAGTGAGACGCGATAAGCGTTATCAATAAAGTACACATACGCGAGAGTTGGACCCCCGCGAGACGCGGGAGCGTCTGCGTCCCAATTTCCGCGGCGGCGACACCGCCGCGGTCGTCGCGCTGCTTTTTCGAAAAATGCTTCCCGGATTCTGGAAGGCGAATGTGTATCCCATTGATATGCAAACTAAGTTCTGGATCGTAAAGTTGGCGTAATATCGCGAGGTCTTTGCGTCCCCGTCCCTTTGTCCGTTCTTGTTTTCCGTTCAACGTCTACCGAGCTACCGGGTGATCGTTCAGCGCGATTTTATCCTACATTATCCTAAACGATACGCCAGTTTAAACTTTAACTTGGCCATAATCACGGCATAAAGGTGAAATACAAATGCGCTCCTTGAGGCGATTTAAAGGAAAACCGATATACGCCGCTTTTTAGGGGCTGAAAGAAGAGAACGTGTGCTTTATAGAGTGGGCTTCTCGCGAATCGTTAACGAGAGAGATACTTAAAGTCAACCTTCGTGTACGTACTAAAGAGCCTAGAATTTTATTCCCTAATGTGAAAGAACAAACGTTAATCGCGGTCATTTGATTCACATCGTGCATAAAATTGTTGGCGATCTTTTATTTTGAACTGTTTGGATAATGTCTCGAGTTAGGCAGTTATACTAGTGCTAAATAAAACAATAGAATTGTTTAAAGCTAACGCAATCACGAGAAAGTTTCGAATCAATCACAGAGGTATAAAATTATAAATTAGACAAAAATATTCTTTACTATTTATATTTAAGCATTTTTATATTTAAAGGAAGAAAGAAAAAAGATTAATTCAACTTTTGATATTTAAAAAATTTTTTGAATATATATATTCTATTATAAGCTAATTTAATTTGGACACCCGTTAGCACAATCTTTTCCCTAGCTGCCTGCAAGCCACATGTTTACTTTGAATTTCGTTTGGTTGGCTTTGCTCCGGATCTTTTAAAACTGTTTTCGCTCAACAATCAACATTATATCGATCGTTCATCGATAAACACAAATTTTTCTCTTAAAAATCTTAACTATTCGATTCTTTATAATTTTCTATTTAATTCTTACAAAAATCTTTTTTTTTCTCTCTCTCTCTCTCTTTGCTCACATTTAACTTTTATCTTTTTACGCAAAATTTAATTGTAGGACACTTATTACATTTTCTACATGTTTTATAATTTTTTAATTTTCCCATAATTTCTACATATTTTCTACATGTACATAACTTTTTTATACATATGCTCGTACATATATTATTATTTATTCTAATCGCGTAAATTGCACGCAGAAACCATCTTTTAAATACAATTAACTGTGTAAGGATATTCTTGTTGTTCGCGTTTTATGCGGCTAAATTAACGAACTCGTAGCGATAAGAACGTCGCCTAGAAACGCGGAGATGATGTACGATGATTATACGATAAGACAGTTTTACACTGGTACGTGAGACAGAATTGTTTTTTTTTTTTTTTTTTAGAACGGCGAGACAAGCTGTCTATGCTCGTGCAAACGTTCCATTCCCCTGCTTCCGCGTTATTTATTTATCCTCTCGAGTTAATGCACGCGCGATCTCGCGTTACAACAATATTGAAGTGCATGATAAATACAGGCGTTGCAAACCGCGTGATATAAAATGGACGGGATCGTCAAGGTATTTGTGCGCTGCGTGTTTCAGGATATCTCTTTAGGTAGTCGAGTTTATTTAAGGATGCAACTATCTCTCCACCATTGAGACTAGCTTAGCTCGTTATCAATGCAGCATACACTTAGCGCGTTATTGATGGGATAACATTACGGTGTGAGTGAAAGGCATAATTCCACTTGTTTAGTATCATTGGGCGATATATCGCATGCCAACTTGTAGTACTTCTTTAAACCAAGTAGTTTTAGTTTCACTCTCTCTCTCTCTCTTATTCTATATATCAAAGTGCCAAGTTTACAATTCAGTCAACGAATTTTTGTCGTGTCTTTTATATCAAATAAAGATTTTATACACACAAATATGGAAAATGAAAGGCGAGAATGAATGTTTTAGTAACTTGAACGTCAAAAAAAGAAAACATTAATGGAAAAAAAAAATTTGTATTTGTATCATTGTTGTATCATCGTTGAAAGAACCGATGCTACGAGCGATAAATTGAGAGACGCAATGTGTGTCCAACAAAAGGTGCTCCATATTTCCCGGACAAGATTTCTTTCTATAGTTACCTTTGTGTGCCATTCTCACCATTCCCATGCAAATGAACGATCGTGCTGCAGTACCATGCGTGTGTTTCTACCTGCGAGAGAAAACGTTAGAGAAACCGCGCGGACGATCCACGATCACAGTCGCGTGATCTTTGACCCGGGAAAAAGGAATCAACCCTCCCAAAAATTGGGGTAGCACGCTCGCCCGCGAATTTATTCGCTATCGAAAACGGTCTAAAAAAAAAAGAAGAAAAAAAAGAGACAAACCCGGGAAGAGGCGGAGGAGAGGAAGCGACGGAAGAGAGAGAGAGAAGCTGCTTTGCATATCGACGAATTTACGAGCCGGCCAAACCCGTCGTGTCACTGTCGCCCGGAGGGGAAGTTTCAACCCCCGAACGGTAGTTTATGATATCGACGAAAAGTCGCGTCTCTCTCTTTCTATCTGCCTGTCACTTTTCTCTCTCTCTCTCTCGATGTAATTTTTCTTTCCACCACGACGGCCAATCAGCGTCTTTGTTGCGATTGTTCCTCTTTGATCTCCCTTTCTCTCTCTTCCCACTTCTCATCCCTTCCTGGTCTTATATCGATGAATTTATCGCCGGCGTTGCTAAGTCCATTGTAAAAAAGATTGTTTACGATATTGACTCTTCCTTTTATGTTAATTTCATGTCCGAATGGTTCTGGTCGAGATGACGCGAGCGCGCGATTTACATTCGGACGCGCACACGCCAGAACAAGGAGAATGTAACAATGTCGTGCAAACGTGCGCGTCGAGTCGTCGCGCGTATCGCAGCTTCTGCCGGGGAAGGAGAAAGGGAGCTATCGACGAATTTACGAGGAAACGGACGAACCCCGAAATTCACGGTGCGCTCTCTACGGCGTTATGTCATCGCTATGCTAATTGGACGCAATTAGCATAGGAAGTATCGGTAAACTAGCGCGACGCCATCGTGACGCACGATGAGCAGGGGTGAGAGTAGCGATATTTGTCGCGACACCGACCACAATTAGGTCCTGTGCGGCGAAAAGGCCCCCTTTCACCTCTTGCCACCGTTATCTCTTTCTCTTTGTCGCCTCGTGAGTAATGGTGAGCATCGAGCGATACGTTGCGTGCAAAGAGAAAGAAAAAAAAAAAAGATAACGCGGTCGTGTTGGCCGCACATATATTTCGCAAACGTAACGTTGAGTGCCATCAACACTGTCACCGATAATGTACGGGCCGTAAAAAATCCCCAACACCTGGTAGAACGATTTAAAAAGATCTTTCGATCGCCGCGCGTCTCACATATTGCGTCAAATTATCATTTTGTCTGAGAACACGGTTATGCAATGTGCGAGGAGAAAGGGCTCGGCAGTTGAAGAATCGAAAAAAAAGATAGTCACGCGAGCGTCGAAAATGCAAATAACAGATTATTTCTATATATGTGTATAGTAAACAGTTTTGTCAAATATTGTTAATCTTGCGCAGAGATCTTATCGATTTTTTCAATTATAATATTTTTTTTTTTTTTTGCGCATTTTGTCATTTTACATTTCACTATAATTCGCGAAAATATGCGGCTGGTGTCGGGGAGCCTCGCACCACGGTGTATTCTACGCCATATTGTTGGCGCTCGAATTTCTGTGGTAAATTGCTGCTATCTGTTCGGGGCGCGATGTCTTTGTGCTGCCGCAATCAGAAACAAGATCGACGCTTCAGGAGGATTCGGGGGGCTCGGCGCCATTAGACGGATTCCCCCTCATCCCCTCTCGCTGTTCGCGTAATTGGCAGGGATAATTAGCATGGCAAGTGGCGCGATAGCACGTCACATTCAGTCGTGCGCGCATTCAGTGCCTCCGTCTCTCTTGTCGCGGGGGCGTATGCGCGAAATCAGGCATTCGTATGTAAACTTTCGACGTTCCGCCTCGACGTTCCGCCTCGACGTCCCTCTTTCTATTCCGTCGATAGTCCCGCGCACGTTCAACAGTGCTGACCAACTCGCGGACCACGCCAGATATGTCGAATTCGTAATAGTGATTAGCTAATGGAGATAGTGTGTACACCCCGATGAACTTTTGGTTTCCTTCGCTTCTCCAAGTTAGAAGGATATTATACTATAAATTCGAAAGCAATACAAATAAAAAGTCTATTTTTGTTGTACAAGTGAATTTGATGAAATTAAATTTGAAATGAAATTCAATTCTAATAATAACGATAAAATTTTGCCGGATTGAAATATAGTTACCTGAGATTGTAATGTGTTAAAAAGATATAAAAATAATTATTCCTTTATTTATTTTTGGCTATTCTATCTGATATATGGGATATATAATCGTTTATGATATTAAATTTATTTGATATTTAATTTTTTTACACATCTTGTTTTATCTTTATAAAATGTTTTTTCCATTGCATCGATTATATTTCATTTTTCGAAAGCGCAAGTTGTATACCACTGGCATTGTAGATCGCGGTATCCTTGATGGCGACCGTCGAGGGACATTTCGAGTGGTTTATGGGGTATATAGATGCGCGGACCGCACCACGGGGCCAACATAGATTGCACTGCGGAGAATATAGATGGGAGAATAACTTCTCTCCCTGGGAAAAGCGACGGCGAGAGAGAAAGAGAGAGAGAGAGAGAAAGAGACGATGATCGGCCGCGAGGAAGAGAGAACAGGGAACCGTGATTCGACACGGTCCATTCCTGGTCTACGGGTGCGTTTAGTTAAGTCATTCGCGGGGATTATGAATCCGCCACGGGTCGTGATCCCGACGTTCGTCCTTGCCAATGTAAGGACGCGGCGTCTTTTTGCCGCGACGAAAACAAAGGGCGTCGATGCATCGTGATGGTCGCGCGATGAGACGCGCCGGCATGGAAGATAATTGCTAGAGTTGATGAGCGATTTAAATGGCATCTCATTAAAAACTCGTCTTCACAGTACTTACCAGTTCCGCGAATAATTAAAAATCTCGAAACAATCTTATACGCATCAAAGATTTCGAAAGATTCGATGCAATGTGTTGGAAATTTATCCGGCGCAATTGCGCGCGATGCGATCAACTGCGGACCTTTTTCTCGATTTTTGCAGTCTTAAAACTTTAACGTAGCGAAGACATTTACATATTTACTGTTATCTTTGGATATTTCGGAGATGTAGAGAATTATTTTGATTAATTTGGCGAATTATATTTCATCAAATACAAAGCGATACAAGCTTGAAATGAAAATATTATACAATTGACAAAAAGTTAATCATACAAAAAAAAAAAACCCAAGTGATTTTATGTTAATAGGTGACAATATTTTATAGTAATTATTCCGTACATCGTTTGGCATGTCGCGTAATTTACGCATTTTATCACCATGCGTAAGAAATGCAGTGTAATTAACGTCGCAGATGTACTGTAGACAATAAACTTCTCCCTCGCGATATTTGCTTTTATGACCGCGTATTATTTTCGCGAATGTATTCCCGACTTTTTCAACGATGCTCCGCTCGTCACGTAATTTAAGTCGAGCGCAAACGCAACGAATATACATCTCCCGTTCTGACAGCCTGCAAAATTAAAAATTAAAATTTCATCGTTTACAAGACCTGCAAGTACTCTCGCAGTTTTTTTTTGCAATGTGGAACCAACGTGGTGTTGGTTACGCGTCACGAAGAATTAAGGGGAAACGAAAATATTACATAAAGTGTGTTGCCCAAGAATATTACGGGCAAAGGAATTACATTACAAGGTATGCTAAATAAACACGCGGCTTCTCAGTTTCACAGTTTTGAAAAATGCGTTTTAACATGCAGGTACATTTCAATGTAGCGATGTAGCTGCAATATTTAACGATATCATTGGGATCGATGAATTTTCATCGACTAATATATCATTACGCTCGACGGAATAAATGTATTTTTAGAACAATATTATAATTTACGTACGCACAAACAACTTTATATATGCATATATTCCTTTTTACATTTTTCATAATATTTGTGATTTTTTTAGCGAAATGAAATACATTCTTTTACACCTAGTGCCTGTAGTCGCGCTATTCAGATAGCGGTGGTCTGTAATTTTTGAAAAATGTTTAAATTGAAAAATTACAGAGTCGATGAAGCCATTTCTCTCTCTCTCTCTCTCTCTCTCTCTCTCTCTTCCCGAGATCAATGGTAACGATTGTAGATGTGATAGTCGAATGCGACGTTGAATCGTGTCGACGGGCAACGGTTTTCAAAACGAGATCGGCGCCGCGCGGACCCGTCCATGAATAAGGGACAAAGTGTAACTGAAAAATGAAATCCGTGTATAAAAGCGGCTCACCGACGTGCCATATTCGCGCGCGCGAATCCTTGATGGACGCTCCGGTTACACGTGGGACACTTAACGCGGGAAGCGCCGGTATGCGGCAGCATGCGCGTTACATTGACTGATTGAGTGGCATTGAATTGAATCGAGGGTGGACGCCGATGCTGCGAGAGGGGGAAGAAGGGACTGGCAAATGCCTGCCGGTTGCAGTATTGCATCGTGCTGCGCGGGACCGAATCGCGCGTCACTCATTCCAGCGCGCGTCCCTTTTTTTTTTTATTTTTTTTTACGCGCGTAAACGCGCACTGGGTCCCAGGGCGCAATTACACCTGAGTAATAGCGCATACAAGCGAGAGAGATAGGGCGAGACACGAGTGTGTGAGATCTCGTGCGGTTACAACGGCCGGACTTCCCGATTTGCGCGTAACTCGCGTTATACGTGCAGGCTCGCGCTTAAACACGTCGGATTTACGTGTTTCGCCTTGCTGTAGGATAAGTTGTGTAAAAATGTTACCAGATATATTAAACGCGCGCGAGATTGCTTTAGATTTTTCCATACGTATGCGCGCAGGAAATTAAATTGAAGTACGATTGCTGACACGATAGCGCGATGTGACCTTTTTCACAATCCTTGCTGCAAATTTCCATAAATTGTAAACTCATATGCATAACTCGTTATACGTAATTACGGCAAGGACTTCCAACTTTTAAATCGAGGAGGAGCAAGATCAGTTTTTAAAATACATTAAACTATAGAGCGAGATTAGTTTCAAGCTTAAGATGAAAAAAAAAAAAAAAAAAAAAAAAAAGTAAAAAAAGTAAAAAAAATATATTTTTCTAATATATTTAAAATATTTTATAAATCTTTAGAATATACCACTAATATGCCGTATATGCTATGGCATCAAAATCACACCTCATTTATTATCACATTATCATCTCATGCTTATATTATTATAATAATTTAGGTGCTCCTTTTTTTATTATATTATTGTATTGACGAAATGCAAAATATATATAAGACAATTAAAAAAATAATATAATTATATATTATTGCGTTTATATATTATAACTGATTGTAACATAGATACTAGATATGGTAGATGAGAGATGTTTGAACATATTATGGTTTACATAATATATCACCTTTAAGAGTCCATCGCCCGCGCTATGCAGATATTGATAATATATATATATATATATATATATATATATATATATATAGAGAGAGAGAGAGAGAGAGAGAGAGAGAGAGAGAGAGAGAGAGAAAGAGAGGAGCGCATCCCTGCATATGCACATACCGTTGATGGGCGCGAGGGAGCCTCCGCACAGTGGGAGCCTTCCAATCCATCTGTAAACTGTCCACTTTGATGGCACGACAATCGCACCCCGTTGTAACGAAGCATCGCGGCTGGCATTGTCTCGTTTGCGAGGAAATTGTAGTACCTGACCGGTTGAATTTATCCCGGCTCGGGTCGGTCCGCTTTCGCCAGGGCGCTACCGAAAATAAAGATCACTCGGCGTTGATTGCACCATCGCGAAGTAATCGAGGCTCGCGACGAACGGCGACCCCCTTCTCTCTCTCTCTCTCTCATCGCGTCCGGGGTATTCCGCCTCGTTCATTTTTCTCCTAGTTTTTCATTTACTTTTTCGTCTCCGCAGGACGATTTTGGTTTCGACGATCGACCGCGGTAAGCCACGCGAAAATACAATAAAATACCACCAGTCTACCAGTCGATTCGCGCAAATAACGCTCTCGGTGCACGATTCACGAATAAATCCCGGCGCATTGTTATCGATACTTCCGGCAATTAGGACGATTTGAAAACACAGTCGAAACCTAGGTCGACCAATACCAATAGAATCGGCGGCCCCGTTATTTCGTTGCGCGAGGGTCGTCGGTACTCTCTCGGCAGGATTTAATTAAAGAGAGAATTAATGCGTGAATTAATGCGAGTCAGCTTTTCAGATGAAAAGCAGAAATAAACAATTGGTCGTTGATTGTGCGAATATCGCCGGCTCGATAGTCACGTTAAATTTTTAATGAACGGGAAAATATATATCATTTACCGATTATTCTGTCCGCGGGTGTCTCTCTCAATTTTAATGAAATCCGGAATATAGTTATAATGTCGGAACGGCCGTCAATTTTGTATCTCGTGACACAAAGAGATTATGCAGGTGCATCATTATAATGTGACAGACATTGGCGGAAACGTTGCGAGATCAATAAATCAGAATGATCGATACGGGCGATCAGACTCGGATAGGATTACGCGGAGGGGGACGCGATTTGTTCGGCAAATTATAGCGGCAATCATCGACTCTGTCCCGTTTAATCGAGTCGTTATGCCTTTCTATATAACGCTGAAAACTAATAAAATCGCGGCCCATTTGTCCCAGAGTTATACATATAAAGAGAAAACATGTATATATAAAATGTTGAAGGGGGGAAAAACGCGATAAAATGCCCGTCAGATATACGCCGGCGAATAAAAATATTTTTTTAATTGTTACGTTCTATATTGCTATAGCAGAGACCTAAATGGACGCGAGTAGAGGGCCATTGATAACGTGGAGAGAGGGGAGAAAAATTGTTGGATGCTATACGAGATGTTTTAACGCATTTTTAATAGCGAAATATATATTGATAGAGATTGACATTTATTGCCTTTTTTATATAACATTATAACAGATATAAATACCGCAATACTTTGATTATCCAGAGCGTATTTTATGTGCCGTAAATTAGTAAAATTGAATTCATCTATTTAGATTTTCGACATCTATGTGTGCTCGTAAAAATAAATATCCCAATCTCGAATAAGCTTGTAAGTCTAAAAAGTCATGTGAAATAGCAAATTATTATTTTTTCTTGAGCAGAGTACAATGTGTTAAGAATATATATAGAATAGAGGGATGAAGAGTAGCGATACAGTAATCTATACAAGTTTTAAATTAATAAATTAAGGTGCACGTGATGATGAGAGAAAGAGAGAGAGAGAGAGAGAGAGAGAGAGACAACGGGCGAACAAGACTTTTTTTTTTTTTTTTGTAACGGGAGCAACAAGTGCTCGTATTCTTCTTATTTTTGCATCGCGCGTATATAAGAATGCCTACATATAGTCTGGTTGTTACAGAGAGCCTAGTTGAAATTTAGTGGGCAGTAAAACTTTCGGCGTATATCTCGCAAAGTGGCGGCATCCATCTTGGAAATGGCCCGTACGGCGTTCTGTCGCGGCAGGGAAATGCAAATTGTCGAATATTTATATGCGACGGTCCACGGGAATGATTTGCATGGCGCGGCGTCGCGGGTCCCCCTTTCTCGGCCTTTCCCGCTTCTTTCCGCTCTTGAATGCAAAGTGGAGGCCAATCAGATCGAATATATCCTCTCGCTATACTCTTCTTTATTATACACGGCTATATCGTCTCGCTTGAGAAACTTGCGAAAGTGGAAACGCGCGATATTGTACCGTGAGATCTTACTCGTGTCATCTGGAGAGAGTATCGGAAGCATCTGCGCTTTCGTGAAGTTCTTATTTTATCCGGAATTCTTATTCTGTTCTTCCAGATTGTGATTCGCATATAAAATTTTCCTACAATTTTTTATTCTCTTGGATAATTCTAAAATTAAATGACTGTATTCTTGTATGAGGAATAATTAAATAATAATTAAATAAATAAATCTGTATTTAGATATAATTGAATATATGAATAATTAATTAATCTTTTATGAATTTACGCATTATACCACGTATTTTCCCGATTTGTATATTTTTCTAATCGGATAATTTTAAAGAAGGTATCTTATCGCTATCGTAAAATTTGGATATCGCGTTACGAACGTAAGAGGCAACGATACGACCGCCCACAGATTTATTCTCACAAGCCCTGACACCTCTCTGACGTCTGGCGTCTTATCGAGCCGGTGCGTCTCCGCCGCGATAGACAATCTGGCTCGATCGATCTCGTAGCGTCGGTCGACGCCGTTTCGTGCGCCTGCTTGCATTTTTGCAGACGATCTAGCATGGAGAAGACGAGGGAACGCTCTCTCCTCGCAATACGCAAAATATAATAAAGTATCGCACGGGTCTGGCAGACGGACGAGATAGCGCCGCGTGAATATAATGCAACAGTTGCGAGATATCCTACGCGGAGACCCCCACCAATTTTCGCACGCGCGACGCCGCATCGGTCCGCATTACGCAACACGCCGCCGCGGCTTTTCCATTTTCCGCGGCGCTTATTTCCGCCGCAATATCGCGCGTGCACACGCGTCTCTCATGTATTATGCGCGCGCGACATATGTAACAGTCACGATATCGCGCATTATACGAGCGACAGATGTGACAGTCTGCCGCTCCACAAACATGTATGTTTTCAACGGCATTGCTCGGTCATCTTTTCTTTTCTCGATTCGTTTTGAAATCTAATCTAATTTAAATTGCAAGTCTAATCACACTAGAATAAAATGATGTGTAATATATAAAAATCATTTTCTTCATACGAGCTGAGAAGGTAAACATCTCTAATTTTATCTCTAATGTAATTCTGCATTTAACGCACATAATATAAGCTCCATATATATCTCAAAGCTTAATTAAGCTTATGTCCGATGAAACGCGATGTATATATATATATATATATATATATATATATATAACTGTTACATCCGAATTCTGTGCGTTTATTGCTATTAAATCCAGCAATGTAAATCAGTTTAGAGAAGCTAAGATCGATAGACCACATTGCCTCATAGTAGAATCCATTTCAAAGCTTAAAGTGAACTTTATAGATATTTGCATTGGCTTACGAGATGACGTGCATCGGTTGGCACAAACATGTTTGCATTTGCAATCGTACCGTATGCCGCGCTATGCAGTTAGATATACATACACATAGGCACATGTATATATACACGTATGTATACATGAAATACACATGTACGTACACGGCATATACTATGACGGACGTTATAGAGATAGAGATAGCACAATGTATATATATATATATATATATATATATATATATATAGTATAGCTATATACAATATAACTATATATCCATACATATATATACATATATAATTGTAAATATACATGTATATATCCACGGTATACATGTGTGGTGATGCGTACGTATGTAGGATCGCTTCATGTACGGAACTATTGTGTACGTGTGCGTATACTGTATACGCATAACGATTATATGCCTATTAGAGGAGTACTGAGGGGCGTATACATATATATATATATATAATACAATACAGACACATAGGCAGAGGAAGGAAGAGGAGCAAGATCGTGGGGGGACGGCACCATTACTGGTATTGATGAGCAACCGGCCAGAGGAATTGGTTCAGCACGTGTGATCGATCTGGCTAATCTCCCTTTGCGGACAGCCAGATGCTAATCTTCGATCGATATCAGAGATAGGATGCGAAATTGCGTTAGCGGTCGCAAAAGCTTGCGAGAAACTATTACTGCCGAAATGCATCCGGCGACAGGCGACTGAGCCCCGGATTCATAGTTGATGAGGTATCGATCCACGTAAGGTTACTCATCTCGCATCGCAAGGACGAGACATCGCTTTAGGAATCGCGCAAGATAGATAGATACGTATTATTCGGGAAGCAATTCAAGTTCCCAGGAGATGAATCCGACATTGCAGAGGCAGCTCCCGTTGCACATGCCGATTGTTACGTTACTCCGATATCCGAGTCACTTACGAAAATGCCGAAGCGCGAGAGCCTTCTCAGAGATTGTGATAGCGTGATGCCGCGCGATTTAGTAATCTCAATGTAAGTTCGAGATAAGAATTTGCAAAAATTATTTATGTTATTCAATTAAGATATTATAAGATTTATATTTGTATAATTGTATTTAGCAATATCTTGCACATTGGACTAACGAAGCATATATTTCCATACGCAGAAATATGTATAACAGGCGTGATTGCAATTTGCAAAGACTTTACATTCTACTTATCGCACGCTGTCCTAGATAACGGCCAATTTGTGAAACCCTAATGACGCATCTGGCGTCAGTACACACAAGGCATGTGCGATTACTTTAATAAAGTATACGTATTCTCGGCCGCAGCTATCGTTACGAGTTATGATCAAACGGCTAACGTAGCTCGCAATTCAGAAGCTTACCCTCGGCGTGTATCGTAAGACACCCGGTGGCACAGAGAGCGAAGGTCACGAGTGCGTGTAATGCGCAATTATCGTACCGCGATAATGTCAAGCTCGGCCGACAGAAGGCGAACGGAACGCGCGACTTCTTGTTAATATTCTCCCGGCGTATTCCGCTCGCTCGTCACTTCCGCCGCCCGAGACGGAACCGCGCGCATGCTCGTTAGCCTCGCGATCGTCCACGTGCCGATCCCTGCCCGCGAATTCTCACCTGCTGGCCACGCACGTTACGCAATAGTTGCGTGAAGGATCGCGTCCACTGATTGGGTGCCCTGTGCTCAGGAGCGGATAAAATTTTTTCTGAGAAAAGATAAATAAATAAAATTAATTTTTAGATCGCGGACGTTCTGTCAATTCTAGTCTCCATTTGAATTTAATAATAAACGAGTAACAAAATATGATCGTTGAAAAAAGTCTGAATAAATGTTTCAGTTAGGTAGTATCAGGAATGCTTTTGACCGTGAAAATTGTTGGAATAAGGATTTGACAGAAGTAAGATCGATACAAACGAATGCGTTTTTATTCTAATCTAAATAAATTTTCTCTACAAACTTTATTGTGCATTATACACATATCAGCATTGATAATTAATTCAGTTTTTCTTGTCATCGATAATATAAATTTTATTTATTTCCACGTCAGGATTTTTGCTTGACTGTTAGATAAATAGAAAGCAGCGAGTTCTTTATTAGCTTCAGGGCCCGAGGGATAATAATCCGTTCCTGATGACGTCCCCGGCATCTTCGCGCGCCGGAACGAACGAGGCATTTTGCTGAATTAAAGCGCGAACAGCACGCGATTCGCGACCCCGCGCGAGTGCGTGTATGCGCGTATACACGCGACAACAGACGCCGCTAGGTAGGTAGATAGGTAAAAGATATGCGTGTGCGTGCATACCGTCCTCGCCTACCGGGAGATTCGCCGTGGCTATCTGCTCCGCTCGTCACGTCGAATTAACGCCAACATTCTTTATCTCCTAATCGGAGGCCGCGGCAGGGTCGCGAGAGCGTGCGGTTATTAAATAAGCATTATGCAGCCGTTTATGAAAATGATTAATCGAGATACATAAATATCTGAGTGTGAATATGTCGGTGTAGAATTGAGGAATTTGAGCAACGCAGTGGTTTAATTAATAAATAAATATAAACTAGTTTGGCGAGCTATCCGATTTCACAGACTTGTAGTCGTCCTTTTATTTTTTTTAACGTTTTTAAAATAGTTTATCAGATGATAGCCTTGCTCGAATATTTAAAAAATATTTAATTGCAGACCTGAAAAATTTGATTATAATAGCAATGAATGAATATGCAAATAATTGTGTTAAACGTATCTCGTGCGCTTCGAGTCAACGGGAATTTAAATTTTGTCAAGCTCTCGACGGATGAAAATAGGAGCTTGCTATTTTCTAACTGATATTAACGGAGTGTGTTATCTAACTCTTTTCAATACGATCGATTTATGTAAATCGCGTCACGAGGGTCAACGTTATTACAACAAAATGCATTGTTTGCTGTTCGATGCGTGTGGATGCATATTCGTTTACAAGTATTTGTGTATATTATATGAGGTAACTATGGAGCAATTTGTCGATAACAAAGCGCGCTTCGTTCATTAGAAATTCATGTATACAGCCGTATCTTTACCGTATCATCGATCGTCGCTTTTATTGTCGGCTAATGCGATGTGTAATTGAGAAGCCCCGCGCGCGTAAAGGGAAGGCCGCCCGGGACAAAGCCATGAAATGCGAGATTTACTTTATTGCACGCAGGTGACGTAATTCACGAGCTACTGTTGCGAATTAATAGCGATTGTTGCACGGGTGTCGCGTCGATGAAAATAAATAATCGAACGCGTGCTTATATTTCCGAAGTATACGCACTGATTATTATCATAATTTTCTCTTTAAGTGGTCGTAATATTCGAAGAGATATGATCTTTTTTTCCATCTCTCTCTTGAATAATATCTTTCCATTTAATACATATGTTATCTTGTCATGGAATATAATGCGCAATAGTTAGATATTATCTATCGTACATATATATATATATATATATATATATATATATATATATATATATGTTATTAAATATTGGAAGCAAATATCAAACTATATTTTTTTTTATTTTAAAATGTTTAAAAATTTGCGGAAAGAGATTAACTTGATATCATTAAAATTGATGATATTTTTTGGCATAAAATGTATCATGTTAAAATTTCGATAGTCGATAGAGATACACGCTTTGTAACGATAGGGGGGGATACATGCAATCATGCTTATACGAAGAGCGAAATGCGATTTCGACAATTGCGGGGCGTTTTAGTGAAATTTTCAGCGAATCGAGCGACTCCGGCAATCTCGTCACATCGATTAAAATATTTTCATTGAAACGCTCGCGCGCACAGTTGGCCGGCGCGTAACGAGTGATTCGAATCAGAGCTGATTGTAAATTGAGCGCGAAACCATCGTTGATTGATTTAAAATCAGATCATCGCGACTTCGTTCGTCGGTTGCATCCATCGTCCGTGCGTGCATCGTCGAGGAGGAAGACGGCTAGAAAGGGATACGAAGTGGGAGGAAGGGAGAGGCGAAAGTGCACCCTCCGAGGGTCGGACGATGCAACAGAGGGTCGGTTATACGTAGTACCAACATGAATGCTCGCGTGGCTCCCTAAAATGAATTACGCGGACGTGGATCAGTTGCCAGGCAACATTCCACACATATACGCGTACACAAATTTCTCTCTCTCTCTCTCTCTCTCTCTCTCTCTCTCTCCCCCTCTGTCTTTCTTTCTTTCTCTCCGTTGTAACCCATAATGCATTCGCTGCAGGCCACGGTTTTTGTTTGTATTAGGAAATCACCCTGTCAAGCGCGCGCATCTCTTTCGGATGCGCGGCCGTCGAAGCACTCGCAAATTTCGGGATACGTATGGGAGATACGTGATCGATGCGCAAATTTTAAGCCACGTTCTCGGAAAGCCGCATGTTTGAAGCGCAAATTTCGGAACGCCATTTCGAAGCCATGTGATCGATGTGTAGAGATTTCCCTGGAGATAATGAAGTAATTAACGAGTCAGAAATAAACGTCTATAAATCTATCAAATTTTGCAAAACAGCTGATGCATTGATAATATCTCTACTCGTTTTAATAAGTGTGAAATATCTTATCGATAAGAGTTAAAATTTTTCTTAAAAAATGTGTATCCTATTTATTATATCAATCTACTATATTATTATATTATATCGATTATACATTTTTGTGGAATTTACATGAATACGAAACGTGTTTTCTTTTATTTTCGTGTACGTTCCCACAATATGCGCCTCCCTACCAGTTTTACGGTTGTAACTGCGATTTGCTCTCTCTCTCTCTCTCGCGCGCGCGCACGCGAGAGACAGCCTTTAAAGTTTCAACCCTAAAAGTGTTTTACGCTTGGCATCACCCATTGATCAAATTTAAAACTGATGCATGCCCGGGCACCCGTTCGCGTGACATCGCTTTGACACCCGGATGTACTGATTTTACAAGCAGACACGCGGCGGAAACGGATTCTGGGAATGAAATTTAGGGTTGAAAAAAGGACAGATCGGCAGGAAGGGGGTGAGAGAGAGAGAGAGCGAATGCGAGAGTAAAAGCCGCGCGAGGGGCGAAAGGGTAAGGGTGTGAGAGTGCTCTCGTGTGCATTCAATGTAGTTATCCGCCCACGTAGCATCGCTGCTGACAAGCGTAGCGAATTATCTACTTTCGCGCGATAGCCTATGCGCCGAGCCTAGGATTCTCTAATGCAAGAAGCTTGTTGCTCTTACATGTCTACGGTAGCCGATGTGTTTGCCATAATGTAGTTATCATTATATATAAGTGTACATATATAAATTGCATATATTTTTATAGTTTAATCATTTAATTCGTCTAGAAAATTATAAGACATTTTATATATAATATAATCTACTTTCTTAAAATTAGCTGTGTGTATAATGCAACATTTATCATATACCAAATCAATAAATAATTATCTAGAAATTAATCAATAATATTGTTCTTTTTTATTATATACAATAGAGAATGGTCATATAATTATCGAATTTAAGGTACAAGATTAAAAATATTTAAGCAGCGCATGCTTTCAGTTTTAAATTCATAAAAATTAGAATATTGAGAATATGTACGAACGCTTAAAAATCAGCGTTCGATTGACAATGCTTCTGCGCAGTTCGCACGTGTTCGTATGCGTGCAACAGTGTCAACGAATGATTATTCACGCCCGAATCATTCGGTTTCGCTAGATTACCCGGCGGCGTATTGACAAACGGATTAACGTCAAGTTGACTTAGCGTCGCCGATAAGGAACCGATAACCGATATGTAATTGCGACGAAACGGCCGGCGAGAACGCGAAGGGCGGTCTTTTATCCTCGGGCGTGGGGTGCGCGCGGGTTCTCGCGGTTTATATCGACTCTCGACGCGTCTCGAATCGTAAAAAGTGAGAGCGGCGTTTTGCATACGGCACGACGAATCGCGAAATTGGATGTGTCACGACTTTACGCGCGTCGTCCAGACGACGATCCTTATCCCTTGGTCCGCGCTCTCGTCCGCGGTCGTTACTGAATTTTACTCCGCCGCCTTTGCCACGTTTCACATAGAAACCTTGCTCTCGCATCTCTGTGACGATCAGCGATGCATTCGCGCCTTTCGACAGGCGTGACGATCAAACGCGAGATACAGGCTATTTTGAATATTGCAAGACGAGAAAAACGTTGAAGGTAAAAGTTAGAACCGTACTAAAAGTTCTCAATTCACACATTATAACTATTTTTATATACATATTTTTTCAACATATGATATAATGAAATTTTAACACACATTCAGAAAATTCTATAATATTTTAAATAGATTAAAAAAGGGGCAAGAAAAATAGCACAAAGATAATATTTTTTTATTTATTTATATACATTAAAATGATCGTAGTAATAGATTATCGGCCATTTTCATACTCCGAAAAATTCCGCATTTTTACACTCGGAAAAATATTTTAAATAGATTAAAAAAAGTGCAAAAACAGATAGGATTTAAAATATGTAAAAAGAATATTAAATATATTATTATAAAGTATGCAAAGAGAATTTGCGAAAATAATATTCTTATTTATAGAGATTAGGATCATCATAATAATAAATTGTCAGTTGTGTCAACTTGCAACAACTGAGTTATATTATGGGTGCAACCAAGATAAACATTTCCTTGTACGAGAATTCATATTTGCTAACAAAATTTGATCGTTCCTGCTTTGATCAAGTATAAATCTACGAAATTCGAAGAATGCTCCGGGGTCTGTGCGTTATCCGACTTGACCGAAAGTCATCCGCGTTTTATCTTCCGAATGTAAAGAAGCGCTCGGTCGGAGAGACTCAGAGTACGCCGGACGGTATTTACAGAGAACTTTTCTGGAAGAGTCACACAAAGGGTCTTCCCCGGTAGGCCACTGCGGGTTACTTTCGTGTAAACAGCAATCTCTTCTCCGGGCTAGTCTAGCGGGGAGGGAGGCGGAGATGGAACCTTATCGCGGGATTATTTCTTTCATTCATCTCTCCGCGACTTAAGGATTTTAAGAATAAAATATGCAGGCAGTGTCTTTAGAGGGGACATGCCGTTCTTCAGGGCTCACGGCCGTTTTCTGGTAATTACGTCGGTTAATTGCACAGGGCGGCCTCGTTCGCGCCGCTTGTTACTCGCCGAGTATACTGGATTCCGCTGTCGCTGCTGGGAGGTATTAAAAGAATGTTTACGGGTACCGAAGGATATTCTCTCCGAGTGTTAAAGTATAATAGAACGTATGCCTGTAGGCGTTTCTCTCTCTCTCTCTCTCTCTCTCTCTCTCTCTCTCTCTCTCTCTCTCCCTCTCTCCCTCTCTTCTCTCTCTTAGGCTTCGAGGATTAACATCGTTAATTGTTAGTCTCAAAGGATGCGAGAGCCTCTAGGAAGCCGACGGTCCATTTCAGGGGCAGTCTTCTGGAAAATTAAGGATTAGCAGTTCGTTCTGGAGAGAAAGAGAGAGAATGGAGTTCGAAGGCGTTATTACTTCATACCCACGTGATGGGCTTAATGCGCCGCTGTAAAATATGCCTTCTTAGAAGTCCCGCGTGCACAAAGGGTTTAGCCTTTAAGAGGTATAGTGAAATATTGGCGACGCCGACGTAAGGATGATCTCGGGGTGATCCAGTATTTTAAAATTCAAAGGAAGAATATATTTCGCTTGCGCTAATAATACGCTGACTTATTTATTTAGAGAATTTTGCGTAGATATAAAATCGATAAGAGATCTATTACTCATTTACCATGATAAATGCTCGAAACGTCGATACGTTATTTCATTCATCGTATCTATGAAATTTTTTTTATAATAGAATGGTCTAGTTATCGACGAGAATATTAAAGTCTGGATTCATTAACTTTTAAGATTACACGCCCGGAACATTGTTTTAAAACATCGCGCTATCATTCTCATGTTACTGTTTGCCTTTGGATTTACGGAGAGGGAGAGATTCTCGGATTTATACGATAAGAATACTCGTTCTTATTCATCTGCCTCCAAAATATCACGTTACTGCGGTGTCAAGTTACGGTTTATCAAGTTTTCAAACGCACAAAAATATTTAAAAGCTAGTATCAAATTGCAAGTTACTAAGTTATTGTAAAATATTGACCTCCACGCTGCAAATAGGGAAAGAAAATTAAACCTTGACATATAGGATCGTAACATACTCAATAAGAGATGTGTGTAATATGATACTTATATGAAAATAGCAATGAACGCTTTTGCCGTTTGCGTATATTTGCAATTATTTCTGTTTTTTTTTTTTTTCAATTAAATTTAAAAATATTATGACGATCGACCTTTAACGTATGATATACTTGTGTATAGATATTTTTGTAACATATATAACAATTTTTAAGGAGATAATTTGCAAGGCATATATAAGAATTTATTTATATATAGATAATTATCTTTATATATATCTCGCGAGAAGGGGCTTTTATTTACATAAAAATTGTATATGTTATTTTTTCTTATATATACGAATTAATGATATGACGATTGTCGAGTATATATATATAGTAATGTAACCTAATGTAAGTTACGACATATATAAAGCTTGCTCGGGGCGTGGTTTCGAGTTACCAACTGGTTCCACAACATGATCACAAAGTAATTAAGAATGTATCAGCACATAATGAAACGTAGCATGCCGTATAAATGGTCGATAGCCGCTGGGGGTATTAAAATAATTTCGTCGCTCTCACTCTATTAAGCGTATCCATACTGTCTCATATATCAAACGATGTATCGTACGTTGCAACGTACTCGAACAATAGCGCTTTCAAGTACACGGTTCTCCATCAGTCGAATCATTGAACTTTCAAACTGCAATAATATTTCCATCACCAGAACTTTCATATGTTTTTCATGTAAACGCGATTGTCATTTATTGCTACAATCTTTATCTTAAAATCACTCACATAGATATATATATTTTTTAAATTAATGTCTTCTTGTTATGCTTTGCATTTCTTGACAAATATTTCATACATCAGCAATAAGCTCCTCGGCAAAATATTTTGCTGGACAATTTTTTTTTTTTTTTTACAACACGTTTTTTCCGCTTCTGTTACAATTAAATAAACATATTAAGATATATCTACACGATCGATTCAATCAAAGACTACTTTCTCTCTGTAGACTACACGCACTCGTTCCATTTATCGGCACGCATCAGACGCATCATTATTCAATTCGTGACATGCTGATTCGCGAAGTTTATGAATGCAAATTAAACGGCACGTGGATTAGAAAACGCGACGAGATATTATCGCGAATCGGGAGTCACCGAATGGAACGGAAGAGACGAGAACGCGAGAAGAAGTGCGGGTAGACGAGACGCACGCCGAGGATAAAAGTGCGCGTTGCAGTGGACGATAGATCTTCATTAAAGTGGACGATGATGCATAAGTCACGCGACGGGGGGGAGGGGCGGGGGGGGGCGCGACTTTTAGCCACCCTCATGATTCTTCAGCACGTACTGCTTGCGCACCACTGTGCGGGTACACGATAATAACCGCGCGATCGGTACAGATAACTTCTTCGCCATCACGTGTCACACGATCTGATCATTTGTTATGTCTTATAAAATATTTTTAAATTATTCTTACTTATAATATTAATTGATTGATAAAATATATTTTTCAATCGAAAACACGTATTATAATAAAAGAAAGATAAATGCGAGAATGTAATAAATATGTTGAGCTGAAGACAGATATTTGATATTTTAATTAAACATTTAATCAAGAGCATATTTTATGTTTTATTAAGCATACTTTACATAAGTCTTTATACAATCTGTATTTTATTAAAATACAGATTAAAATAAAGATTTATGTAAAGTAGAAGTTTCATTCACATATGAAACTTATCCTTGTTGAGCAAGATGATATACTTAAATCGGGGATGTAGCTCAGTGGTAGAGCGTTCGCTTTGCATGTGAAAGGTCCCGGGTTCGATCCCCGGCATCTCCAATCTTTTGCTTTTTTTTTTATTTTTTTTTATATTTTTTTCTACGATACATAAATGGTAAATTGAATTTTAGCACTTGCTTATTATACTAAATTTTTGATTTTTTTGTTTATCATCTTTCTCATCCATTCACATACTTTAATGTGAGATTAACACAAAGTAATATAGATAAATATTCATATGTAATATCCGTATTCTCTTTCTATATTTTTACATTGAGTATATATAACATAGGAATAACGCACAGTAATTGTTATTTTTATTTAAAATCTATAAACTGTTTTGTACACAAGAACACTTGTTGTGTGTATCGCGTAATGATAACCGTGAAAAAAAGATAGAGAATCCGGAATATTTTTCTTCGATATTCTCATCGCTCGTGGTCAATCGAACAAACTTTTTTTTTAAGAAACCTTACAACCGAAGTCCGTCATGCGTACCTATCCTATCGTCCGGCTGTTTTACGTTTCGCGAAGCCGGAAAATCGTCAAGTTTGCGGAGTGTTTGTTAAGGTTTCGGCCATTTAATTTCCCCATAATGTGAGATTTTTTTACGCGTATGTGAAGCGCGCGCCTTGAGTAAATTGGAGATGCGTTTCTATGTTTTCCATCCTAAAAGAGAGAAAAGAAAAACATGTGGCATTGCTGCGGAAATAGGAAACGTTAAAAATATCGCGGTATATTACAGCGGGATTAATATGCCGTAAGACGAACGCAAATGAATAAGAGACTTGGAGCAGGAGAAAAGGGCGGCATTTATTTTCTCGAATATCTACACGCGAAAAGCTAAATGCCGCGAGCGGAGGATTTAATAACCCGAGCCCGGGCTCGGTCTACCGCGATGAAAAGCCTTTTGTCTCGGGAAGGTACCTTCGAAAACGAGGCAAACTAGCGAGCGCGCGGGAGGAGGAAGCGGAAAAGAGAGAGTGGCCGGAATATCGAGGCCGCGGCGGAGCACAAAACGGGTAACTAGAAAAAAAAAAGAGAGAAGAGAAGGAGCGTAAAGAGAGGGTGAGTTCGGTCGCGTTGATCGAGCGTGCGTAACTCGCCCCGGAGGGCTCCTGGCAGGCCGTTCGCCTTCCTCGCCGCGTCCGAGCCGTGGCAAGGGAGATTACGGAAAAAAAAATAAAAGAGGGAAGAACGATCGTGTGGAGTCGCGTTGACTGCAGCGGAATAATGTGGTTTCGAGACCGCGGTCGCGTTCATAATCCACTCATGTGCCGGGAACTGCATTCGGGAGTGCATGCAGTCATCGCCCGCAGCACTCGTCTCAAACGCAAGCTATGCACTTCTGGCCATGCGACGCATTTATCGCTGATGCATTTATTGCAGATGCACCGTGGGTGGGAATCGGCCTTCGTTGTCGCCGTGCGATGTCGCGAGGTGCCGGCTGGTAAGCAAGGGGTTGGCCGGTCGAGAAGGGAGGTAAGGGGAGATCGCATCCATTCCTGCAGTATTACGTCATACATCGATTTTGTTGGGGATTCCCACAGAGTCAACTCGCTATTGGGAGCTCGTTGCATCACCATCGTTGCTGCGAGTATACGTATCTCGCAGCTGCGTATTCCGTAGTTGTCATTTGTGTAAAAATAGACATTTTCTGTGATTTAATTTTTATATTTTATTATTTCTTTTATATTTCTGATATATTGTCATCATTAAAATTTTTACTAGATAATAATTTTCTAATAATTTTTATTAGATAATAATTAATAAGACTTGTAGGATTAATTGTGCTATTTGTAATTGATTACTTTGTTTTGTCAACTCGAAAAAACATTAAATATTAAAAACTTCCTTTTCTATTTGCAACGATGTACGCACAGCAAAGATAAAGAGATAATTAAAAATTAACAATGTGTTACAAGACTTGCGCGCAACACTTTTTCATAAAGCTAACGCTTGTTGTTTTACACGCGCTTCACATAATATCGGCCCGATGGAAGTACCGTAAATGAGAATGATTTGATTGGATTTAACTTTCGAGGCGGACAATCAAAAAAGCAATTTCAACGCGCGCCATTGACGGGGTCGAAATTCGCGCGACGGCAGGCGAATTAAAAAAAAAAAAAAAAAGAAGCAATCGGAACGCGTGTGGCGCGCCTCGATTCGACGGGGTAATCGCCGTCGCGTGCCTAAAAATGAGACTGCCACGATTGATTAATCATCGCAATCTCGAGCGAGAGAACGGTGATAGGACGCCGCCATTAACGGCAAATGACGAAAACTCCGTCACCGGGCGTATCTTCTCTTTCTCTTCTCCGTCTCTCCTTCTGTCTCTCCAACGCGTTTACAACCGCGTATAGAAAGAGAAGAGATACCGCCGCGCGCTGGGTGGGATGAGTAATTTAATTGAAATTCCCCTCTGTGAAATTGTGGAAAAATCGAGTCATGCGATCGCCAGGACCTGCGCGAAAATGGAATTACAGGAGAAAACGAGATTTGTCCGATGATGCAGGTGAACGCCGGTTTCACGGCAGATGAACGGAGATCGGGAGATGGCGGGGAGACGGCGCACAGAGAAAGTATCCGAGCACACGAGCGGGGCATATGGGTTTAGCTGGCTAGTCTCGATGGTTTTGCGCGGACAAATTTTTCGGTTTTGAATTTCCGCGCAAATTGGCCCCGTGAAAATTACCCTCAATTACCGCGTCGCAAGAGCTACCTCGAAAGCTCTCTATACGGCCTCGAGCTCGCGATTCTACCGGAAAATATCCTATTTCGCGCGAAAGCACTCGGGAAAGAGTGGACCGGGGGGGGGGGGGGAAGGGGCAGAGGGGATGCGCGTGTATCGTACACAAATTGCTCAGCGAAAATCGATCGATAATCCGGCCCGGTTATCGAGTATATACCCGGTTTCCCGGAACGCTGTTGGACGTCGCATCGCGTATCGCGCGGAAATAAGATGCGAATTAGAGTCTCGAGATACGCGGAGAGCTTTAGATTTCACAGATAGTTTCGTTCCTAATTAAATTCTTTTTAATTAAACGCCTACGCTATAGGTCGATCCGCCGGGGGAACTCTAAGAATTCTGAAAATTTTTTTAACATTTCCGTATCTTAAAACTATCCATTTTGTGCCAACCAAAAGGATAAAGGAAAAAAAAAACAAACGCACGTTTAAACATATAATCCTTTCTCTCTTTGTATACTAAAAAATATTTGTTGGCGCGTGAAATACAGTATGTTTACCTTCATCGCTCGCAAATAATTTTTCAGACAATTCGTTTTGTTTTCTCGAATGAGATACGCCGTTGAACACTTTTATTAATCTTTCACTGCGAAACGCGGCGTTGATTATCATCATATATCTACGCACTATCCACCGTAATATAGCGCGCGCAAATATATCTTGGCAAATGAAACTCGTTGTTAGGTATACGGAAAAGCTTTCGCGAAAGCGTACGTATAGTCATAGCAGCGTTTTTAATTAAACTTCCGTCCGCGATGAAACGCTGCAACGCCGGCCGCAACGTGTTGCGTTAACGCGCGTTCGTTAACCGTGTAGCGCGTAAACTTTGACGGTAGCGCGCCGAAAACTTGGTGGCGGGGGCGGGGTGGGGAGGGGGAGGGGGGAAGAGATATTTCCGCATGCCGCGAGAAATTATTCATCGCGCGATGATATTTCGCGCGATCCTTCATTAAAAATGGAGCGAGCGAGGAGGCGCACATTTTAGTATGCGCACTTTAATTATCGGGGGAGGGGGGGGGGGTTAGGGGGGGTTCGCCAAAAGCAGCGAATAACGGTATAAACAGAAGCGACGTAATTCGATTCGCTCGGCACAAATATTTGCGGCCGTGTAACGCGCCGTGGCTGTTACGCGACCCGAGGCACTGGGTTGCGTTAGCGGAACACTGCGCGTAACACACTGTGTATATATACAATACGTACCGTCCGCGCGGAGGTTAACTTTGGGCGCATCCGGAAGTGGTGGTGCGGGTCAGTTACGTGAAAATGTTCGACGCCGCGCCATACATCGTGTTTCGGCATATAGGCCTTTATGCCGTAAGTATGGCATTGTGCAGTTACGCAAGAAGGATTATGCCATGGGCAGGGACGTATTAATCCATCACTCGCAAGCGAAAACAATGCTGTCCGCGATTATCGATTATTTTATGTATTGCGTAAACAATTGCCACGTATGGTAAAATAACGAAGTTGCGAAATTAACGTTTATATAATGGACTTTCACATTGAAATGTGTCTCTCTTTATAACGTTGTATTTGAAGATAATGAAGCGTACGAGATAATTGTGATAAATACTGCAATTATATACTGTAATTAATACGTATGATTGTAGAGGCAATATAGAGTAATCGCGAATAATAAAGTGTGTATTATTAATTGATGGAAATTTCAACGATAATTTGCGAGAATATTCCCCAGATACAATACAATAATAAAGATAGATTATACGTATATAGATGCGTGCGTTGCCGAGCGTGTACTTAACCGTATCGTATTTAATTTAATCCCATGAGCAAACGTATAAACGTTGAATTCTCTCATATATAATAGCATCGCGGAGATTCCGATTCAATTGTCGTCGCAACGTATCGGATGCGAACTTGATTCATACTTCGTATCGATAGTAGCGGCCCTGCTTCTAGTGCGTGCCGGATCGGAAGCACGCAATTGCGGTGCAGCTTGACGCGGTCGGTAGAGAGTCTATGTACGCACTCGAGTGCATCCCGAATCGCGTAGGTCAGTTACGAGAAAATATTGACTGATCGCGCGTAATGGCGCGCATCCGATATTAACGATAGAACCATCCCTTGGATCTACCCGCTATCTGTGGCTCGTTCGCGAGTTGTACGCGAGGCGTACACGCGCGTGTATTAATACGCGTGTACGCACGGCTATAACATAGGGGCAAACATAGGCGCGCGGATATTAAAGCGAGCGCATTTCCTGGCTCTCCGCATCAATTGTCATTAAACGACATGATTATTGCACACGTTGACGATTATTGCTGCGATAGACCATTACCGGAATATTCGAGCGAGAGGAGCCGCGGTTTCATAATGATCGATAACCGATATATATATTCATCGGTTATTTCGTTAATGGCGCATTGCGCCGACTATAGCGGCGCGTATAGTCCCTCGCGAAAATTGCGACGTTTCGTTAACGAGGCGCTTCGAGAACCGCTGTTAGCCAAAGTGTTGCTGTCTCCTTGTTTCGCGCGAAACATCGCGTATGATGGATAGGATAGGTAAATGAAGTGATATACGGCGGACAAGAATAATGGAGATTTTAACGCCATACTTTATAATTTGCGTTTTTAGGTTTATATTCGGCCGAAATAAAAATGGGAATTTATTGTCATTTTTCAAAATCTAAAAAATTCTAATTGTGTTTACCGAATAATAGTATTACGTTTCATAGCGGTGCGAATTCAATACTTTTGCAACTTTCGTATATGTGTGCATATACTTTTGTACAAAATTATTAAAGTTTGATGCTCACAATCAGTGGTTATAAAAGTATCGCATTTTGATAAAGTTGTCATCGGGTTTTTTTTTTTTTTTTTTTTTTTTTTACAATAAGCACGTTACAGCTTTTACGCTGACCCTTTCGCGGAAAAGGGAAAGGAAAGTAGAAAATCGAAACAGCTACCTGTTGATCGTGTAATTGTAGCCATTTAATCAATTAACGACGGATATCGGCGATACGCTGATGTATGCGCGCGCTTTACAAAGAGTCAAGATTTTATATTAAACGATGAAAGGTTGTCAACTCTCTCGTTTATAATGTCGCTGGCATGTATTACGGTTGTTACGTCAGCGACTTGATGGCGCGGAGAAGAGTACCTGTTTAGCATCGCGTTTGGCAGAATCACGCCACCACTTTGGCCCGATACTCGTGGCTGTCGTCACGAATGATCGATCGTATCGTCCGTCCGTGCGTAGTCGAAACGAGGATGATCTCGATGACTTGCATCCACTGAATTACGTCTCGTATGTTGCATATCATATAGAGAAAATCCCTCATGAGCGTATCATATATGCGAAAGAGAGAGAGAGAGAGTGAGATATGGAAGGGGGCGTACGCGCTATCGATCCTTACGAAATAAACTGCTGGAAGCCAATTGAGAGAGAGGATGATAAATCTATTTTATTTTCGGCGAATCATGCGACTCGTAGGGAGAGTAATGGAGATTATTAGGAAATGCAGGTGCAGCTTATGGATATTATGAGCTCCATTGAATGGGCCTCGTAAAAACAATATAACGGACACCGTTTAAGTGAATGATAGATATACTTAATTTTATTTTTGCGGGAAACTATACGTATATTTATATTTATATTTTCGTCATCGACAAAAATGACAATATAAACAGTATCAAAAAATTAATTAGAAATGTTTTGTCGCTATTTAATTAAACTTTTTTTTTTTTTTTTTTCCTGAATAAGTTCTGAAAATGCAAATGATAGATTCTTTGAGTTATTTTTAAATCAATCCGATATAATATTGTTGCAGGAGTTGAAAACTTTTTTGGAACGTGAGATTCTGCGTGATATAATTGATCGTTATTGAAATAGGGAAGAATGAGATTTCGCATGCCGGTTATAAAGCATCAGCGTTCGGAATACCAACGAGAGACGAATTTATCTTCTTCCATATTCCGGGGCTGTCATATCTCTCGCGACGGTAACGAGGGGAGAGAGACTCGGCACTTTCAGGACCGATTTCGGTTTATCACGACGGCTTATCTGCTATACGAATATTCACGCAAATTTATCGATCTGTCTACAGTCATTTCGACATAACTGGCGCTTCGCATCGGCTCTCGAGCTCTCAGCTTTATGTCGCGTTCCCTCGGGGACGCGATAAGGAACAAAAAAAAAAAAAAGAAATAAGAAGCCACCGGCAGTGTCGCGTTATGAGCATGAATTTTTATATTGAGATCTTATCGCGCTCATGATACTCGGCACACTACCGGGACAAGGGAAAATAAAGGAGGAGATTCGCGACTATAATGATGTTCTCGGTGCAATGCGCGGTTGCACGGGATAGTCGATTTATCTTTTTCGTGCCTTTCGATATCGCTCTTTTTTATTTTATAGCTCTGTACTTTTTGATCTGATTTTAGTTGATCTAATCCAAAAAAATATCCAACTCAATTTTAGAAATTATTAATAAATTGGTTAGAAAATATATGCGCTTTAATTCTTAGTGCGACAAAGCTTTATATTTTCTCTGTATTATTATGGAATTTTAAGTGTTTTATTTTTAAAGTACCATTTGTCATATTATACTAATTACAAAGACACTTGATTAATTTTTACTTGAGTCATTGTTATTACGCGTAAGGATACATATAACCGAACGGTATCTTAACTATGTATGTGATTATATGTATATGCAATGTTGATTACGAGAACGGACTGTCAGGCAGCACGTGCGACGTGAGATATGTATGTAATGTGTGACGTAATCAAGGCCAGAAAGCGCGATAATATATGCTGGGAGAATACGAAACGATATATTAAAAATACATGGCCTTTACACTTGCAGAATATTTATATTAAATGCATTGGTTCTTTTACTTAATGTTAATAGACAGTTCAATAAATGGCGATATAATTGAGAAGCTTTATCATGAAGAATTAGTACAAAATATAAAATAAGCTTTTCGATTGATTTTAAGAAAATAATTATTTTGATTATAAAGATAAAGCGAGTCTAATTATTTAATATTTGTAACTATCTGTTAATACATGTATTTATTGATTAATAAGGAATTTATTAAGACTCATTGTGTATAATCAAATACATGCACATTATTTTATATCGAACATATCATTGTATTCAAACTTATTTTTAACAATTCTTAAATTATTTATAATTATATTTTGATCAATGCTAAATTAATAGTATTAATCATAGGATAAGTAGCATTTGTGCGCAGTTATGCGTGCACACTTTCGAAGGCAGCGTGGCCGAGCGGTCTAAGGCGCTGGTTTTAGGCACCAGTCCGTAAGGGCGTGGGTTCGAATCCCACCGCTGTCAAATCTTTTTGATTTTTTTTTTTTTTTGCTATTTTCGTTCTAGGCGTCATATAGAGATGATTCCGAATTATTGATCGCTAACGTAGCACACTCGAATTAATCTAATTTGTCGCATAGGCCGATTATTTTTAATTCATCGTAGTAATTTACAACGATATCGCTAAGTGAATCAACAATGATAGCGTATATCAAGAAGAGAAATAATTGCAAGAGATTTATCTCTTGTGACATAAATTATTCATGTGTAGACAATATCGATTTTTCATAACTTGATAAGATAACGCGATAGTAGCAAGCCTAACATTGCAATAATTTATAGAGCCAACTTTTACAATAATATAGATAATATCATTATTCTCAACGATTAATAAACATAAGGTTGATTTAAATTTATATAATCATAGATATAATTTAGAATATGAAATTTTTACAATTTTTAGTCTCGAGATACTAAAATATTTAATATGTGCATTATTTTATTAAACACAATAGCTCTATTAACAATATATGTGAGATCAAAAAGCATAGAATACCAAAAGTTAAGGTCCCACCGAGATTTGAACTCGGATCGCTGGATTCAGAGTCCAGAGTGCTAACCATTACACCATGGGACCTTCAAAAATCCTTGTTGGTGAGATAGTTAAAATGTCATCTTGACCTAGGTCATCCGCAGAATAATTATATTGCATTCACCCAGACATCTCACGAGATTACGATAACATTTAACCTTTCGCGTTTCAAAGCATAGATTTGTGCTGTTTATCAATTCAGTCTGTGATATTGACATTCATTTATTACTGATGTTTATTATATGACTATGTAATTATTCTAGAATAATTTTTATTATATCGATTCATAAGGAATTGTATCTATACAGTAGATTGCTACTCTCGTGTTACTTAGAGGATATTAAAAAACGGGGATGTAGCTCAGTGGTAGAGCGTTCGCTTTGCATGTGAAAGGCCCCGGGTTCGATCCCCGGCATCTCCAATTGTTTTGCTGTTTGGTCGTTTAAACGATATATTATTGCATCAGATTTTGATGTAAATTTTTCGTGCGCGACAATAACAAATATAATTCTCAAACTAAATGATAAATTTTTCTCTTACTCGTACAGATGTTACATTCCCGTTTACGCATCGTAATTTTTAAATTCAATTTATTATATTATACATACACATATATACGCGCGCGCGTATGTCTGAAGATTGTGAAAGATTATTTTTTTATTATGAAAATTTTTTCCAAGGAAAAATGACTTCTAATTTATATATATCATTTTAATAGTTTATATTAAAACCTACGTTCGTAATCTCGTCACATTATTTGTCTCGATTGTCACGTTCTTTATCGACTCGGTTTGCGCGAACAGCCACGCATGCTCGTCCGTCATGTGATAAAAAAAATCGCGTGTATTTAGAATGTCAACCGACGGCCGTGGCCGTATGTAAAGCGCGACAGGGGAGACGATGGCATGCAAATGAAACCGAGCAAAGAGATTGAATGGTAATAGTCTTCGATTCGTCATATGCAAAAGTTGTTCCGTGTATATATCCGTGGGCCCCTTGTCGACGCGGGAGAAAGATGCTATCATTTGAATTGCCGTCGTCATCATACGGGTAGAGATACGTTATGCCTATCTCCATCGAATATACCCGGGAATAATCGTGCGAAATATACTGTGACAGGATTTCCTTTTCCTTTTTTTCTTCCCTTGCGCGCGCGCGCGCGCGCAAGGGATGAATGCAACGGCGATGAATCGCACGTGGGAATTAATCATCGTTGGAAAAACGACGCAAAATAAGGCAGAGTGCGGCTCGCTCTCTAACGTAATCGCGCGCCGATGAGTCGTACGAGAGGCAAGAAATGCTCGTAGATAACGGCCTTGATTGATCGTAAGCGTACATGACAGTCCAACGATATCATAGAAATATAGTTTTACTTGAGTAAGCATCGTGCGACATATTTTTCTTTGTTTATCTCGTTTGAAATATATGTATAACAGGAGAAATGGATCACATATATAGAGACAAAATAATAATTTATTAAATTTATTATTTTTCTCTCGCTTACACTCATCTCTATCTAAAGTGAAGAGTTCTTTAACGAAAGTACTTAATTTGATAATAAGAACTGCGTAACACTTTCACAATTTTTAAAATATCTGAAACTTATGCAATGTGTATATCTTTGAAAATGAAATCTTGCACGGAGGGGAGATATATCGAAAAGATTCGGCGAGATCTAATAGAGTAGCCTTAAACCTGCGGTATTCGAAGTATTCCCCCCGAAGGGGAAAATAAGAGAGAGAGAGAGAGAGAGAGAGAGAGAGAGAATATTCGTCCAGGATCCCCTGTCGCTGAACCGTTATAATATCCTGTCCGGTAATCTCGGGTATCTATATTTTGTCCCCGAGGAAGAGCGTAACTATGTGAAAACAGCATAAAAAAAAATCTCGTCGCGCATAGATATCGAGTTTTGACCCCCTCTCCGGTTAGGGTCAGCACTGGAGCGTATGACCATTTTGTCACCCTCGCCGAAAATTTTATTTACGAATATCCTTTCGCGCACAAGAGCGTTCGCGTTGTCCGAATGTGCGCGACGCGACATAAAAGTGCCGGCCCCCTCCCCCTCCCTCTCCCCCTCCCCACCGTCAGTACCATTCGCGCATTCTTTCCGCGTTACAAGCGACGAAACTTCCGGCTGAATGTAAATGTCCAATTGTCAGCGGCGCCGCGCCCCGTTCGCTTCGACGGACGTTTACGGGCAATCGACGACGAAGAAATAAGTTGTCCGCGACTTTTTCCGTTCAGTTATATAGAATACGTCACATAGATGAATCTTGATTCCGTCTAACAATAAGATCTTTCGCGATCGCTCGGCCGATACATATTTGCAAACATATTGCATGAACGAACATAGATATTAATAAATAAATCTATTTCTTATAAAACATGCTTCTTATCAATGATTTAATTTAAAGATTTTTGTTAAAGATTTAATATTTGTAAGATACAATTTTTAATGTTTACCGTGTCTCTCAGTTACCGAAAAATTTATGATATTTATTAATTGTCATATAATAGAAATATATTTGATAATGAAAATGTCATGATTTATGAACCGAGAGTCAACATTAGTCGACTTAAATAATTTTATAATATTCAAGCCTAGAAGAAATTACAAGAGATCGAACTTATACGGAATATTAAACGAAAAAAATGGGGCGGGTGTTCAATGATACGAATTGCAGTGGGAAGTGACGAGGCGCGATGAATGAAAGATATCCGCGGAGCGAAAATCCATCAGATAGAGATCACGCTTGTTCCCATGTCGGAGACAATAATACTGCTGCCGCTGGCAGACGGTTTTTGTATTCCCGGCTTTCTTCATTTTTCCTTCGTCGGCTACGCTTCCTAGATACGACGCGGTCGACGATGGGGTGTTTTAAATATTTAGACGGCTAATTTTCGCGAGGATTTTTAAGCCGACGAAGGAAAGTGAGAATTGAAAAGGAACGCGGCGACGCGACGCGGCGGGGAGATGCGACCGAGCGAAATGTCCTCCAGACTGAAATAATAATGAGAGGCGCCAGCGCCTTTAATCACGATATTAAACATTTACGATCGTTACGGCGGTGTCCTGCTGCCAACGCTAAGACTCGCTCAGCTCCTTTCCTCGTACGGCTCCGATCCGATCTTACCCCTGTACAAAGCGACTTTTGCTGTAACCCTCCCGCGTCCCTTGTTTACGTCTACACGCCGTAGTCTACACGCTGATAACCTTATACGATGATCTACCTCGCCTCGGGATATTCCGAGTATAGAATTTAATCTCGAATGCGTTTTAGCTTGTCATGAACGCGATGTAAACATACGGAAGTTGGTAAAGTTTATTTAAGCACGTACACTTGTACAACATTATATGTGTAATTAAATTATTATTTACGCAATCTCTTTAATGAGCTATGCAGTTTCTTACTTTGCAATCAAAATATATAGAACATAGATTCCGTAACAGATACTTGGATATTATTTTGTATAGTTTTCATCTATAAAAAGTAGTTAAACGAGTAAACTTCTGGAGGAAATAAATTTACTAGGATACCAATGGATAGATGCGGGTTCGAGATTATTGTAAGGGACGAATAGAAGTGGAATATAACTTGCAGTGGAATGGGCAATTCGGACGAAAGGACTGTGGACACTGGCGAAAAAGTTCATTTTTCTTAGCCGACGTTGCTATCGCCAGATTATGTCCCGCGCAGCTATATTGATGACAGCGGCAAAGCCGCCGAAGCAGCCAGCTCAATCTAGTCCATAGTTTGTTTTGCTTTCGCACAATTTGTCATCCATTGTCTGGGTGTACGTATACTCGCTGCTCCGACTGCCACCAATCGTTATTTATGGTTTCAGAGACGCCTGATTAATTTTTGTCTCGTTCTCCTAATGTCTGAAAATTGTTGGCTCGGTTTCAAAATTCCGACGACAAAGCGCTACGTTGCAATTAATGCGAAACAATTTTCCGCGGGGATACACGAGAGTACGATTAAATATGAAGCGAGCTCGCGATAAAATTACATTTTTAAGCCTCGATTTAAGGTGACGGTAATACGAGATGATAGTCCAGCCGAAAAAAAGAATAATTTAATATTCCTTATTCCGCGCGTGGTAATACGATTTCATGGAACGCCGAGCACGCAACGCCTGAGCATTAGAAATACGATTTTCCTTTCACAATCGCAAGGGATGGATTGAGCCGTCGGCAAGTATTTTTCTCGAGCTTAGTTCTGAATTTTTTATTTTCATGCTTCGTTCTCCATAAATCGAATCATGATAAAAAGTGCAGCGGTACAAGATCAAAAGTGAAAAAAGAGGAAGATTGAAAATTATCTGATTTTATAATCTGTATCAACATCATTAATGGTTTATAAATGAAATATATTTATATTGATATACTTTATAATATTTTTTAATGTAAAATATATGTATATTTAATACGTATGAAAATTTTAGAAATTATACACAATTGTACGATCGGATTACAAGTTTCTATCTAGACAATAATAAATGCAAAAAGAATATATGATAAAATAGATGAAATATAAATTCTTGGTAAAAGACGGAATATTATTTCAAAATTATAAGAGAAGAATATTTTATCCGATATATTCTATCTTGTTTTTTAATTTTCTCTTTTTCTTTTTTATGATACTCCGATCTTGAAATCCGATCGGCAGAAGTAACGATCTTAAACAGTAAGGAAGCTCCGTTGTATACCCCATGCGTAAGGGTTGCCTGAAATACGTTCGCCCCATCTTTTATATATATATATATATATATTTTTTTTTTTTGACGGTACGAGACACCTCTCGTACCCTCGAACGAAGTCGAGAAGTTTGCGGGGTAACGTGAGAATGACAGCAGATGCGGCGAAATGAAATTACAAGTTGTGTCCCGACATTATGTCGACGTGTTGTACTTTTTCAACGAAATTGTTGTGACAGGCACCTCAATGCACGATTTTCGCTCTTTCTTTATATTTCTCTCTCTCCTGCTTTCTCTTTGAAAGATTCCCCTTTAGCGTAGGGTGGACATTTTTACGGTGTCAAGTCTCGGTCTTTTGGGAAAAGGGTCCGTGTCGCCTGTCGTTTGACTAATCCCATTTAATCGTTCGCTTTTCCTTTCGATACACCGATTAGACTAAAAAATTAATGTTTTTAAATTCGAGAGCGATCGATAAAAACGTCGGATTTTGCATAACTAAAGATAGACGTTTTTATTTTTGAAGTTTTCTATTTTCATATACACGTGTATGAGATTTCATTCAACTTTAAATTGCACATATTAATTTTTTTTACAAGATTGAAACAGAGATTCTATAAAATTTCATGTACAAGATATCATAAAATGTATTAATTTTTATAGACATATATAGTTTGACTAATGAAAGTCAACTTCTCTGAAATTGCTATTAGTTTCATTGAGAGGTTAGCAAGTAGAATTGAGAGCTCACGAGAATTGCGCCGGTTTATCTCGCTTTCTCTAATCGTCTATGACTATTCATCAAGTCATTTATACTCGACGCAATTATCACCATTAATCTTGAGAGCGAGAGTCATCTCGAATCCGGCTATGTTGAAAGCTCTCGTTATTTGTCTCCTTGCGTGAAAATGAAGTGCCTTGGAAGTATATTTCTTTGAGGCACAGTTAATGATAAATTATAAATGATAAATCTAAATTTAATAAATTTTGTAATATTTTAAAGAAAAACGCGATGATCGATATTAATATGTCCGTTTACTGCATTATAATTTTAATTGTGTGTGCATATAGATAATTATATTAGTAAAAATTTAAGCAACCGTTTCAGTATTATTTATTTTATAATTGCGGAAAAATCAAAATAATTACGAGTAGATCAAAAAATTTTTGCTAAGTGTGGGGTTCGAACCCACGCTCCCAGGATGGGAACCAGATCTTAAGTCTGGCGCCTTAGACCGCTCGGCCAACCTAGCTTCGTTGAAAGGCGAGTGAAAATATTGATAGATAACATACTAATGAATTTAAGTTTATAGCATAATGAGAATAAATTTTATTTCACCATTCATAAAATAAAATTGTTTAACTAATTTCGTTATTTTGACTATATTAAACAATTATTTAATTCTTTGGATTTATGATTATTTTTTTTCCAACATTCAATAATATTGAATACTATGGGGGAACATAATAATTTAATGAAAACATTAATTATTGACGAACGATAGGATATATAATACTCCGGCATGATAAATTTGCCTGGTATTTTTAATTCAGTTACGATTCCCTAGTTTGCGTGGTCATCCTTTGCAAATTGTGCAATATCCCGACGAGTTCGACGGGATAGAAAACACAGCATGGCTAAATGCACACGAACTCTGTTGCGAGCACACGCGAGCATGCACGATAATTTGTTCGTGACCGCTAATGCGCCGCTCTGTCTTTGTGCTTCTGAAAAAAATCACGGAAGTTGTAAAGCGCGACGCGCTATTTGTATAATATCGTCATTATTCACTTCGCTTGTTTCACGATGTGACTAACGATAAGTCGAGGGGCAATGGCTCGGTACTTGTGAATTTTGATCGTAATCGGCCAATCCGCGACGACCGTGGAACTTTGCGAGGAAAGCTCCTGGCGCGTGCCGTTTTTTTTTTTTTTTTTTTTTTTGTAACATTTGTTATATAATACGTTACTTTTCTGTATCGATTTTAGAAGTTAATTTTGTTGTAATCTTTTATTGTGCCATGTTTGTACGTGTATATAGTTTTTACATTTGTAAAGGAAATAGTTCAGCCTATGAATAATCAAACTTACATGTCATCGTCATCTGAATACGCGCCCTTTGCACATACGAGAGTCCAATGACCTGTTTCCATTAGTCGGTTTAACACTTAACGCCGCGCACCATTGGATTTGCACGCGTATCATCCACGCTCCTCATCCGTTTCTCCGCAATGCTAGCTTTCCTCTCTTCCCTCCTCCTCCGTCTTATACGGCGCACCTGTACGGGCGTGGTGGGGACGATAAGTCAACGTAAGAGCGGCACGACGTTCAGGTTCAGGTAGGTAGATGGGCATTCGCAATAAAAGCGAATCGTACGTCCGGACGATGTTCCGCGACGTAATAAAAAAGGGAAACCCCGATAATGGTAGCCGGGGTATCGCGAGTGCGCGGGGATCGTCGGTACGGCCTCACGAGGCATAGTTGATGTTGTTGATGTTGGGATTGCGTGCCGCGCGAATGTCGTACCAGTCTGCACCTATCCCATTGTTAAAGCATACCTCCCCAATCACCTTTCCTTCTTCCCCTCTCGCGGCCCTGTCATTTGCGTAATCATTCTCCGTCACTTGGACGATTCCTCGAGAGCGCGCCGGGACTCGCGAACCACTTCATATTTAAATCGTTCCAAGTTTGCTTCCACTTCCGACGCACGCTTTGGGGCTTCCTGATTGTACACCGCGGGGAATCGTTAATGCTCACGGATAATGACTTGTCTAGGGCCTAGGGAGTTACATGAGGTTTGCGAGATGAAAACACTTTTTCTTTATAAAAAAATATTTTATTTTCTTACAAAGGTGCAAAAGTAAAACGTGACAAATAATTTGAATTGATATTTAAAGACATCGCGTTACATATTTTTCACTTATTTGTCCTTATACACATTTATCACGCATGGGAAGAATAGCGGTTACAATATTTCGATACATACATACATTTGTCATCGTAAGGGTTTACTTGTCAAAAGCACGTCTGTGTCGTTGAGGCCGCAACAGAAAAATAATTAGACGAAACAGACATTACTCGGCGAGCACGTGTGTCTTGGAATGCAAGCTACAGCTGTTAACCGCGCTTCGATTTTCTCTATTTAGATTGTCACACATGCCAACTTTATCTTTCCTTTGAGGACTTAATGCCGAGAGTGTGACGAGAGTAATTTATCTCTAAATTAATTAACTATAAATAACGATATATATATACATAGTTGGTTATATATGTTATAGTAAATAATCTTAGGAATTCTCCAATTACTTTGTATTCAACTCTACATAATATTTGATGTCGCGATAAAATAAATAAAACAATTGTTATCGATATTTAAAATATCGTATGTATATTACTCATTTAAAGTATTGCTCGATAATTGCATAAAAAAAAAACCAGAGTATTCTTAATAATGGAATTATTGTGCATATGTTTTCGTAGAAATGGAGTATATTATTGGTCGCGCGACTTTAGAAATGCATTCCATTTTCCGATTGCGTGTCGGTAATTGATCGATAATATTGACGACAAATAATGGCAAGAAACTGCGAATGTAGAGCTTGGAGAGTGAACGAAGAGCTTTATACTGGCGTGATTGGTCGCGCAATTTGTTTGTAGAAGCTGATTGTGTCTATCGACGACACCATGATTTGTGTAATCGTCTTTGACCGGCGGGTTATCGCACTTCACGGAACAGTATTCCGTTGTGTGATTTTTATTCGCTCGAAGACTTTTCACCTTATCACCATACGTAAACATTATGTGACCACTGCGTGCCTTACGGACGCAACGTTCTTACGCCATCTCCTCCTTGACACGCTTTAAATTATTTCTTAAGTATTCCGAGATAAAGAGCAGCGTTGAAATTGAAATTTCAATTTTTATCGCGCCTGTCATGAACCATCTTCTTGTGCGATCGGATCCAAGCAAATGTATATAGTTACGAGTAAAACATTATTATTTATGGACTAAATGAAATTTGACAAGTATTCTTACAATTAGTATTAATTCATAAAATATGTTTGTGAAATAAACGAAAAACTAAAATTTAATATAAACGTTTCGACAAATAATATGTAAAAATTGAATATTTTTTGGTATATTTTTGTTGTATATTTCTCTTGACATTTCTGTTCGCGTTTTCTCCTTTTCTTTTTTTTCATATGTATGTTGCTATGGAATTGCGACATGTAATAGAAAGGGCAGTGACATTTTTGCTTGTTAAAAGCTGAATATGAATATCGCTGAGGCGGAAAGAGATGTAACAACGTCCTTTGACTTTGATAGATAGAGAGAGAAAGAGAGAATGTACGTGCAGCGGCAAAAATTAGCTTTTGAAAATAATTCACGTGTGTTATCGGCTACTAAGGGGTCGTTTCATGTCGCGACTTGTCTTTTGCGTTATGCCGCATGGGAGTGCTTTCATGTCGATACTTCAAAGTGACATATGAGTACCTGCATGAAGGTACTGTACGCTACAAAAGTTGAACGTACGATTTCATATTGTCGAATCACACTTCTCGCACACAATACGCCATATAAGATTTAGCGATATAATTTTAATATATATATATATATCTTCACGATAGAAAATTTTCAACCTTATTTAAATGTAAGCTAAAAGTCATTAATTTTAATCTCAATTATTTCTAAATTACATTATTTTATAAGATTCTGGATTAAAGAGAAATATTAATTTATAATTTACTAGAAAATAATAATTTACATAATTTTATTCATTAATGAATCGCAATTATTTTTTGAAGAAAATAAATCGATTAAATAAAATAACTCGTATATAATATATAACTTTTTGGATAAAATTTAAACGAAGAAGTAAGAAGAGATTATATATCATTAAAGGATCGATATAACGGGTAAGCGAGGGTGCGTGAATTTTTCATGATAATGTACCACACAAAAAAATCATGAAATGCGGCTTGATAATACGGAGCAGCGCGTCGCGTCGCGTTGCATCGCGGCGAGAAGGAGCATTGTCGATTGCATTCGCGTCGGCTGAAGTACTAATCAGAGAAGCCGCTGTCTTTTAAGATTATTAAAATCGTCAAAGCTTCAGACTCCTCAAAGGGTTAATTATCCTACAGACTGTTTATGGCTGGGCGCTGCGCTTCCCTCGCTCGCCAGGGAACAGACGTGAATAAAGAACGAGCGCATCATCAACCGGGAACGGGAGGTACGCCGCGAAAAAGAGGCTTTCTGTTTGCGAGGCATTGTGAGAGTTAAGTCTTGGCTCGCTCGCTCGATTGGCAAATGATGCATCCAAAACAGTCAAATTAACGTCGCGCTCTCGTTATTTTGTGCGATATTACTATCTTGATTATCTTAATACAGATTATAGTATTTCTTTATACATGTAAAATTATTTTTCATATTTTACATCGTAGACAATAAACTTTAATATTTTGCATTGTACCTTTAAAATCATTTTGTATTTTTTTTTCTTGGTTTCGGATGACATTACAATGCATTTTTTATAAACAACATGACGTACATCGTTAACGATGGAATTTTAGATACATCAAAGCCGCGAAAATATCTAGTGTTGAGACCACCCGCGACTGTGCGGGTCGCCGGGCAAAATCCGTCTTATCCGGCATTATATCCGTCTTTCCTCGCTCTAGAACGCTGAGAAAAGAAACGATGATGGAGGGAGGGAGAGAGGGGATGTGACATGCACATATGTATGTTCGTACGAAACTGGTAAATGGATTATCCTTCGTCGCAAAAGGGTCAATGAAGAGCGAAGGGAAGGAGGAGAGGGGTCCCGAGAGCGTAACGATATCTTGTGCACTTACGCGTCTTATGCGAGCGTACTTAGACAAAGTACCCGCTCGCAATCGCTTTAAAAGCGAGAGCATGCCAACTATGAAAGGTGCTAAGAGATGCTGCGCAATCGTTCTAGCCGCGATAAAGTTTTCTCTCTAAAACCGACATATACGTACACTGACACGGATTAACGGTGAAGAAGATGAAAAGAAAAAAAAAAGGAAGACTTGTATAGCTGGCGAGGAAGGAACATCGTTTCTCGGTACGATCGCGCTTTTAAAAAAAATGACGAGCATGCGGTTATTATGGACACGAGATATGATGCAAATGACATGCATTAAGGGTTTATACGCGTATCCGTGAAATGCGCGAAAAATCGCAAATGCTAAATGCGTGCGATTTATGCTACTAGCGAACGATCTTAGCCGATCACTCTCCTCTCCTCCTCACTCTTTTTCTCTCTGTCTCTCCTCAGATGCGATGACGGCGGTCAGCTTCTAAGAAGTCGCGTTCTTTCACTCGCGCTCTGACAGCTCCCCGTCGTTTTGTCCCGTCGGGATTACTCCGATAGAATGCTCGTGTTCGGGAATGCAGTCGATAAGATTGATTGTGAGAGTGCACGCCGGGAATATCCATAAGTACTTAAATGTCTCGGAGGCACTCGCGCTCGCTTTTAATGATGAAACACTTCTTCGCAAGCGAACTTGAGATTTTTTTTTTTTTTTTTTTTTTTTAATCATGTCTTTGCGCACGTTCGCGGTTGCGATAATCTGCTCCGATGGGCGCAACGTCCTATCGTGTGTATCATTTATCTCCGTATCCTTTGCTTCGTCATCCACTGTCTCGGTATAAATGAAGAATTGCGCGGAGCGAACAAAAACTTGATTATTACTGATGTGGACAATCTGTAATTTATTTTCAGCAAGAGCCTTATTTCATTGTGTGCAGTTTTATCGCGCATAATTGTAACGTATAGTACTAAATTCAATTAAATCTTTGGCACTGTAAATGATAGAGATAATTGCAAAATTATATCGAAAGATTTAATTATCGTGAAAGATAAAAAATAGTGAGCGAGTTTTAAAAAAATTAAATAAAATAATTTTTTATATTTTATTAATTACAGACATGGATGGTGCCGTTCTTGTTGTCATAGCGGGATATCGAGATGCTTCATCCTGGTATGTAGAATTATTTCGTTGTTTTATAAACGAATAAAGGAGTACCGGCTCTCTCGAATCGATTTTCCGTTTACCGTCGTAATAGAAATAGGCACATTACGAGCGCAGTGAATGACGTTAACGAGTCGTCGAATCGTTGTCTGGTCTCTGGATGTATTTTAGTGGATTTAACGCGATGTTAATGGCTAAGAGAAATTACAAAATTATAGTATTAACATTCTCTCGTACGACTTTGTTCAAGAACATGTCATGTTCCACATTCTTGTGTAAATTGTTAATATATAATAAGTTTTAATCAAGAAATATCCGTCTATATTTTTAATTAAAATCTTCACCATAAAATTCCGCGAATAATATTACATCTAAAATGAGCATTGCTTATATTTTTTCATGAATTTATGATGGACGATACTTTAATTTCTTTTACTTTATTCATTTATTCGATTCAAACATTTACGATTTTATGATAATGTGTAAAGAGATTAATACTTGGAAATTCTCCAATTTTCGAAAGTAATTCGCCTATTCGCGTCGTCCTGTAAGAGCATGACAGCGATCACGGAGAAAGGCCCGTTAGAGAGAAGCCGCTTAAAATAGCATCTCCATCGCGCTGTTCGCCGTATACTAAACGTTTCTAAATGAATCGTTAATCGTTAACGGCGCGGCATTACGCGGTCCTTACGACGCGCTTATAAACCGGAAATTCGCCGGTCCCCGAACGTCCAACTGTCCAAATCGTTTGGCGTGGAAGTCTTCCGGACAATAAAGTCCGGACCCGCTTTATTGCCAAAAGAGACCCACCTCGATAGACCGACCCATAACGGGGCCCGTTTGTTTCTAACCTGTCATTAAACGTGTACGTTAAACGCGCCTTTTTTCCATTTCGTTTCTGCTGATTTTATCTCTCTCTCTCTCTCTCTCTCCTTCTCTCTTTGTCTTCGCGTAGGATCGCGGAGAGAAAGAGGCTGTAAACGGTCGCCCATTTCCCCGATACGGAATGCCGGATACGAACGAAATAGTCCGGATTCCTGGCTTTATTAAGCTCTCGGTTTACGCGAGACATTTCGAGCGTCCGAGAGGCCGCGTGCAGTATTGGAAACAAAGCCTGAGGCCCGGGGACGAGAGTTTGACTTGGTTTTGACGAGCCGCATAAAAGAGCGAAGGCGATCGGCCGCTGCTGTAAAAAGCGTTACGGCTATAGAACGGAGCTGCCATTTAATCATAGCGTGTCGTTTAACGAGACACATCTAACTGTTTCTCATCAACTTGTTTTACACTTTTCTCACAAATACAATTAGCGTAAAACACTTTTTTTGCAAAAAGAGCAAAATTAAATTACGTATTAACAGATTAATGTATAATGAGATAAATTAATGATAAAATTAAATTAAAAATATTGCGACTCTTTAATCAATCAACATCGTGCTTTCAATTTGCAACTATGACTGTCGTACGATATAACATATATATATATATTTTTTTTTATATTAGTTTGATACTTTACCGAAGAAATTTATGAAGTTCGAAATAAGAGACGGTTCGGTATAAAAAATGTTTAGACGAACGAACGGTCGTCGGCATAGAATCTATCTTATCCTTTCACTTTTATAGTTTTATTAAGCTTTGGGTTCGTCCCAGCTAATTCTAATACATTTTTTTGCGTTTAAGCCCTTCGCGTTGCTCGTCCGCGCTTATAGCGCGTGCTTACGTTCCTGCGTGCGTGCATACGTGCGTACGCGTTCCGGCACGGCGGCTCGCGCCCCAAATAATCGTAAAATTTGATAATTAAATTTAATCGCGCCCCTTTAACGGCCTTGCGCCGCTGCCCATTGTGCATTACCCTGGTCCGACTTTAATGGCACGATTACTCGAAGCTTTAAAACATATGCTTTATATATCTCGACTCGGGGAATGATGATGCGCCATTATGATCCTGACACGTCATTAATTTTGTTAGCGACTTACTACCGTGCGACGCATCTAGGACTCTTGTACCTAGATCCTTTAAATCGAAACGGTACGATCCACTCACGATAAAATGTCCCCCAGCTGGTAATTTCTGCCATTGAGTCCTTTTCTTGGACGACAGTTCGTTGTAATGGTACGACGGTTAAACTCGATATTTTAGGGACTCGTATTAATCTTATTTCAAAAATTGAACGGCTAAATGAAAGTAAGAATCAAATCTATCATTTCTCAAATTTATTTTAATAATTAAATATGAAGACACACACAGATCGATAAAGAATCTATAAAAAAATAAATCTCGGAAAATGTATTCTCATCTTCTTGCACTAAACCTTTTCTAATTTTAAAGCGTATCACTTAGCTCTGTGCGTCTGTGCAAATACGTTATTAATATCGGCGGAAAGGAAGGAATGAAAATTTTAACGAGCTATTTTAAATGGAACGGTAGGATAACGTTTCTACGTAATGTATAGTTCCTGCTTTTATCTATACATTTACCGGTAAGAGCGCGAGTCACCCAACAGTAAATAAATGGCTTTACCGAGTCGCTCGAGACGTTAGAGAGTACAGCAGCGATACACTTCCTCCCGCGATACACGCAGTCGTTAGAATTTTTAATTTTTTCTTCGTCACCCTTTGCTTATCTGCGCGCGCCTAAATATACATATATATTAAGCGTTTGCAAATTGCGCGCTATCGGGACGGTCATTAATTGACTCTCGTGGATCGATTTCGAAAATGCGCGTCTTAATTTCGCGTCTCAATTAGTAGCATCCGGTTGATAGCTCTCGCGTCGTTAAAATCATAATGTCTACTACGGAAAAAAAAACATCCTATTTACGATGATAATTTACAATAATAATCACGTTTTATAAGGAATGTCTATTATATGATGTTTTCACTCAAAGTGCTATCGATATTTTATGAAACGTTGGGGTAGATCGGGTTGCGCTCTTATCGTAGCTTAAAAGCATCGACCTTAAAACCCCGATTATACCGGCTTCTCTAGCAGCAATCACGTCTCGCTGAATGCGCGAGTGGTGCTTAATTTTGCGGAAGATATCGAAGCGCAACGGCGCGCGATGGAAATGCGCATGATGATACTCGGTTTCTTTTTTTTTTTTTTTTTTTTTTCTGCGCAAAAGAGCGCTGCGTTGGCGGGTTGCCAATTAAAACGTCATACCCTCGACAGGCGAGTCGCGCGTGGAACGGTGCGTACGCAGGGCATTCCGCGCTTCATTGACATCATAGGTTTTCGATGCCGCCCGCGTAGCATATACGTCAAAATATCTATGGGGTGTTGGTGTATAAAAAAATTTTGGAATTGAAAACATTCTTGGAATAATTTTACATAATTATTATATCTAAGATGTCGACTGTCTTCTTCTCGAGAGATTAACTCATTAATTCAAGATAGGATAAAAAAATGAATGTTTATTGAGATCTCTCCGAAAACGGAAGTAATTACTTGTATTTTAGAAATTGTCGAATGCTAATCTGGAAAAAGATGACTCTTACTTCTTTCGTGCTTAATATATGGTGTTAAATAGATGCAAATATGTAAATTACTATTGAAAGAAACAGAATTCCACTATCTATAGAAAAATATCGATTTAAAGACGTATATTAATGAAAATTCTTGTAATTTCTTTGGCCGATTTGCTACGCTCTTTTAAATTTTTCAACTCTTTCTTAACACCCTGTATAGATGATACGTCGCGGATGATTGTAAGAGCCGGGGGATAATGGGGTGGGGAAACAAGAGCCAGCGCGCACATCAAAGTCCCGGAAGTTATGGAGTGGGACTGCCGGTGCATCCGGCGCAGACTGATAATCATCTGTACGAAATACTTTGTAATCGTTAATTACGGCGCAACCACGGGCTTTCGAGGACGGGATCAGGCGCTACCCGGGGGAGAGACAGGAAAACGAGAGAGGGCTTTCGCGTTCGGCTGTCACAAAGTAAAGTAGAAATACGCGCGCGCGTCTACAGTCCTTCGCTCGTTCCGGCCCATTACAGCCAAGCAAACCCTTATCTACCACTTTAGTTTTTCATCACGGTTTCATGACGGTTATCGCGGAATATTTCTCATAATCCGAGTATACTCGCTCAATATGTGTATGTGTGTGTGTGTGTCTGTCGTAGAGAAATTGCTAACATTTGCTCGAAATCCTTTCCACTGTTTTAATTAAGCGAAGCGGATATCTCGTTGCTATTTATACAAACAATTTTTAAATTCTGTTATAATATGTAACATTAATTACAATTACATTTTGCTAATCGATAACGATTGAAAATAATTTATAATCTTTCATTTTTTTCTTTTCCTTTACATATTCGTTATTTAGAAAATTTGTCATCGTTTTATCCTCTTGTTACGAAACACAAGATAAGAGGGAAAAAATGAGACGAAAAATTTGACAATTCGATGCGTAGCTGCTCAATAATCCGTGACAATAGAGCGGAAGCAATGATCTCTCGGAAGAGGAGCCGAGATGATTCTGCAGGCAACGACCGAATTCCTCGGTAATATTCAAATCGTCGGATCTGTCAGCTCTTGACAGACTTCATAGGTCGTATCTCGTAGTCGGCCTCAAATGAGGCGGCGAAAGATTTCGCGAGAAATTCTCTCCAACCCTCATCGTGAAATATTTCCTTCTTCCTTTCTCTCTCGAAGGGGCGGAACATTTGGGTAAATGAAGCGCGTTGGAAACGAATCGTCTGGTAGGAAAGAAAATTCGCTGCTAAATATTCGAATGCTCGAAAAAATCCTAAGTGCTCGATCCCGCTGTGAGCAGTTTTTTTTTATTATAGCTTTCGTAGTTTTGCTCAATGAGAAAATTTTTTCTTGAAAAGGGGACCCGCGCGTCCAATTGTGCATCAACGCACGATAATACTGTCGCATAATTTTGCGACAACGTCGCGGAAAATCACAGACGGCATTGAAAGCGCGCGAGGCGATTCACGCGATAACGAAAACTCAACGCCTCTGTCTCTCTCTCTTGCTGCCGTTGATAATTATTGCAAACTGGTTTCTCCTTCCATCTTTTTTTACTTATTGACCTGATGTATTATGAAAACGTACCCAGGTTTCAGGCAACTTCCGAGTTTCGATAATCGCGATCATTTCTCGGAAGATAGTCAAGGCGTGTCCGGCTGTCTTCTTCTCGTTTCTTCGTCTCTTCGTCTCTTTGTTTCGCATCGTCCATTAACCGCGCGCGCGGGAACATGCCGGGGCTCGTGCCGTGCAAGCCACACCAGGAAATCAAGGCGAGTTATCATTACCATCTCGACAGATTACCGTAGCGGAGAGTGCGTACAATCCTGGCGCTAATAAGAGCACTATAAAAGGAAAGAGGGTCGACCGGCGGGGAGGAACCCTCTGCAGGAGAGACGAATCGGGGGAAACGTTATAAAAACTATGCGACCGCAAAAACCGCAATGTTGCGGCGCTCTAGGTTCAAGTAGCAAGTTCAGCGGCCCTGATAGGTGTAAGCACAATCGCCAGCTTACCCGAGAGTACCGCGGAAGCTGTATAGTCACAAGCCCCGAAAAAAGTTGCATGGATCCAGTCGGATTACTCTTTGAAATGTTACATCGTATTTTATATGAATCGCTTCGAGTATTTCTAAAGACAAAGAAAATGCAAGTCGCAGTAATTTATGATCATTTCTTTTTGTCTTATCCATCTCGAAAAATTGCGGGATTGTTAAGCTTATTAACAGATATATTTCATGATTAATGCCGTAAAATATAAAGGCGTAAAGAATATAACTGTAAACGTGCTGAGCTCGTATGCGAGCAGATATGTTTTTGCGCGCAAGAGAGTGCGTTTACAATAAGTCTATCTTAGAAAATGAAAAATGTCTGTATGCGCGCTATGAATTGTTAAATGACCATATTGATTATTCGCGTGTAAAGATTTTTGCACACTTTTTGCCTTGATACGATCGGCAGGGAAATCGATAGATTTGATTGCGATTGCACGTGGCACGGTCGCGCACGAGTGCCGCTGATTGCGTTTTAAAGCGTGTATCTGTAGCACGAGAAAAAACAATCCGATGCACTATGATTGCCGTCTCTCTTTCCCTCTTTGCTTCTCTCCTTCTTCCACTCTCGTAACGGATAATACCCCCTCGCGGCAATAGGTCACACCGGCAGATTGATTACAGCCTATCTAGGAATTTTACTCCGAAAGAGGTTGAATTTTCTTCCATAATTTCTCGAGCACGCTTAGCTCCTCGATATTTCTTTTCGCGATAAGAATATTTTAGCTACAAAATTCTAATAGCACAGTGATGGAAGCGAGACACTTTTTATCATTTTGCAATAATATAAATAGCGAATAAAATTAAATAAATTAAAAGTTTTCCAAAACTTCAAATAAGAAACAATATGTATATCTACTTTAATCATTCTTTTCGAGCGTTTATCGAAGAGGAATTTTTATTTTCGCGATTATTAATTACTACAAATATCAAGGTTGATTGAATTTCTGTCTCCGCTTCTTATCTCATTGATTAAGAAATAACGCGTAGATACGGTCAAACATGAACCTAGGCAGAGTTCTACGCGCTTCTAATGCACGTTAACGTACGTCACATGGATCAGGATGAACCGTCAACCGGGTGCATCCTCCGCCAGCATCTACGATGTCATACGTGCACGCCATGCCTGGACCTTCAATACCACCGGGTTACGCGCTCGTGAATTAGGGTTAGCTTGCTTTGGGTTATTACGTCATAACAGTACGACCACCTGGAGGTAATTGCCCGGTATCTTCCCCCCTTTCCCTCGTCCTGTACTGTTACGACGACGGAAACCTGTCGTCCTATTTATTGGCCGTCCGCGATCGTACACCTCTCGCCAGACGGAATTAGACCGGATATCCGCGTAATCCGGCGATCGCCGTCCGTCTCTCGGACGGCGTATAACGCGCGTGTTTCGGACGGTTCATAGGCACGCCGGAATACTAAACAACGTCGCGTCGCGTCGCGTCCTATTTGATTCCGCTTCCATTTGATCGGCCGACGTGGATGCATCGCGGCCGGAGCTTCGCGTCCGATATTGCCGGGACGTAATGGCGCGTTACGTAACGCCGAAGGATTTCAATCTCGCGCAATAGTTTTCTCTTTTCGTGGATATTTACGGGCGAACTGTCACGTGTCTACTTTATCAAAATAGATAAAAACAATATGTATAAAGAGAAAAGTAGCGATAGTAAAAAAAATTGCCAATATAATTGAAAGTAATAAATAATATTAATATAATCTTCTTATTGTAGAAAATTAAATGAAATAATTATTGGTGTAATATTGATTATTTTTATTTTGAAGATTATATGCTATTTTTTCTAAAATAATATTTAAGAAAAGAAAGTAACCGTATCGCAAATTATTTCGAAATTATTATTCTTACATGTTGCGCACACGCAACAATGAGGCAAATGAGTTTGTCAACAAGTTCCGCGTGTGCACGTAATTCTTTTTTTATTTTCCGCGCGGGTGTACAATTACATTTAATCCGTATAGCTTTTATCGCGTTATCGAAGCTTTTAGTGCATTGACAGAGTAATAAGCATTTAAAAGGATTATTCTGTTCCACGCAATAAAAAATACAAATGATATAGAATGGAAACGCAGATCGTAATTTTGTATATTACGAATGTATTCGATAGTTTTGTTACATTTGCAAACATATAAAGAGATATATCTCTTTAAATGTATGAATGATAAACAAATTTCATTTGTGTGTGATATGACACACATTTTCCCTCTCTTTCTCTCATTCGATTAGAAAAGGTATATTTATTCAAACAAAGTTGCAACATACGCGGACACTTAAAGCAGATAGAGACAGCTGTCTTCGTAATCGTGAAATATTAAAGTTTCGCGATTGTCGATCGGAAAAGCACGCGAAAGAGATAAATGGCGATGATAGCGGCGCCTTTCACGTTTCTTTTACACTCGCGCTATCATTCAACGGTATTAGCAAACTTCACCGCGGTAATATCTCACTTGGAGATACGAAAAGGTTCGCAAACGTTTGCATCGAGCGCAATCTCGAAAGCCTCGGCGTGGTCAATTTTCGTCCTCTCGAATCGAGCGGAACTCGTTTTACGAGAGCTACAAAGTATATATTTATCGCTTATAGGTCAGAGTGCGTCGACCTGTCGGGCGGGATGAATCCTCCGTCCTCTTGGCTTTTGCGGATGATTCATCCGCTTCTATGTCAAAAGGCATTCAATTTGCTTCCCGTCACTCTTTCTCTCTCCCTCCCTCCCTCTCTCTCTTTCTCCCTCTTTCTACCCCCATCGCGAGATTAATGCAAGACACAAGGTGCAGTGGAATGCGCGCCCGTAAAGACGACGAAAGAGTGTGCTTTCTTTCTTCTCGGATGGAACCATAAAATATGGAATGTATTAGTTTGATAAGGCCGAGAGAGAGAGAGAGAGAGAGAGAGAGAGAGAGAGAGAGAGAGAGAGAGAGAGAGAGAGAGAGTGCCGACCAGCAGAATGCTGAAGGGCGAGAGTTCGGGAAGGGCAAGAGACAGTGGCGGATTCAGCGAATATGGAATTGCGAGCACAATTCACCGATAGGTAAAGAAAATTTAAATTTCTGAGTAAGCGACAATTGAATATCGAACAACAATTGATTTATTAATAATATTGTTTTATATATAAGCGTCATGACAAATAATGAATATTTGCATGCAAAACGAGTGATAAATTGAGAATAAATTGTAGTATCAAATAAAAAATGATATAAAGACAATATTTTACATTAAAGTGCTATTTCTTTATACGCACAATTTTTTTTCTATATGAATAAATATCTTTTTTACAAACTCTTGTTCGTTTTATGTATCGAGCATAAAGGGCACGTTTTTGCGCCTATTGAGAAATCCGTTACTGCCGAGAGGAAAGGGACGGGGAGGGAGGCAGGGAGCATAAACGTATTTACTCGGGCTCAGCATAATATCGCGAGCTTTTATAACCAATAAAAGTTACAGCTGACACTTCTCTTCTCTCTGCGGCGACTGCGATACGCAGCCGAATGCGCGCGGACATACTTCTTCTTTCTCGTCGTCGTCGTCGTCGTGGTCGTCGTGTGCGTTCCAAAGACTCGGCGGGTACACGCGCGGAACCGAGGCGATTTATGAGTGACGAGCGACATGGTAACGAGCCTCGCGCGATTCGAACAATCGGCCGCTTTGTATGCCCGGAGAGTTCTTTGTGCCTTCCGCGCGCGCGCGGTCTCGAACGATTCTCGGCTGCACTTCTTCTCGTGCTCGTAATTTAATTAAGCTGAGAGCGGGATGTTCACGCGAAAGCGTTTCGCACGTACTCGCCGTTAATGTTGCACGCGATCGTTTAAAAAAAACATCTAGAAAATATCTTGGTTCGAAGAAGCGAACTTCGATTCATTTAGGTAATTTTTAATCTCAAAATTTTAGTAAATTTTACATAATTATAATTGCATAAATATTGGGAGAAAAAAAAAATATTCAAAACTATTTTGCATAAATATTTAAATTTTGAATTAGCTATCGAATTTTATTAAATAACAAGAGCAAAAAAATCTGTCTTGTGTATCTATCTACGTCTTATTGCTCAAGATTCAGAATTTTTTAAGGTATTAAGGTATTCCCCTTTTTGCATTCTGCATTATATGATTTGATTTCGAAAAAGAAATTCTCGTAGCGTGAAGTAGACTTTGTGACTAGAAGACATAATCTTAATGTACGCAGAATATACATATTTCGTCGCGTAATCACTTTGAAAATATCGTTTATACCACTTACTGCACGCGTCATGCACGATATTAAAAGCATCCCATCTCATTACAGCGCCGCGTAATAAACCCTTCAAGGATTAATAAAGAAACAAGATACGAGATAAGACACGGACGCATTAAGCTCGTTTCGCTGTAATTAACAATATCCTCGCTTCGCGAGGAGGAAAACGAAGACGTAATACAAATGATCTTCGTTAGATACACAGACACGCTCTTCCCCGTAGAGCAGCATGAAACCTCGTGTGTTACGATCGCGCGAGCGATCCTCCATTGGCAACTGAACTCTAAATATCAAGACGATAAAGATTTTTATGAAAGGCAAGCTGCGCGCAGGAGGGCGGTCTGGCAATTAGAAATATTCGCTGCGGGGACGGTTAATATCTTCATCCGGGCTGGGAAAAAATTTTATCACCGCGGATGGGAAAAGAGAGCGCGCCCAAGTCACTATCGGAATGCGAGTCACGTTACCTCGTCAAAATTATGACTATCCTCGGAAAGGAAAAGGAAGAAGAGCTATGCGATTCCGCCGCGATTCTGTCACAATGTACGTGGAAAATCGCGTCACGAGCCGGAAAGTGTGTTCTCTCGTTTCCTCGAAGCGGAAAGAGTCGCGAAAATATAGTCGGATACTTCCGCGAGACGCCGCGCTCGTTCTGTCCGCTGATTTTTACGATAGTTTTATTGCGCGGAATTAATCAAACGGAATAAAATAACGAGAATGACTCACGTAGCTGGGTGCTTGCGAGAATGGGATTTATCGTCGTGCATGAAGTACCTTCTGTTTACAATTACTCCGGCGCGGGCTTTATTACTAATAGCGACGCGAAATTGCGGAAGCTCGCTCGTCGTCCGTCATCTCGCATACGGTGCGAATGTGAAATGGTGGATTATATCGGAGCGATGATTTATCGTCAATGATTATCGTGAAATAGCTGTATTTAAATTATGATTATTTAAGAGCAAATATAAACACTTTATTTTTATTTTAAATTTATAATAAGCAATATTATACTTTTCCTGGAGCACTTTGTATTTCTCTATATCGAGATATATACGCGCTTGTATCTGCGGAAGTACGTCCATGTCAGAGAGTCGACGACGCATGATCGATATCTCCGACTCGGTCCTCCGTTGCGTTTTATTGGCGCTCGTTCGAGGTACATGTAATAATTCATGCGGGTGTCTTGCGTAAAGATGGCAACGATATGGGTAATAAAATGTGCGGTGGCAAGAAACGTGATTTTATGATAAATATTAATGTTACGGCGACGACAGTTCGCGCAATGCGAGTTGTAGTCGTGGCGACGACGATGGCGGAATCGGTGCGAGATGATGTTAAACGATCGAGGACCGTGTCGATGTTACTTTCATTGTCCATGATTAATGGTAAAACATTTCTGTTGGTTTTTGCGCGCGACCACAGAAAATTGCGCGGGTACTCGGGGTACATCTGCGTTGTGCAATATCAGACGACGAACGTCGCAGTGTCGCGGGTCTCCATGTAGGAAGTGTAGAGGTCGATTTACAGTTACGAGAACGTCGATACAAGACGATACAATAAGGAAACAGGAAAGTACTAACGAGCCAGAACGGTTTTTATTCACCGACAGCACAGTTAGAATCATAGACGAAATCTATTACTATAAAATAAATCTATTATTATAAAATAATAGTAAAAAAAAAGAGAGATACAATTTTTTTTCACAATTCTTGCGAGATAAAGATTTTTATCTTAACATCAGGGGAATAACAAGACGAATTGTTATTAATTTAATTTTTATTATAATCAATAATTAGTAACGTGTAATATTGGAAATATTTTCAGCGAGATAAGTAATTACGCAAATGAAAACCTCTGCGTTTCGTTTATTATTATATACGAATGCCATTTTCGCTCGAAAGTAATTAAACCGTGAAATGGTTTTGGCGCGGAATAAAGTTGGGAAGGCACAACGATAGGAAACACACCCGTTGAAGGGTTGATAAAGGCCGCGACGCTAGTTAACGGGAAACGCTTTATATATCCCATTCCCTGGAGAATTTCCGAAGAAGATAGCGCTTGATATACGGTCGCACAGCCGTATAAATTAACTCCTGGTGACATTTAGATTAATTGTTCCGCGTGCACGTCGCCCAGGGTATGCTTTTTAGGGTAAGGAATCGCGATCATTATTCCAACTGATCCCCCCATGCCTATCTCTTGTGGTTATACATTTGAATATATAAGAGAACTTTCGCAACAAATTATTATTTTTTGATTCTCGAATAAAGCCTATAACTTATGAAATAATAAAGTGAAAAGAGGGAGAAAGAAAGAGAAAGAGTACGTATTATAGTGTTAAATCGTAAAGATGGAAAAAGAAAAGGAACATAAAAAAAATTTCATAATTTTTATTTTTATTTTATTTTACATTGGTCAAAGACAGAAAAATCATACGAAATCGTATAAAATTTTCTGATTTTTGTTAGTTATTCGAAACATATGTTTGACATTTCTTAAGATGTGCTCGGGCACAATTTCGTAATGTCTGGCTGATATCAGGGATCTTCGATTTCATTGCAACCAATGCGTCGGGGGAGCTAGATCCCCGCGGGTGCTACGGGTACACACAAGTACACGAGGAGACGGTCATTAGGACAAAACGTTTTCTTTGATCCCGTCACGATCGTCACGTCCCTTAGGAACATCCTTAAAACGACGTGTCCGTAGATTCGTTGGCCTTGCACGAAATGCTCATCCTCGCTCATCCTTACGATCTCTCTTTCTCTCTATCGTTATTGATATTCGACGGACTTAGGCACGAATAGGGCTGCGGTAAGGCGCCCGCATTGTGTCAACAACCCTCGAGAGAAAATCAGAAGCTGCGAATTATGATAGGGGCTCAGAGAATCCCGGTGTTGTCATTAGTGGCGAGCGCGACAATACAATGATTTTCACCAAGTACGTTTTCAAACTTACACAACGTTTCATAGAAATTCCCCTTGGAATAGCTACCTCTATTAGAGTCTATCAAATATTATTTCTCAAATCATAGTTCTAATTTTAATATTTTACGCACAAAATACATTCGGATAAAAAATTATTTTTATGTTATCATGATTGTCTATGATTTAAATAATTTAAATATATTTTTCATCCGTTATTTTTTAATATTTATAACTTTTTTATGTGAAATTCTCTCTCTATATCTTTCTACACAATTAAACGTTTATTATTTGTTTTAATGAATATTTTCCGAGTGGATCGGAATAAAACGATAACACGCACGGGACTCTTCGAAAAATACCGGAAAAATTATATTTAATTTTAATGAATATCGAAATAAAGTTTTCGGCAGTTTCGCAATCACGTAAACGATGCCAATTACACGTCGAGGCAACCGTCGACGCCGTAATTACCTTTCGGTCCATTTAAAGTTAACGGGAACCCTCTGCTGGATTGCGATGCTGCAAAATTTTCATCCCCGTCGAGTCGCGACGTGTTTTTTTTTTCTTTTTTTTTTCCCCACAAACGAACGCCGCCGTCAACCAACCGATAGCGAGGAACAGCAATTTCCTGAGGAATATCCGGATTTACGGGGCTCCTCGAGGATATCGAACAAATTTAGCGCGAAACACGTAACGAACGAGTTCCGTGGCTCCGGGCCGAAGGAAGGAGGAAAAGTATCGTACGTATATATACGGTAGTAGAAAACTTTAACTACCTCACAGCTCATAACCCTGTTATGACCCGACGTATTTTCCGTGCGCTTCCTCTCTCTCTCTCTCTCTCTCTCTCTCTCTCTCTCTCTCTCTCTCTCTCTCTCTCTCTCTCTTCATTCTCTCTGTCATTCGCTCTTGTCGCTCATTATTTTCGTGCTCAAGTCCGGACAAATATTGTCTAGACATTAGCGGACTTGCGGATCATTCGTGTTATCTCAAATAAAAGACGCTTTCCGGATTCGAGACGGCAACTAGAAACGACCGATTTTCCGCCTCGCTATCGGTTACCAAACGACGACGGCCACTTTTGTACCGATCCCACGTGTCGCCGATTCTCCTCGTAAACCTCAAAGGCGGAGATTGCTCGATCGCCCCCGTCCCCCCCTCCCCCCAGGGTCTGCTTGTTATGTCAGCACGAGGGGTTGCCTTGCCTCTATCCTTCTGCCCTACGTCGCTGTCGCGTTCAATGGATTCTTTTCTTCTCCCGATCTCTTTACGGGCGTCGACCAGATTCGTCGAGTGTGAGAGTAACAAGCTCCCGGCATCCGGGTATATCTTGCGCAAATTTATTTATGGGCGACGCGCGAGGCGGAATGGTGTGCATTGTGTACCGAAGACGGTCTTGTACAACAACGTTATAGTTATGTAGCACGTACCGGCAAACGACGAACTTATTCATGAGCGGATTTGAGGCTCCGTTGTTGCTTGCTTGTTTACTCATGTACCTAGCTCGATGTATTATTAGACACTTTACCGAGTATCACTGTCGACAGTCATGCTATCTTAACACGAAAGATGCAAATGTAAGTGCGGATATGAACATATATTCGCGTCACGCAATTCATGCGAAAAATAATAGAAGATAGTCAGACAATGCATTTAAGAAATATTAAAGATCCATATTATGTAAAGTCTCTATACGTATTCTCACGATACTGTATTAGATTTTGAAGCGTGTTACGATAATATAAAAAAAAAAAGCACAAATTCCATTAATTTATCTTCTGTAACTTATATTAGGGCGAGAGCCGCGAATTCTACGACTACGATGCGCTTATTAATCTAAAAGTTCTTGTCTGTGAATGACAATTAAGAGTATTCCATGCGACGGGCACTCATCGTTTCAACATCGACTGAACGAAACGGAGCGTTTAAAGCAATGATTCAGCTCGAGATTGCAAAGGAGAGACAGACACCCTCCTGTCATTTAGAAAAGCGTCAAAAGCGCTGCGGCCATCCCTTGACAGCCACTTTAAAATTACACCGATAATGAAATCGAGAGGCGCACCATCATTTCTAATTCCTAAGTCAAACCCCGCGTCAGGCAGACGAAGGAACAGATGCGGGGACAATGGCGAGTCGATCGTCGATGCGAAATGAATTTAAAGTCGGGATTTAAAGGCTCCAGCGACGACACAAAACATTCCCCCTTTTTTCCTTGTAGCGTCACGCGCGCAGTCACAATTATTACAAGCCGATCGGTCGTAACAGATATTGTTAGTCTCCGGTGAAAGGGGTTTCTATGCAGGGACGAGGAGTGTTAATGGTGTCCTGCGTATCGACTTTGCTATCTAGTCGAACGTAAACTATCTACGCCAATAGCCAATTACCAAACAAGCTGCGACCATTTTTACTATCATGTATTTTTTTTACTTGTACATTCATAATTTACTTATATATTCATAAAAATGATACAATTAACAAAAATAGATGATATAGGTATATACGAATTAATGTTTGCTAAAAGAAAATTATTATTACAGTTTAAATTATCTTTTTTTCTTTAACGCAGAGAGGAGGATGATAATTTTTCCGTTTTTTGGCGATGAATATGATTACAACTTTCAAATTGCTCTATTATGTCAGAAGAAATTTGTGTGTATGTGTGACAATTAAGTGTGCGTTAGAGCTTTATAAATTTTCAAAAGAAATTTCTTATTTCAGATCACTAAAGACGAATCTGATCTAAAAATTGACCAATTAAAAATAGCGAAATTAATTAAAAAAATCTAACAATTTATAAAAAATTTTGACATGTACCATAATTATATAACACGGTAAGATATATTAAAACGGTTCTTTTTCGCAGTTTTAACGGCAAATTTTTCAAAATCGGAATCATATTCACTGCGTAAAAACACTGCGAGAAATAATCATCTTTGCATTTTTTTTTTTTTTCTTTCTCATTAAACTGTGTCATCGACCATTACATCTTGTTGCGCTTACTAACTTGCCGTGGAATAAATTTGCGACGAGTATACGAAAAGTATCGCGCGGAGACTATCAAGAGCGAGTTATGGCTACCGCTGTTGGCGTCTTATATGTTTTTCGCGTACTCTCTAGGGTAGGTACATTAAAGCGCGCCGCGATATACATATACTTTCACGTGAACGGCTCAGAACTCGGCGATTCTCCCGGTAAGTTTCCGCGTAAGTTTGTCCTGTTCCATTTAGCGCGGAAGATTTAACGCTTCCACCGCGTAGTTTACGATATACAGATACATGTATAGTACCTGCCTGCGCCCCCCGATTACGAGTGGGAGGAGACGACGAACCGGTTGCACTGGTCGCGTATATATACATACATCCGACGGAGTCAGCGGGCGTTATGCATGGGGTGCCATTCCGGCGCGCTTTAACACCCGTATATAAGGGTGAAATTACACCTCCGGCCATTGCTGCATTTTCGGAACTTGATTAACGTCGCCGTCCTACGGACGATTATGGCAGTACGTGACGGGATTAGTTAGACTCGTCACGAAACACGCTCGTTGTCTGATAAAACGTATTTGCTTCTTGTAAAATCCTCTCTCTATTCGCTGTAAATAGCGTCGACCTAAAAAATATGTAAAATTGTGTTTTTTAAATTAATTTTGTGATTTATATTTTTAGTAGTATTTATTTTTCCAACGATGATCGCGTGCAACGTAATGCCACCGTAAATGCATTGATATTGCAAGAAATACTTCCCAAATAATTCCCCAGACATGGATTTACGAGGATTCTAATGTAATCGGTTACGAAAATAAGTGCGATGGTAGCATGTGAACGATAACCGAATGGTAATAAAAGTAATAAAAACGTTGTTTTGGTATCCATAAAGCGCGTACTATAAATAACGTATAGCTCAATCTGCTGTTATGCAAGCATCGATGAATCGGGAAGGAGCTCGTCGTCGCGACGGCCATATGAAACACTCTCGTCTCGTCGACGCCGCCGATCTTTCGCACGGATATAAAATCTTTCATTTCCATTTTGAAATTCGACGTGCCTAAGCGGGCGTGTGCATACAAGACATGCCCCCGGTGGTTCCGTTACGACGGAGGGGCGCGGGGAGAGAAAGAGAAAGAGACAAAGAATTTTTAGTGCCGTAAGGGGTGTGCGAGGTGATAAAAATCGCGAAACATTATACGGATTTGTCGGTCGGGCTGCTTTTACGATTTTTCTTCGCGCCGCCGTCCGTCGAAAAACACCAGCCAACCTAGACCCGCCCGATTCCTTCGCGCATCCTCTCTACCCCTCTCCCCATTTTTTATTTCTATAATTTAATTATCTCAGTTTTACGGCCGGGGACTAGCTCTAGTGGGTTAGATCCGGCGACCATAACGTCTCACATAAATCCAGGCGAGAGATATCCCGTTTACTTCGCCCGGGTCTCTTCCTCACGGATATTCCTCATAAACGGTAGTTCGACCGAAGAATAAAGCATGGCATAGACGTCTAACTTCGATCCCGCCGACCAATTTGCCGGACGCCACGCCGCCCACGTTTAATCGAAATCCGTGATTCGACTATGAATTTACGAGTTTACGGGCTTCGCTGTAAATTATGTGCCGCGATGAGTGCCCGTTATTACGAAATAAAATTATGAAATTTACGATATATAAACTTTAGATAATATAATCAGCTATTGTATCATGTCGTTCATTTTTTCTTCTCGCGAAACTAATGCTTTATGTATATATATGGACGATTAACGCGCCTTTTGTTACACATTTTATATATGCATATGTTATATTTCATAAATATTTATTTAAATATGTAGATTCAGTCTTATATACAACGTACATGAGTGAATTGCCACGTGCTATAGAAGATACCCTCGCTATTCGCGTGCGATGTTATCGGACCAAAGTAATTAAGTAAGCGCGACGCGCGCGTTCCGCGCGTCACACGAGCGAGACGGATGGACGAACGTGTGTAAGCAGACGCGGCGCGGAAGTTTCGCACGCGGCGATCGAGTACGCGCGAAGGGTGGCGCGAGTACGCCCTCGTGTAACGGCACGGTCCGGTGAGCATCGGTTGCCAGGTGGTGGTGTCGTGGCACCGGAAGCGGAACTCGGATATCTCGAGGAGCGTCCCCGCGAGTGAACGCTATGGAAATGAGGTCAAACCACCGAGTGTGTTGGACCCTTGTCGCGTCGGGGGAGATCGGAGTGGTTAAGGGGAAAGGGAGGGAAGGGACATGGCGAATGTGCCGGAAAAGAAAAAAGAAACGCAGACGAGATTATGGGGAATCGTCTGTCAGGACGCAGTATCTACTAGATAATACTAAAAAATTGAAGCAAATCAAGTGATTAAAAATTTTCTAATTTTTAACTTAATTTTTTTATTTATGTCAACTAAGCATTTGTTATTCGGTTAGTTTTTATCATTTATCATGTAAATCTTGAATCCTTTTTTTAAACAGTATATATATATATCTTTTTCCATGAAAAAAAAAAAATATATATATATATATATATATATATATATATATATATATATAAAAATCAAATAAAATACCACGCAAAATTTGACTCTTTATAAAAGAAATTATATTCTATGATTTTGAATATTTATATAACCGCAAACTTGCGAGATACTATAATATGTACTTATTAAAAAAAAAAGAGAGATTTAAAAACTCTTTATTTTTAAAAAATAAATAAAAAAGAGAAGAAAAAATTTTTTTTATGGATTAGTAATACCGTAAAATCGGCTACGCTTGGTTTACTTAAAAATTGCGAGCGGGGGAATTGGTTTAAGGGCCATCAGTAACACAGTGGGATGCGTGATGGTTGGAATCTACCATCATTTGACCGAGGGTGCGCGACTGCACGTACGACGTGTATATATGTGGAGCCGAATAAAAGAACGCTAACAACGTAACGCGACACAATGCTCGCTCAGACGGCTCGCGATTTCTTGGGGCTCGACAACAGCGGGGTGGCTTTCTTCCTACGGACATACTGGGGTAATTAGAAAACGGAGGCACGCTCTCTCTCTCTCTCTCTCTCTCTCTCTCAGGGAGAATAGTATTCTCTCTAGACCTCTCTGACCATCGACGATTATGTTCGAATACAAAGAGATTGGAAAACGATGAATCAATATTGTGTGCGTGCAAACTATGGACGAACTCTCTCTCTCCCTCTCTTTTTTTTTTTTTTTAATAATACTATATTAGGGTGATTATGGAGCGTTGTATAATGTTTCTCGTGATTTTTTTATACACATTTTTTTCGTGATAAAAAAGATATAGCGGTATACATCAGATCGTTGTAGCTTCCTGTCTGTCGCTATAGATAGTCGGAGTAATTTGTTAATTCGAAGCGGATGAGCGCTCCCGTTCGCATAGGGGGAAAACCGGCGGCATTCGGGGCGAAATTGCGTATTTATGCCGCGCATAATCCGTCCATTCTGCAAATGGTGGCGAATCTATCAATGCCGACGTATTACCGGTTTCATTTTCCTACGTGGATGGAGACATACAAAGGCTTAAAAAATTGTTTCTGTCCGCTCTTCCTGCGGGTCACCCAGCGCGGTTGGGGGAGGGAGAGGGTGAGGAGATGATCGCTCAATCTTTTTCATCCGGTTCGCGTCCGATCGCGCAGGAAGGTCCAGCGAAGGTTTATTCACGATTTTTTTCTCCGATTCCGGCCTTCTCGGAGGAGAGAAATGCGAAAATAGATTACGAATGGAATCAAACGGTATGGAAGGTAAAAGTCATAGTGATTGATCAGACGAAAAAATGAACGATAGATCTTTTCCCAAAAGAATACATTTCAGATGATACATTAGTACAGTTTGCTTTATATACATTACACTTATCTTTCAAAATCATCAAGAATACTTTTACTTAAAAATTGGAAATTATTTCTATCTTATTGTATATTAACAACATAGAGCTTATCTATTATTTTAAATATATTAAAAGAGTATTATAGTTTTTATCGCCTTAAAAGTATGACTTGAAAAATGAAAATTTAAAAAGAAATTGATTTTGATCTATTTTTGACTTAATCGTGTCATATAATCAATCATTAATCGCCATCCTATCTTATGACGTTTGCGAACAATCGCCAGGGAAATCGCGTCTAAGTTAAACGGCCGAGGATACAATTTCCTTTCAATCAGCAGCCGAATCCTTACGAGGCAAAGTTTACGCCGCGCAATAAACCGCCTCGCCTCCCCGGCGAGGAAGCGACAAAGACGGAAGGAAGACAGGGAAGCGATGAGCCTAGGCCTGCGATAGGAGGACGATTGCGAGAAATAAAAGTCGCAGGGTGTGACTGATCGTTTATCCTCCTCGGGAGAGATGGCTATGTGTATACGTACGAGAGGGTGAACGGTGGTAGGAATAGAGGGAGGAGAAGAAATGAAACCGTTACGCGTCGGAGGATATTAGGGTGCTACAAAGCTCCCTCCGTTCCCTCCTCGCCCTTTCGGCCACTGCTATGAATGAAAGAGAGATAGAGAGAGAGAGTGAAAGAGAGAAAAAGCGTAGAATTTGTACCGCTGCTGCGATACTCGTTTCGCGATAACGCTCCGAAGTACCCGTCGCCGCATTCCCGTCGTTTCATTTCGGCTTTCGCGTAACGGCGTGTCTGGTATATCGATGCCAGCGGATCCGAGAACGAAGCGTCGCGTTATTGGGAGGAATTTAATCTTCGCTCGGCTATTCGCGTGTGACTCTTGGCCGGGGATATATCGACAATTTTGCTCTTTAAAGTTTCTTCGCGAGGGAAAGGGTCCTGTATACGGATATCCGATATCCTCCCCTCCCCCGCCCCCCGTTGATGAAAGTGTATATTACTAATTATGAATTCGCGTTGTCTTCTTTTTAGACATTTTATGTATTTAATTAATAGACCTCTCTTTTCATCTATGAAGCTTTTATTATCCAATTCAGATAAATCTACACGGTAATTATACAACTTTCTCTGAAACTTTATTATATACGAAAAAGGAATTATTTATTTTAATCATAATTTTTAATATAAAATTTAGCACACATATTTTATTATAACTCGATTGAAATGGAATAGATTTGAAAAAAAAAAGTATGAATCGGATCAGAATTAAATTTGCATCTCACAGGACATATAGCGATTGGAATAATCGCATCCTTGTCAATCGAAGTCATTATCCGCGTATCCGCGAGTCGCGAAACGCTGACTCCTGTAATCCCTACGCATAACACGATCGTGCGCGAGTGCATTTCGCAATCCGGTGGAAAAAAGGAAGAGAGCGCCGTCGGTGGGATGCAATTACCTAATGAGCTAATTGGATTAGCATTTGCAAACGTCGCCGCGGCTTTCTCTCTCAGCGCGAAGCACGAAAGGCGCGCCACAAGCGCTTCTCGTTCTTATCGGATGTAGTCGTGTGCCGCGCGTAATTGCACCGTCACAAGAGATAATATGCTAACGAGGTAAGCGTGTTTAATGATATGTGCGAATCCCGGTATACACGCGTTCTCGCGATGTGTGTGACTAACAGAGACACCACAAGGAGGGACGAGATTTTATCGGCGCATGATTATCGGCCTCATTTCCCCAAAATTATCGGAATCATCTGTTTGCATTCTAATGAATATACAATATTTAGACATGATCGTTTATGATCGAATGATGATTATAATGATTTATTCTATTATTTTTAATATTATATTTTTTATAAGTGCTATTAATATTATACTGGTTTATTATATATCGAAAAATAATAGTAAATTGTAATTATTAAAATTAATTACATATATAGAGTTCTTTTAATTATATGTGTTAATATGATATATATGTATATTAGTATTATTCCGTTATTATTATAATAAAAAAACTACATCCGGTTTTCTTTTCATCGAATAACTGGCAATGATTTTTTATTATTAAATATGATATCATCAGACACGTGGTTTCTAGTTAAATATATATATATATATAACGGTGATAAGAAACTACATGACGTCATATCCGGTAATTAGCATTCACAGTATTTCTCTCTTTATATTCCTACTCTCACTTACGTATTAAGAATATTCAGAATTTTTTTTTTACCTTATTATCGTAAAATCTCGGAAAATATTTTGAATCCGGAGGAAATCCGTGCCAAGACTCACAGAATCGTATCGCTCTATAAGCGAAAAAGAACCAATAAAAGTGTCCGCGTGATAATTAGCTTTGATCGGTGAAAACGGTGGTCCTTTTAATTGTCATCGTTAAAATGAGAAAGCGCGTAGTCGGCGAAGAAAAAAAAATGCGAGGGGTTGAAATAATAGCGAGAGATAAAAGAAGCTCTATTCTTGCTTAAGATACGTCCGCTTATGATTAAAGCTGATCCGCGTTTTAGTAGACGTTTAAAAACTCTGTTTTATTACGTGCCGCGCGTCCCGCTTGCATATCAGTTTTTTTATATCATTGTCTCTCGCGCAGCCGGAAACCTGGATTTTCTAATTATACATTTCCGCGATCGAGAGGGTGAACAAATTATACGAAGACATATTTCGTGCACGTGAAGTTTTGTCTACTATATTATTAATATTCTTTAATTTTTTAAATAACAGCGTAAATCGTACGTTAATCATATTTAAGTTTTGATAATATTTACTGGCGGAACTTTTTTTCGCATAGCAAAAGTTGAAATAATGGCAAAAAAGCAAAAATTTAATACGGGCTTGTTATTCGTAATATACGAATATTATAAGACAGACATCTCGAAAAGATCATAGAATTTCAAGATATTGACTATTTTGGATAATTCCGAAATGTCACGCATATCGAAGCGCGAAAGAAATGGACGCGGTCACAAGCCGTTCGACTCGAGGTCGCCGATATATAATAAGGAAACGACCTCGCGCGAGACGCGTATCTGTGACCCCCACAGTCGATCTTACGGCACACGACGCGCACTTCGTCAACGATCGTCACGCCGGCTTTACATACGTTTGAACCCGACAATGCCCGGGTTAAACGATATTACATACGCATTCACGCTCGCGGGCAGCGAGCTATGCGAACCCGACGGGGTTAAAGCGGAGATAAATCAGCGTAACGTTATTACGTCTCATAGAAATCGTAGCCACTTCTGAATCCATTAAGGCCGCTGTTATTTCGTAGCGGAATCCTCCGGGGCCAGGTGTAAAGATCTCCCTCTTTCTCGGATGCTGGGTGGTGGTACTCGCGAAGGAGGGGTGGGAAGAGAAGTTGGGAGAAGATCGAGAGAGAGGGTGACTGATCATGGACGATTCGTCAAAAGGTTCCCATGGGCATGCATATGCGCGTACGCGGCATCGAGGCACCTTCTTTCCTTATGCGACCATCAAAGATGTTTCTACGGTTACGTACATACGCGTAGGGCCTTTGTCGTAGAGGTGAGTCAACCTGTACGGAATCGGGTCGTCCCACGACAATAGATTGATTTAGTGCACTTGTGTTTGAGTGTTGGCCCCGGAATGCCTTGGACAGCTCTTAGATGTCCCTCGTGCATCACGCACCGCCGCACGTGTATCCCGCCATGCAGGAACGTAGAGAGGCGAATTAATTTCAGAGATTGGAATTTATTTTCTTATCTTTATATTTTATATTTATTTTATGCAATAAGATATACAGTATGTCGTAGTATTTTTGTATTTCTTTTTTTTTTTTTTTTTTTTACGTATATGTAATTGATTCCGTGGATTAATTTTGTCTTTTATTTATGTGTCGACAATGCACGAATAAGTATACTTTTCTAATATGATATTAAATTCTATGGAAAATGTATAATTCGTATTTTGAGGAGGCAGAATACGCTTCTCTAACATTTAAATATTTTTGCCCATAATCCTCCCCTTATGTAAAAAAATTACGGCACCTATACACGCGTCCATCATGCCTAGCGGATAAAACGGCCCTGATCAACGGGGCGAAATGCGTATGCGTGCGCTTACGAATAGGCCCGCGATGTCGAGGCCATCGTTTCTTCCTCGTCCATTATACGACGAGCCGCGACTATGTCGAGGCTCGACGTGCCTTCCACCCACGGCCTCTTTTTCGAGAGACGCGTTCGGAGAAGCCCCGGGGGATTATCTTGCGATCGGATGCGCGGTCACGCGCGCGCGTCTCTACGACGCGCTTCTCTCTCGCGTGACTCCACCTGCAAATCCGGGCCGCGTACGGATTTGAAACGCGCCCATACGTATCGTCGGTGACTGAATAGCCGGGGATCGATTAGCGACCGGCTAGCGCGTAGGATTTTACACGGGACAAACACGAAGCCGTGGCTATCGATTACGTTCACGTTCTATTTCGTCTGATTTCATAGCGAGCGCAATGATACAACGTTGAAGAACGCGCGATACTGGATGTTTTATCCAAGTACGCATACTGTTGTAGAAAGGCTTTCGTCATCTTTAACGGAGATAAAACGAGACACGAAGTCGGGAGAAATGTTTATTGCGTTGATGAATACGCTATAGGGCGGGGGGGGGGGGGGGGAGACTAATGAGCGATAATAAATATCGATTTTAATTTTTCATTTTAGACACTTTGATTTATAAAGCGTGGATATATAATACCGTTTGCCGTTTGGTTATATACACGCATTCAACGTGTCCTATCGTGCATCGCGCACGGAGGAACGGATGCTTTAATTATTGAGAGAAAAATGGACGCTAGAAGCCGACCATTTTTTTTCTCCCCCAAAAACGCGAGCGCGCGCCGCTATGAGAAATAGATTGTGATTTTTCAGGATCATACCCGTAGAACCGGCCTCGACGATCCTCGTTATTCTTTTTGCTTCTGTTCGAGGCTTTATGTTGGATGCATCTGCCCATTTTTTTCAGACTCTGCCATTTTCCCCGTCGCTTTTTTTCCATCCCGGAGAGCGGCTATTTTTTTTCGGTCGAATCGACACCTGAAAATTCCCGCCGACACCTCGTCGCGGAATTATTAATTACCGCGTCGTTGCACGCGGCGCGTCCGATTCTGCATCTCTCTCTCTCTCTCTCTCTCTCTCTCTCTCTCTCTCTCTGCCTGTTTTTTTTTCCGTTTCCTGACCTCGAATTTCGGCGTTGTACGTATGTACGTACGTACGGCAGTTGCAATCGTCGCATTCCGCGCGCTCGATTGCTCGGCACGAACGAAACGCGATCGTTTGCTTGGTGTCGCCTGGTGAACGGCGTCGCGTCGCGTCGCATCGGTGGAACGGGGATGAGGGAGGGAGGGAGGGAGGGTTACAGGATTACATCGATGTGGAAATGCCGTTGCAAGACCATCCTGCGCGACAGTATAAAATTACTTTTGTCAGACAGACTCTCTCCCGGTCGCTATCCGTGAGGGTGAGGGAGGACGGGGGATCGGATTGAGTTTAACTCGGAAAGCTGCTACGGATAAATCGAAACGATGTTTCTGGCGTGAATTCAGTCGAGAAACTAAAAAATAAAAAGGAAGGAAAAGAAAATGCCGAGAGAGATATTTTGTCCTCGAGTAGTCGACGCTTGAACTCGACGTAATAAATTAGAGTTCGTTGATCCTGGATTTATTCGACACGGTAATGGCTTAGCATCGCGCTTAGTTAAATATTTCTTTCTTTAAGTCTCAAAATTATATTATAATGTTTATGATCAATAGATAATATTTTGTACTAAACTATATAGCTTTTCATGCTCAAACAACAACGATATACAATACTTTGTCGACAAAAATTTAAAAAATGCTAAAACAATTACGAAAATTGTAATCTCCGCTATCGTTCGAAACACGATTGTCTTATTCGTGAACGAGCATTGTTACGAGAAGATCGGGATTTTTTAATCCGCCCGAGAGCGGAACAGGCTCGTTTAACCGAGCCGAAGACTTGAAGGGGTCGATGCGGATTAAGGGGCCGATGAAGTGGTGCGATCTACGATCAGATTTCACGAATGAGTTCACCGTAGTTCTAGCTGACAGCTGGCGAGAAGTCTGTGCATGCTTTGCCAGGAACGAGCAGGTTGGTTTTGCATCAGCTAATCCGCGTTTTGATTCTAAGCAGGGGCACTTTTTCGGATTAAGGTCGACGCTATTTGTATCGAATGTATATCGGACCACAGCGCCGAGAAATTCACGATAGCGAAACATACTCAGCTCTTCAACTCTCTCGGCACTCCGTCGTTTACATTTCGTTCGCAAATAAATTCGTCTACTATATATTCGTGAAGTACACAACAATATCGAACGTTATCAATGATTCTACTACTTTCATTTTTTATTCTTTCATTAATACTATCTTAGAAGAGATTTTTCCATGATTTTTTCTAGATAATGTTAACGTCCTTGTGTTTTTGCTCAAAAGTAGCGCATTGTATGTACGTATTTCGTAGCTTTTCTTAGATCCTCTTTTGCGATTGAATGAAAGAGGTAGTCGACCTCGTTAAGGGCAGGACAAACAATTGTTTTCGACGCTCGTCCGGCGAGCGATACGACTGGACGCTGGATCGTACATCACCCGATGACAAAAGTCGCGTGTTTTTGCGAGAGCGGGCCGAATCCGTGAGGGATGATCTCGATGCTTCAGAATGAGATATTGAAAAATGAATGGTTCATCGGTGCACTCAACCGATCGGCTCAAAACACGCTCCGTATACCGTTGCTTCGTCAACCCCTGGCGCTTCTCATTTTTTCCACGGCACAGACAGCGAAATGTATTCCCGTTAAAAGCGGGGAACAAAAAAAAAAAAAAAGAAAAAACCGGGAAAACACGCTCCGTGCATCAAGATACGGGCGAGCCGAATACGAGAATGCGCCGGGATAATTTCGATAATGAATACGGTATTAAGTAACGTGTCGTAACACACGCGAACCGGGGAAAATCACGACGCGTCGCGGGCGCGACGTAAAAAAATCTCCGTCCGCGACGAATAACGTAGGGAGATCGGAGACAAAGCATCAGCAAGGCGACTAGCGTGATTAGCGAGAGAAGAGAGAAACGGGGGAAAGGAGAATAAAAATGCACTACCGCCTCGCTGCTACGCGAACGAATACATCGACGACGCATACCCGGGACGGGCCGCACACTCGGTGCGAAACATAAAGCGAGACATAAACCGGACGGAGCGAGCGTAAAACGGGAAATGCAACGCAATGCCCGGTGACAGATGCCGTTTATTAACGCTGTACATGCATCGCGAGCGAATACGCGTGGACGCAGATATGGACTCGTCGTCGCGGCCTGCGAATGTTCGTTCCCGATCGTCGGCTTTTTCCGCCTTTGCCATCGCCCCATCGCTTGTATGGCACCGACCGTTTTATTATTCATCCTGCACACGCCGTGTCGACATCGCCAACAGCGTAGAATCGTTCAAGTACCCATCGGCTTTAAACATCATATATGCGGGATTAGTTTAATTTATTTTTAGTGTTTTACTATACACACACACACACACACATACACATAGTAGCTGTGCGTTATATTTCTTTTGTCCCTTCAATTTATTTTAAAATATATTTTTCATTAATTAGTTTTCATTATGGTAGTTTCTTTTTATTTCAATCAATATATTTTCTGACAAAGCGCAAATAATTTATGAAATTACAGATTTCGTATACTTATTATAAAAACGATTAAATATATTAAATATAGATTAGCTTAAGTAATTTATTTTATGTCAGTAATAATATATATTTCCGCTAAATCTTTCGTTTATTATTTATTCTTCGCGTTTCCTCCAGAAACTATCGCAACGCTAGCTTTCATCTTCTATTCATCTCCCAGTGGGAACTTCTTGTTCCGCGAAACAAGGATTGACTTTCCAAGGGATAAAATATGTACGGGCACACAGTTAGCGTAGGAAGCTCGATAGAATTAATTATGACCGGCCTAATAAAGTCACGTCCTTTGCCCGTCTGTTAATAACTTCCTCCGCTATTCTCATTCTTATTCTTTTAGAATCTTCTTATTCTTCGGGTAATGAGATAATTGTTGTTTGTTCAAAGTTTTAGGATAGACGTTTATCTCTAAGTTTTTCTTCTTGCGCTTGAAATATGCAAAACGATACCAAATGACATGAATTTTATTTTATTACGTAGGAAAAGCTTATGATAGAGTTTGGAAGTTTCTACAATAAAGTATTCTTTATATTTAATATTAACGAATATTATCTTAATCCATTTTATATATTGTATTTGGACGCACAATTTGCGACAGTCGCACCAACGAGATAACCGTGTAACGTTCCAACGAGATTTGCCATATCCGAGATATCCGAGTTGACACTTGATTCTAGGAGTGCGAAATCATCGGTAGTTAGAGTCGCCGTCTCGGAGGGAGGTTTTTCGTAACGTCAAATCGGCGGGGCCACCCTCGTCTCCGCGACACGGGAATTAAATGCATTTTACACTCTGTTTCTCCGCCACGAGCGGGGCGCATTGGCTCCGACCCTCTAATGTCCGGTGACTCGGCAAAGTGCTAAGATGACCGAGGCATCAATCTTCACGCTTTCTCACTTTTTGTCAAAAGCCTGAATGGGGTAAAGTCTTCCGTCTTCGATCATTCTCGGCCGCCTCCGGAGAGACCTTTACCACCGGAGAAAGAGAGAGATAGAAAGAGAGACGAAAGAAGATGATGGTTGATGCTTAGCGAGAAATCTCGTCGTTCCGCGGTTTCGAGCCTCCTCCATGAGTTTCCGTTCCGGGACGTTGAAAAATCACGCCCGTCCCACCCTTCGTATCCGTTTCTTCGAGCATGACGCGTTCGAAAAGAGTGCGCACGCATGTGTATCTTGTAACGCAGGAGCGCGTTGACACAAAATTTACACGGACTCGACTTACAATCTCAAGATTCTCCGCGAAATTTTCCGTATCATTATTCTTACTTTCACGGTTAATTATTCGAGTCGGTGGTATTATTTCTCAATGATATCATTGCTCCTTATCTATTTCGCAAGACATTGTACGGATTAATATTTCGTATGTGATTGAGCAAAGCTTTAAAACTTCGTAGCAGAAATTGCGGCGAGACGCTATCGTGCCGTGAAATTCGAGTGCGAGATGTCATTTCCCTCCCGACAAAATCTCCACGGCGCGTAACCGTCGGGATATACTGGCGCTTTATTTTCGAAAACGCAGATCGCGTCGTCGTGAGCTCGCCACGTCGTCGCACCGCGAGTCTCTTATACCGAGTTTCCTCTCGCGACGTCGCGCATAAAATAAGTATTATGCAGAATACGGGAGGGTATTGTCTCGCGGCGACCGCGCTCCGTCTCGCTCTCTCGCGTTCTCTGCTCGGAAAGATATCCGGAGGGACCAAAAACTAATAAGAGCGTGCGAAATACGCGAGCCTTCCGAGCAATAGCGCTCGAGCAATCGCCGAATTCTCGCCCGAAAAGAATCGCGCTTCTCTCGGCGAAGGAAAAATATCTGCCCTTTCTTGGACGTGCGTAAGAAAGGAGGAAGGGTGAAATACGAGAAAGAGAGGAGCGACGTTCATTGACTCGGTCGCCTTGGTAAGGTCGTCGGGGGCGTCAATAAGGGGCGGGGTTGCCGGTCGCTCTCGCGGTCGCCGTAAAAAATCGCGCCACCGACCGCGAGCCGAGGCAATAAGTTTCGTTGGTTTATCGCCGACGCTTCCATGAAGAGAGGCCGCGATGTCGAGTCGTCGGCGGTGACCGCACTCGTCGAGTGCGCATACCATAGGTGCCGCAAATCCGGCGCAAACCGGAGAAGATTGTGCGGGGCCTTGCGTGCGCGACACTGCCCACCGACTGCGTATATCACGCACACGTTACACGCTATTCTACACTCGCGACGCGATGTTTTTCCAAAGCGAACGCAGGAGAAAGAGGAGAAAAAAAAAAGAAAGAGATGACGTTGTCGTTGCCGCGCAGGACGACGCGCTCGGATACGATGCGCCGCAAATCGCACTACTTCGGGATACGCTCTGACGTTTTTATGGCCCCCTCGCTGAGTGAGAGCGAGGAGCCTTTCGTCCTCCGCGTGCCTACATTGTGCGTCGATAGCGGCTGTAAATTGAGAGAGCCTGTGGCCTTTTTCATTTTTGCGCTCGCTCGCTCGCGAGGACGAGCGTACGCGAGCATTGCGGAGATTTAGTCGAACGCGAGGACGGATTTGTGGTTGGAATATTTGTGCCTACCCTAAAGCGGTTTCTCAATTTCTTTTTTCGATTGCGTTATTAACGTTGTCGAAAATAATACGACGATATAATATTCATTAATCTTTTCGAATTTTTTTCCAATAATGCGAAATGGAAAACAATATAATCAGTTTTTAATTTTCATATTGTAAGTAAAACTCTTATCATTGTTTTGAAACTTTTCACACGCGGTATAAAGGGATAATGTGTGAATATACGTCTAATCATTTAGCTTTGAAGCGCAAAATCGATTTTGGCTTGCCGCTGACATAACCAGACGAACTAATCAAGTTCCATCATATTGTGTCACTTACGCAACAAGTGCATTGTTCCGTCATGTTACTCGACTACATTGTAATAGATTAATTAACAATTATTATTTTTTTGGATTGACAATCATATTTAACGCAATTTAACTGTTATTTAGGTAATTAGATTTTCGACTTAAATTTTTTCAAGCGAATTTAAACAGAATAATACGAAGGATCGTGAAGCGACCTTTATCTTTGGGATATAGCGAAACAGTTCGCCACGGTAAATATAATGCGCGGGTTGTATGCTGGTGCTCTCCATAATCAGAAGAGTGGATAAGTCTGACTGCTTCACCAAGTAAATATTTTGTTCACTTTACGTCACTGTTGGAGCCACCGACAATCATTCGTGGAAAGAGCAGCAATATGTAGCAGTTCATTCCGAGACGAGAGAAACGATGTGTACTACCACTTTTTGGTTCCTCTATGACTCTGCATGCGTGTGTATGTGTGTATGTGTGTGCGTGTACTCGGGGTTAAAGAACTTTTATACATTTCGAAGCTTACAGCTTAGCTACGGGTCAATTGAATTCAATAAAAACATTACAGCTTTAGCTATGGATCAATTGCATTTTCAATAAAAATCTTCTATCTTTCGATATCTTTTTATCCATTGTAGTTTTATTAAATTATATTGTAAAACAAATTATATTATAAAACAATATCTATATGAAAAAATCAATAATTAAGCACGCATTCCGCAAAGCCGTGCGTAGTCAGACATCTCTCGTCGATAATTCATTAAGTTGAAAATGACCGAATCTTTGTAACCGCGAGCGCTTGCAAATTACAAAAAACTCCAATCCGCGCCGCTAATTATACGCTTATTTACGCTGTGCGAGCGCAGCGGCGACGTCGGTGTTCACGGCACGTTTTCTTCGCGGCGCGCGAGAAGAAAAGGATTTGTGTAATTAATCGTCGTACGGTTTGGCGCGTATAACCAGAAGGAAGAAGATGAGGAGAGGATGAGAGAGAGAGAGAGACAAAGAAGCGGACGATCGTGCGTGCGTATACGCGCGTACAGTCCAAGACGGACATACCTACGGTAGCCGGTAATGCCGGTAGTCTTGACAGTCGGGACGAGGGGGACCTGGCCGACCGCAAATTAATCCTCGAGAAAAATTCCGGCTGTGGTGTTCCCTTTCGGCGCCGCGCGTCGGAAGCTGAGGACGCGAGAACCTCTCGCGCGGGAGGGAGCGGATTCGATGGTGAGAAGGGGGAGAGGAGCGTGGAAACGTGACGGGGCCTCACACAGAGAAGGAAGAGAGAGGACGCCGACCGAGGCGCGCGAGAGACTTAATCGAAGTCTCGACCTTTAAGGTGGCGAAGACGCGCGGTCTCCCGCGCACGGGCGACATTATTTATTTATTCACGCCACATTCAATTACGGCCGCATGACCGCAAAACTGATTGCCGTGCCGCGCCGTTTGTCCGCTCGACCGGCATTCGCGACGCTATTTGCATGCAAATTCTCACCAGACGCGATTCCTCTCCGCACGCGGAAGAATCCGCGCCGTGGCGAATCGGGACCGCGCGCCCTCACGCGCGTGCGACCGTACGGATCAGGCGTGTAGTCGAGTAGTCGGTGGCCCCGCTTCCCCCCTCTGTCACCTTCGACCCGCGTTTCGACCCCCCCCCCCCCGCTTTCAGCCCTACCTCCCTTTCGTCCTACCCGTCGTCGCTCTCTTCGCCCGCCGTGTCACTCTTTATTGCCGGCAACTCCGACAGTCCTCGGACAAGTCGCGCAATCGCGCCTTCTTCAATTATTAACTCTTAATCCTTTACTGCATATTGCAGCTGTGGAATTTAATCTCGTCGCGCATTCCCATTGTTTTCGCACGTGAAATTGAATACCGGGCGTTAATAGCCGCGACTTCTGAGCTTGTCAGCCGACAAGCCGTTGAACCGGTAAACGTACCGGGCGTCCCTCGTTGGCGCAAACACCCGCGTTGTTTTTGATGCGTGCGTGCGAGTCAACAAACACCGGAGAGCTGTTAACCGAGCCTGCGCTACTAGGCGGATAGTGATCGACAAACAACTGTGCGCCGGCTTTAAAAAGCGCTCGCGGCGTGTACACACTTTGTCGGGTGTAATGAAATATCGGTGAGTTTTCGATTTTCTTATTTTCTGCCGCGCGACTAGCTATCGATTAGCATTCATCTTTGGATCTCGCAACGCGATGCTTGTTTTCCTCCATTCTACTTTCCGCAGACGCAGCGTATGAAAAATTATATGTTTGTCGCTAACCTTATCCGGATATTGCTTGTTTCAATAACCATGAAAATGATTCTCTTTTTACGAACCTAGATTTTAATTGATTCATAAAAAAAAATAGAATTTAAAACGTTGATTATATATGTATTTTGAGAGGAAAGGAAATTTTAATTATGAAACAATATTAGAAACCATGAATTACATTTTTTACCTCTCTCGAAACTCTCATCTGTACCTCTTGTCATCTTATCGGATACTTTATTAAAGCGACAGGTACGCTATGTTTCGCCGCATGCGTGGAACGTCGTTTCCGTTCACAAAAGACGCGCCGCCGGCGGTCTATGGCGAGTCTCTTGGTCGAATAAAACTGATAATACAAGAAAGATTCGTCGAGGCAACCATCACCCGGAGGCGCAAGATGCTGCCGCTGACAATAATCTCGTTGTAAACATTTCGTAACAATATAATTGCTTGTTCGAAGTTAGGCGTGCGCCGATCTCTCCCTTCCGCATCCTCCCAGAATCCTCTTGTTCTTTCGCGTGCCTCGCGGAGAGAGAAGCGCTGGGGGTCCTTTTAAATTGGCGACTTTTTCGGTCAACAATCGACCCTTCCGGAAGGTCGATAGCGACCGCCACGTCCCGTCTCGCTCGCTCGGTTCTCGGCCTGCGAACAACCCCATAGACACCCTACGGCTACGCTATAATGGTCACGAACTGCAAGGGCTGAAAGGAAGCCGCCCTCGAACGCATCTATATACATATACCTATGTATAGCGGAGAGAGAGAGAGAGAGAGAGAGAGAGAGAGAGAGAGAGAGAGAGAGAGAGAGAGATATGTATGTAAGCGTCTGCGAATAGAATTTGGCTTCCACCCGGGGCCTTCAAAGGAACTCCCGGATCCGGGTGGTTTAAGGTGAGATTTCGCGTTTTCCGGGCTTTTTTTTTCCGCCGATGCTCCCCCATTTTTGCGGCCGACGACGCACCTCTCAAAGGGAAGACCTTGTTTGCGACAAATGTATACGCGACTGACTTCGAAATCCGCTCTCCGGCGGCAGGGGAGACAATGTCGATCCTTCAAACGGAGAAACGTTACCTGTCTACCCGCCTGCTCGTAATTACGCGCCGGATCAGCGATGAGGATACGCTTGGTTTTTACGCGCCGTTGGCGTCGAGTACACATGAGGGGGATGCGTGTCGGTGTGTTCGCGGTATTTCATTCATGCATAAGTCATCTCCCGCCGTAGAATCATTTAAAACAGGTAATTTTTGACTTTTAGTCGATTACAAAATGCAAATTCGTAGAGATTAAAATCGTTATGATAAAAATTATAACAATTAATATAATCCTATAATATAACGCGTATATATATAATATGTAAAAATAAGAAAGTATTTATCAGAAATCTAATCGAAAAGGCATTTTGTGATTAATCTCTGTATATGAATACGTTCATATATATATATTTAATATAAATATTGATTTTTCTCTTTTCACACACATCATTTGTGCTGCAATTCGTGACATAACAACGGTTGTGTAATCGCGAGATTTTTATCATTTGCGTATGTATGACCCGCACGTTTGCTGTCGATTTTTGACAGATGGAAGATGGCCTCGACAGAACAGCACGTGTTACCAGCACGTGCGTATTTGAGGGTGCGAAAGTAAATTTCGATTAACTGCACTGTCATGCGTACATCGTGATACTCTTGTATCGGACCACATGGGATAACTATCACTACAGTTATATTCACTATTTCGATGGGTACGATGACTCATTAATTTCTATTTTGCCTTGTGCTTTTCATGTTCATATAAGGTTGTGTCGTCTATTAATCGAAAAGTGAAACAAAAAAATTAAACCAAGTTTATGTTTATGTATTAATATTTTTAAGCAAGTAAAATAAAATTTATTTAATACAGCAGAAATTAATTCATAGAGTGGAAAGATTCTACTTTGATTTCTCCTATCGAGATAAAAATCATGTTATTTTATGTTTGTAACAGTGATATTTTTGTAAGAAACATAACAAATTAATTCATTTATTCACACACAATGCGTTTTTCTCTTTTACTGAAGAAGAATTATTTCCATTTCTCAACCATCACCGTCGTCATCTAAAAATAAAAGATCCCTCTCTCGATTGCTCTTCTCTTTGACGTCTCGCCACAGTTCGCGAATTAATGCGGGCGTCTTATCATCGTGCCGGTAAGTTGGAGTTTGATCAATATACATATATATTATCTCACTCTCCGTTTTTTTTTTCTCCCCTTATATCTTTTTCCGTCTCTCCGCGGAATCGCAAAGCACGTACGTGTAACATCAGAATTCCAGAATTTAAATCTCCCCGGAGAGAAGCGAGGTCACTTTGATATAGCCACTCTATTCTCTGCTCATCCCCCTTCTCTCATCTCCTCCCTCCCCCCTTTTTCTCCTCGTATTACTTTTAAACTTCCGACGATATATTACGCGAGAAACGGGCAGCGGTCAGTTTCTGCATGGATATCGCGCACGGACAGCGGGCGCTCCCTATAAAATACGTCCGAGCCATTAATCCCGAATAGAAGGAAAATATTCAGACGCGGCGCACTCTGAACGACCGCGGTGCGTATAGCCTTAATATGAATACAAAAGCAATATAATTCCGCGTCTCTATTATTTATCGTTGTCGTTGGTCGCCGCGTTTGCGGATGCGCCAAAACATTTCGAGTGCCCTGCGAGTTGCACCGCGATGCGTTTCGAGTGCGTCAAAGGGCCGTTTGTGAACGCGCTGCCGATGACGTTATCGGGAATTGTAAAAGGTATTAACACCTTGCGCGCGCGCGCAACCGTCAATCGTTCTCTTTTTTCCCCTAGTTTTTTTTTTTTTTTTTTTATCGGAGCCACACCGCCATCGATGCAGCGAACGGAAAACAAACGCAGGAACCCATTCAATCGGCCGCCGATGTGTTTATCCATTTTTCTCGGTCTTCCGTTGTATTTTGTACGCGTTTTATCGCCCGTCCGTTACATCAAAGCTTCGGAAAATTGCGCGACCGAGTACCTACACGGTTGGCAATACATCGGCGATCTTGTTTTCTTGCTACAGTTCGCAGATTATTTTTTCCCGGGTTTCAAGTTATTAATTTTCAAACTGTTATAAAACAAATTTTGAGACATATATATTAAAAATATTTAAATAAGATGTCTATAAAATAATTATAAAAAATTGTTTCTATAATAACGACAATCTTACAGAATGAAGGCGCATTTTCACAGCGCGAGATTTATTAAACTTAAATCGAATATATCGTGCAGATGATATATATCCTCCGTCAGTTTTTCATTCGCTACATTTCCAGCTCGACAATCCATAAGACGAGAATGTCTTCGCATAATTTGTCGTACAAAGGATCTGTCAGCGCATTTTTGCGCCGATTATACGCGGACCCTCTAAGACATTAACGTCGATTCTCCTAGCGTGGAACGACGTCGTTCCCGATAGAGTATCGGCATTATCGCTTCAGATCGGGGTCATAACCATCCCGAAGTATTGTCGTTTACCGATTTTCGTCAGCGGTTATTCCAGACTAGCCGCCGCTATTGACACCATTTACTTGGTGTAATTACTGGAAAGGCTGCTCGGTGATTTCGCCGCCTCCTCACCCTTAGTCTCATTCCTCCTCTCATCCGTTGCCATAAGCGTGAGGCGCTATATCCACGAGGGTGTTGAAGATAACTAATCCCTGTTACCGTCGGCGTTTACGTTTTACGTTGATTGCGTCAACCCTTCCCCCTCGGCCAAGTGTCGTTGGACAGGTCGTCACACTTATCTCCCACAGAGAGCGGGGGCGGCTTTTCCGTGCTTTTAGCTTTGGATATCCGCGCACTCTGGCACCAGTAGTACCGGGGATTGTCAGGGATGCTACGCTTGTTAACAACATTGTTAATTTCAGCTCCGGGATCATCGCTTTAACGCCCGACTCTCTGATTAGACGTCTCGCTCTCGCGGCTTGATTAGAATTGGCAAATCCAACCGACCGTCGCTTTGCCTGATGAGGCGACAATGGGCGCCGTTAGTTGCTAGCAATTGTAATACGTAATTGCATGATTCGGCCCGCCTATGCGCGGAACGCGCATTTGCGAATAGCGTGGCGGCGATAAAGTGGTTGTAGATTGCGAATATAAAGGTTGGTCCTCGGCTATAAATCGCCAAGCGTTACTGTGTAAATTTGATCAGTTTAACAGACAGAATATCCAGAAATTACCGAATTATAGTTTATTTATACAATATATATATATATGTCATTATATTTTAAATATCTTGCTGCGATTTTTATCTCGCACAACATCGACGTTAGATACATTTTTTATAATTATTGGGAAATATAAAATATATTTATTAATATGATTAAAATATATATGTTATTAGAAAGTAAATGTATAACTTTAGAGTTATAAATAATCTCAAAATTATTATTTTAAATTACAATATTCTTGTAACTTTACATGTTGAAGAATCGGATAGATAATGGAATTATTTGACTTGCGTGCTAGATTTCGGAAATTGACGCTACTTAATGGTATAGTCTTTGGTCTCTTTTTCTCCGTAAGCCACGGCAATGTGGCGCCACTTAATCATCGATCAGGAAACCGGGGGCTTTGTTCTCGGGCTGCCCCAGGCTACCACCAGGTATTCTCGACATTGCGTGTACGCAGATCGACACACGTTTGCCCGAAGGGCGAGCCTGTTTCTGTCACCAGTGTCCAGACTAATTACGATTTCCATGCTCGAGTAAATTAATAAACTCCGTTAGCCGCCTGCGTGTGTGTCCTCGACACGTCGACGGATCGAACGCGATCGTTCATGCGCGGCTTCGAAAAATCAGCTCTTTGTATAATCGGACGATCGGTCACGTGGCGGTACTAGTGCATCCAACGCATTATTGACAGGGGTAGTGATCGTGACAGTATACAAATTGTCTCATCAATTTCTGTATTACATAATTGTTTCATATACTACACGTATATAATATATAAGTATATTTCTACGTCTTATATTTCACATACATTAACTTGATTTGACAAGAGAATTTGAAGAAACAGACATATTATATATATTAACATACAATATTTTAAGTTATACAAAAGTTTTTATATATTTGTATATAAATAAAAATTTTTTAAATTTAATTTCTTAACATACACATCTACATGTTGAATTATTGAATCTAAAATTTATTACATTGAAATCTTACTTTATCTGTTTATTAGTATGGTTGTTAATTATTTGGATATAGCGCAAATTTAGCTATTTTGTTAAAATAAAATTTTATTCTATATATTTCAACGATTACGAAGAATAAATTATTTTTATACATGATAATGCCAAGTGAAGGATTTATTTAGACAGTAACGTACATTAAGAATAACATTTAATATTCGCTTATTCGCATGCGGAATATGTCTGAGTCAATCATGCTGACGCGATTACTTAGTGGTCCTTCTCCGCTAATGACGAGCCATTAATTGGACAGCAATTAATCCAGGGGAGGGAGAATCGTATATATATATATGTATATATGCGCAACGTAACGTTATAAATGACACATCATTGCGCCCCGAGGACGATCCATTAAGCTTTTTCTTAAGCACCGTCATTAGTTTTAACGCCCGCCTTTATCAAGACTCTTCTTTTTGTCTTCGTATTACCGCGCCTCCCATTAAATCGTCCGAAAATCCGTTTTGTTTCAAAAGACAATATTTCTATGTCGCCAATTTCGGAAATGTACTATATCTCCGTTCACAGATACCTTGCATTTTTTTATCCGTCGCATTTAATGAGAATCCATTTTGTCACTATACGAAGTAATATATGGGACATCTCTGAAAGAGAGAATATAAATTTGTTTGGTATTTTATAATAATCTTAATTTGTGATAATATTGTATTATTCAAATATTGAAATGCTTCGATATGTTTTGTACATGTATATTTTTTATAACACATAATCAATTATCATTTATATTTCTGTATAATATCCTCATTCTGTGAATACAATGTCATGCAACGTAACTACGTCATTTCTCGAAGCAGCATAGAGTATATGTTTTCTCTAAATTGTACGCCCAGCTCTTATACGAGATGTATACTACGCGTGACACTATGCAATACGAGCGTGCCATTTCTCGAAGCGACAATATACATTTTCTCGGCGTAGCTCCTTTTTCGCTCTCTGCTTCGAGCTTCATCCTGCAAAAAATACTGTTTTCCCGACGCATCCCAACTGGTTCCCGGAAAATGCGTTTCTCTTCTTACCGTCTTTTTCTAGCCGCCTCTTCGAGAAACTTGCCTTGTATTTGAAACTCGAATTATATCCACGCTTTCTGCGAGGAATACCGACTCAGATAGATAGATAGGTGGAAAGCTAGAGAGACTCTCGCTAAAGGCGGAGCCCGCGCGACAATCCTTTCAAATCCTTTTAAGCCCATTCTTCTAATTTTATGCTCGCCAGCGCGGATGCGTCTTTTACGAGTGTCTCGAGGCATTCGAGCCCCATCAAATCTACGGGAGTCATCTTTTTCGCCGGCACGTACTGTCACGTGGATTTATTTCCTCCATAAGTGAATTACAGAAAATATGTCGCCCCTGTGCGCCGTCGTTGCGCTCTTTTCCCCATCTTTTCTGCCATCATACAAGCCCCACTGAATATCGCGGAAGGAAACAGTTGTTCCGTTATTGTCTCTACCGAGCGTAATTGGGCGATTAAATTTCGTTATGGATAGCGAAGTGCAGTATGTCTCATGCAATAATCTGTAAATATATGTAATTATATGATTCTTTATTTCGACATTGATTTCGCATGTGAGAATATACATTTTGAATTTCATACTGCGATATACATAAAAAATTGTTTGCAACAGTTTACGATACGTAATCACATCGGACTTTATTTCGCGGCAAATGCATCGTCGTAACAAGGTAACGCGGAAACGGATCGGTTACACGTTCGCGCGTATCGTTTTTAGGAGGGGCCCTTGGTCGGAATTATTAAATATCGATGTGTGCGTAATTTCAACACGCGCTGCGCCGTGTCGGTGTGTCAAATGTAATCGACTCGCGGCAAAATTCGGTTACGCTCTCGTATTGTTCATTTCGAAACGACAGTACGATTTAAGTGTAATTTAGCAAGTAATGCGAATGAAATTTTCATCCGCGTCGGTCGAAACGCGGCCGGCTCATAGCGTTTTAATAGCGGCTTGTTTTACGTTCCGCTTTTCGTATAGCGTCGCGCGCAACATCACGCCGGATTTTCCCGGCGAATGAAACCGTCATTAGTTTGCAAGATGTGCTTTCACGCTTCTGCCGCAGGACTCGGCCAGGATTAGGTCGGCCTTCATTGGATTTTCCGAGTTTTTCCAGCGGCTCGGTAAATCCTATCTTCTACCTAACGATGATTCGATATACTGTCCGTCTCTCCTCAGCTGCGCGAGCTGGCCACAATCGGGTTACCATAATATTTTCGCGATTATCCTAAATTTCGTTCGCCGACAAGAATTCTCCGGTAATTTCGGAACTCCGCGTATGATTTTTCTCGAATGAAACTACACGGTAATGTCTAATAATAATGATGTCTGAGAAGATGCCTGGCGAGCTTATTCGTTTAACATAACATAAAATTCATCGAAATTTATTAAAGTCAAATTTATTAAAATTCTTCTTCGTATTCGTATCGCTGGTTATTCGAGCATCGTGACAAATGTTGACGTTATAAAAATTATGTTCTACAAATTTAATTACAACTTCATATCAATGAAAAAAAGATTGGATAAAAAACAAGATTAATTGTTATATTTTTCAAATTAATAATTTTTAATCCATTATAATGTTACTATCTTTACAATAAGAAAGCGATCGCGTACAACTAAAGAGAGATTAGATGCAACACCCGGTTATACCCGGAAAGATTTTCACCCTTCTGTTTACGAATTTTCTAATCCCGACCCTTCCAGTGAAAAAGTCAATAGATGAGATGTAGACGAACGATACCGCAAATACGATAATGATCCCCGATAATGATTCAGGGTTGCAAAGGACCGCGCGAGGATTTTAAACATTTTCACACGACGGAGCGCCGACGCCGACGCCGTTTTGAATTCCTCGAGGGATGATCGCGCTTTGATGAGGGTGAGAACGCCCCGGGGGTTAACTCGTATTTCACGTGAGGCTTGTTGTCGGGCGATAGGCATTAAAATGGCGAACGGCGCGCATCGATCAAAACCCTGACAGATTTTAGATTGCTCTCGCGCGACTCGACGCATCGTGCCTACGTCGTTTCGACGTTTTCGCGGCCGCGCGAGGCTTCATATCGCGGAGAAATTCTCCACGGCTGGAAAAAGAGGGAGAAAGAGAGAGAAGGAGAAAGCAACGTGAACGCGTACGACGGATCGTTATGGGGGATGGAGTGACTATTTAAATCGCGAATGATCCGAAATCGTTATGCGCTCGTTCGCGATCCGCTAGATGAAACTGTCACGATACGTTAAGCGATTGCAGACGCGACGGACGATGCAAAAGCATCGCGTCGAGTCGTTCTCTGGCAAAATTGCAGTTCCAAACGGCCGTAAAAATCACCGGGCTTGTTTTTGATTTTGCTCTTGACAATACGAACGCGACCTGTCGGACCGTTTGCCGTTTCGCAAGGGCTGATTGTTGCCCGATAGTTGAATTTATCTCCGGTCGAGTATCGAGCGGAAATTTTATCGGTATCAAGCTTGTATAGAATCAAGTATTTATTAAGGTCAATCGCGTCTTTATGCTATTTTGTATCATTACATTCAATTTAACATGAAATTAAAAAATTTAGATATACGATACCGTGATTTATTGCAGAATAAAAACAGAATTGTTAAAGTGCGTATTTCTGATGCATTTATAACTGAAAAAGAAAATTAAAATTTTCTATTTTGATATTTTTCAAATCAATAATTATGATTAGATCGCGATTATAATTATCCCGGTTACGTGTATGCTAAGTCATAGATTTAAAATAACACGCGAATGCACGCGAATAGAATTCAGCAATAAAGATAGAAATACGGGGCTTCGACGACCGATCCAACGATTTCGGTATTTGCTCCTTCCAGACGACCGGACGTTGTCAGGCTGGTTGAGGGGTCCGGATGGTATGCTATTATCATGCGTGACTATTGTCGGACAGCGAGAGAGTTACCTCAGTCCTTTGAGCGAGACCGATATGAACATATTTGAACTCACGCACACGCGCTTTGGTATTCGAGCTACGAGGTGTTTGAATTTAATCAACTTGCTCATGCGTTCGAGATGCGACCGTCGCGTGTGTGAACTCGCACTCAAAGCCCGATTAACATCAAATACCATTATGGCGATTATTGGCCGCGAACTTGGGTTTCGTAAAGAAGATAATGAATATGAAGAACAAACGAAATTTAGAAAGTTTCGCTAGCTGATCACTATCGCGAATCAGATCGTTGAATCGTTACTAGAATTTTAAATATAAAGTTTCTTTTTATATTTATTTTTAAATTTTGTCGGAACATTTGTATAATTGACATCTTGGGTAATTTTATCGTACAATGAAAAAACAAAAGACATTAATTTCTTCGTGCTAGCAAATCTCTTAAATTGTATCCGTATGCGATTCGAATATAACTAATTAACATCACAAAGTCGAATCGCGCAGGCGGTTTAATTTTTCATCGCCAGACACGGTGATCGCGGCGCGAATTAAAAGTCTCGCTTTCCGTCTCCCCTAAGGAAGTACGGCGCGCAGTGACAGATAAGCTTTTTCTATCTTTGGTCCATTGTCGGAGAGCTGTAGCGGAAACATTGACTGATCGGCGAGACACCCTTGGAATATATAATTACTAACCTCCCTCTCGGTCGGGATTGTCAACCTCCGCCGCTGTTCTTCTGCGACCCGCCATGTACGAGCTGCTGGTCGCTATCACACCCCACTAATAGGGGATGACTGTAGTGTGACGTCACCAAAACGAACGAAGAGAGAACGTGGCGAGGTGGGAAAGAGGGAGAAGAGCCGCGTGATTGATTGGCCCATTCAAATGCTTATGAACGCTCGCTCGGAGGAGAGTCAGAAATTCGTTGGTAGCTGATTGCTCTCTGGCAACCTACACCGGCAGGACCGATCAGTCTTTCGATTGTCATACGCGAAGGTAAATAAATTATTGTCCAAGGATGTCGATCCTAATCGAACGCGGTTAGCGGCCGACATACGTCATCTCAGTTCGGGCACAAAGAAGACGTTTAAGTCACTAAACAATCGTTGGAACGATAAATTATAGTCTCGTCTTGCGGTGTCATGCATCTAGGAGATGGGCGAGCATCATAATGATAACCTCGTCTGACCGATCATATGCGGTATCATTTATTACCATTCGACTTATTATTAAACATCTCGGATAACTGTAATTTTTTCTTCAATATAGACACGCATATTACCGTAATCGTATATTTTTAATAATATTCTTTGGACATGTTCAGGACACGCATTTAGAAGCATATACATACATACATTAATTTATCATTAAACTGAAAGAGAAACATTTAATATTTCTATCCCTTGATCGGTTAAACGCATTATGTGCAGTATTAACGAGCATAGATATTGCTTATAAATAATTTCCAATCATTATAACATTCCCTCTAATGGGCTCGCGTTGAATCACGTTTTCCTGCAGTCTGATAGGTATCGTTTAAATTAATTTTAAACGCTTTCCAGGCATCTAGAGACACGCCGTAACCATTATTGTAAAAAAATAATGCGCGAAAATTTCGGACGATTATTTTCGCGGGCTCGCAATTGTTCATCAACGTTGATCGACCGCGCAGACCGTTGTTTTTTTTTTCCGTGAGCATACGAGATGGTTTGATTAATTAATCCATCTCGCGGAATTGGAACGAGCCAGCGACACGCAGCGAGTGCATGGAATTTTGGTTTTGAATGCATATTGGTAGCACCAAATGACGAGAAAGGGGTGCGATGGCGCAGAGTTTGAAGCTTCCACGAGGGGAAATCAATATTTCGTGTCGGCGGATTGACATGAAATATTTTCCGACATTAGTGCTTATTACGTGCGGCTCGAATAGGTCTAACCGGCCGCGGGAAATGGAAGAATCTCGTTCGCGCTCGAATATTCGTGCGCCCGCTCTTTTTTGAAACCGGAGTTTTATCTCTCGCCCATTTATCTCACCTCCGGGGGTATTCCCCTGGCTTATATCCTTCCGATTTTAAATAGGACGATTGTGTATTCAAGAAGAATTACATCAATCTTTTACAAATCTAAACGAGAAATTACATTTTTTTTATATCGCGCGTCTTTATAATATAATTCGAATTTATAATATAATTTCATTTTTTTTTTATTTTTTTTTTAAATTAAAATTGAATTAACAATCACAATAAATTCATGTGTATAGAATTTACGATATTAATTTTATTTTAACGTCAACGTTAACGTCTTGAATTCGGCTCCAAATTACTTTGGCTTTCCACTTACTTAATTTTATCATCGAGGAAATCTTGCGACGTGAGTTTCGCCATCCGACGATCGAGCAAATACGAGCGCACCTTATCGATTTTCTGGACCCTGCAGCATCACGAGACCGGTAATCCATCTAATCCTTCAGACAGCATTTCAGGAAAGGTTTCTTTTTTTTTCCTTCATCCTCTTCCGGACGCTTCATAGACAGAGCGCGTGAAGTTTCTCCGTGTAATTGTGTCGACGGGAAAAATCGAACCGACGACAGCAAATATTATTCCCCTCTATATGTATGCCGTGCATTTTTTTCCCCTGCTGCATAAAAAGATACGATGGACATTAAGCGATTCTCGCGACGCGTCCAATGGACGATGGTCCGCGAACGATGGGCGAAAGATTCACGGGAGCGTGAATGATCGAGGGCTGTGCGCGATCCGCGAACATGTCCACGCTATTATTCCGAAATTTGGTTATGCGATTCGCCTTTCTCTCCCCCTCCCCCTCACTCGAAAAGAAAGAGAGATCCCGTTATTTACTTCGGTAATCTCATATAACGGATCACACGCTCCGCGTCTTACTTTCTTTCCGTCTCTCCGGGGGTTGATACGAATTTACTTAGAGGGCTGATTTTCCCACCAGTAGTTTTCTGTCCTGACTGACCGGTCATTTGTCCGGAGTCTTATCGCACCCCAGAGACTGACCGAAGGAATAGTGGCTTGTACCCGATGTCCGATGCATTTCCAAGCGCTTGTCCTTCCTTCGGATACCTTGGGGAGAACAACAAAGAATAAGGGACGAAAGAATCATGACGGTGATGACTTTAAACTTGACGTAAACTGATGTTCAAAGCGTAATTTATGTTGAAATAAATTTTGTGACGTAAATTTTAATTTGATGTTTAGATAGATCAAGACAACTAGTTTCTAAATCAAAATGTAAACATTTATTTATTTCCGCTCTATTTTATATAATTTTGCATAAGTAGTCACGCAATTATTATCATCTACGTAATATAATCTAGATTCTGCATAGAGAAGCTTTTATTTATTTGCTATGAAATTCCGACAAACGTTACCGACGACCGAGGGTTCTCTCGGATAACATCCATGGTAAATAGGTGTTAATGCCGGCCATCTTCAACGGCGGGATGCCCCTGCCAGAGCTCGGAGTGTAGCGCCTGCGACGAGGTTGTAAAGGATGGCCATCAGGGCGGACAATGTATTAAGTACCAGAGGGACACCATTCACGAGGGATTACCTTAAACGCACAACCAGTTCCCATTGTCTAAACTGATGGCCCAATCTAACTCCCGGCGCACTAACTGAATTCGCCATGCTGAAGGAGTTATCTTGACCGATTGGATATCGGCGTTTGTTCGCGCGCACACATTTCTCGTCGCGAGATCTCGAGATCTTAATGGTATCAGGCTTGGCAGACGAACACTGGATTAATCACGTTCGGCAAATTGATCAAGAGGCAGTTTTCTTATCATCTTATTAGTCGTCGGATTATTAGTAGAGAATTATTCTACATAGCAATTTAAAGTTCAAGAAGTCGTTACCGGGGATATTAATTATAAAATTCCAGCTACTCTAACACGCGTTATGCAATCTCGAAGAAGGTCGCTTGATCATTAAACAATCACGCGCGCTCGATTGGATGGCCGTTTGCGCGTCGCCCATACAAGATTCCTCCTTTGGGCTATTGAATTCGAATTCGCCGAGCGAATCTAATCAAACATTTATGCTAAATCACGAAACAATCCGCATGGAATCAGCAAATAAAAGGGCCAGTTGCCCCATTTCGCCGTCGCTCTTAAAGCCCTCGCCTGGTCATTTGACTCTCCTATTTACTCGTCCTCGGATGGACAAAAAGTTGATGGACATTCCGCGCCGGACAAAAGGCTCTGAATTGGACCCGGAGCGAAAGAGAAAGAAAGAGAGACAGAGAAAGAGCGAACGAGCGGTATGTAAATTCTTAGGGTGGGTCAGACGAAAACGCTTGCTAGCTTTAGGGCGAGTTTGCATACGCCGAGCATTTGCGGCGATAACCACCTTCCGCCTAAGTTCTCCTGATTGCCGTCGTTTATTAAGATTAACTTTTCTCGGTGTAATCTCGGTCGTTGAAGTGCCCCTCTTTCTGTCTCTCAGTGTCTTCTTCGGTGATGCAGCCATTGTGCGATCTACCGTTAAACTATAACGTGAACGAGAGCCGAATTATCGTAACGCTTGTGTACACCGATGTTCGACGAGCGGCAATGTTTTGCGTTAATGAAAAAATGATTATTCGCGGAGACGGCAGAGTTTTACGAGCGCGCGTGGAAATAGTTATCGCGGTATACGACGATATAAAGTGTATTATCGAATGAGGGCAAAAAGTGGATCCGCGGCTCTATTCCTACGGCGGCATACAGCTAGCATTAAGCGCTGTAAAGGCTGTTGTAATGACTAGTTTTACGCGTACTTGCGTTGCACGGCACTCCGAGCATTTCTTGCATCATTAACAGGTAATAAGAAAATTGTGCGCGAGTAACCGTACAGCCGGCGTGACCGGGAGTAACAATTAAGTTCTGACATTATTATTTCCCCTCTCTCTTTTCTTAGCGCGACACGCCAGGATGTGCACGCACAAGCCGAGTATGGGGGATCTACGTAAGCATTAGCCGCTCGTTCCGTAGACTCGCACGTCTTCCGAGAGGCTTAACATACGTATACTTGTCAAGATAATTATCGCGCACACGTATCGTTGCCTTACAATTAGTACATGCAACGTTAGTTTTTTTCTTCGATGATTACGCCGTATACGTACTCTGCAAGTACGTATTCAATGCCGTTTAAATGATTTTCTGCTCGTGAATTTTAAACTAACTGTACGTACTGATCTCCATGGAACGATCATTTTTTTTTCTTTCTTGAAGTTAACGCGGTATGTATACGCGGGGCTTTAAGAGTAGCGAGAAGATTAAAAATGTACTGTTTTCTTTTTCTTCTTTGCGGAAGAAGCTAGAGGTAACGTAAATATATTTCAATTACACAAGCTACTCCGCGCATCGGCATTAAAAATTTATATTTTTCATTCCTGTTCTCGCCGCTAATTAGCATCGTACATGTATTTTGCCGCGATCAAATTTAATTACAGCCTCAAAGTTTGTTATGCACTCTTTCCACGGGACGAAGCGATCGGCCGCTCGACCCTCCTAATCTGGGAAGTCACCCCGTTATATAATACAACGGTTGATTACATCGAGCGTAGTCGCTCACACCCCCGCCGGCAGAGTCCGCGCGTCATTTATCAAACTCGATGCCACACCCGGCCGCCCTCTCCTCTCGCTTCCTCTCTCTCTCTCTCTCTCTTGTCTATATATCCGCGACATAAACGTGATTTTCGCATCACGATTGGTATTACCCGCCAGTCTCGTCGACGAGGATCGATCTGCCAAACGATACACAACGGCGGGGGACGAGAGAGCGGAGGATTCTTCCTCGAAACATCATCATTTTACTTCCGTGCGTATTCGTCGTGTTCGGAATTTGCACGCGCGAGATACGACAATCGATCTTCGAGCAGCGTGATACATTGTGAGACGGAGGAAATGGAGATTTCGTATGTGGATGCGCTCGTCTCGATTTGCCCGAATTCCGGAGAAGACGATATATTTCTTTGATAATAAAGATAAGATTAGATAAATATATACATGTTGTATTTTTTCTTGGATTATTCGAAAATAAGAGATTGAGAAGTAGATAGAAATAATTTGTCGACATAATTTTACATGCAATCAAACTTTGCGAAATATATGAACCATCCCCAAAGATTAAGTCAAGTCATGACGCGGTTATTAATCACGAGGATAATAGTTGGAACTATGTATGCTGAAAGCGTTTCCAAACGCTTCGATCCTTCATGCGAGTCCCCTCCGATAATATCGTAATAAATCCGAGTAAGAATTTCCGAGTACAAGTTGAATCACTCTCCCCCACGACCTGCTTATCATTCAAATTAAATCTGGATGCAATATCGAGAGATATTATATCATATACACTTTATAATATTTCGCATGACAAGATAGAAATTCATGAAAAAAATTTCTCCACGAGCTAACATACAGTAGATGCCACTTCAGGTTTTTTTTTTTTTTTTTTTTTTTTTTTTTTTTTTTTTTTTTTTTAATTTGACAAAGCGCGTTTAATAGTCCGAATGGGAGCGGATTGAAAATTGCGCGGTAAAGCTTTAAAAAGTACGAAACCGATTATCGCGATTGCAGCGATTGCATTGTTCTCCAGCGGCTCGCCGGAAATCTCTCTCTCTTTCTCTCTCAGAATACATGGGAGTTTTTGCCGAGGCCGAAGTTCGTAAGCGCATGAAACGACAGAGCGGCGCATCCGAATGCGTTTTAGCGCGGATCAAATGCATTACGCGTATTGCGCGCGGAGACCGCAGGCATACACGAAGCTTATAGGCTGCATGCGAAAAGGATTATCGTTCGCCGGGGAAATTATTGGCGCGGCGCGCCACGAAGAACCTAAACCGACCGCGACAGCGATTACCCCGCCGTCGTCGAAACGGTTTAAACTGTCATTACCTGTCGATCAAAGAAAGCGGCCCTTCCCCTCCCTCCCTCCCTCCCTCCCTCCTTCCCTTCCCCTCCTTTTCCCTCCGCGGATCGATGACCGCTCTCGTACGTCAGATTTGCGGGCAACAATGGGCCGCGCGCGTATAACGACCCCTTATCGGGGCTTAATAACGACTCCGCGCTGGATTTCGGCTCCGAAGTTTGGGAAATTACGCCGCTACGTTTGATTGCACCCCGCGTACGTAAACAGTATCGTAAATGGCGCCTGTGCACTTTGCTACGCATGCAAATTGCACGGTACGCGCGTATATCATCTTCACTCGGCTTCCTCGTAAAAACGAAGAATCCCCGTCGACTTTCGAACCAAAAGATATTTCATCGGCTACTTAGGATTTATTGTTTCTAAATTTTATTGTATAATTGATAAAATCATAGATTGTTGTACCTTTAACAATCTTACTTATAATTTAATTATATTTTATTTTAGCGAAGGAGAAAAAAGAATATCGACGCTATTTGAAATATTGCAAATTTTGCGAAAATGCAAGAAGAGAGCGCGCGTTTGTTAAAGATATTAAATGTACTGTTTTGTGTGTGTATCTTCCCTTTCCCAATTTTTGCTGCGAATGATTTATTCCTTTGGCTCGCGACACAGTTTGTTAACGGCTAGAGGTCGTTCTTAAGGAAGTCAGGCACGAGAGAAGGGAGTAAAAAGCGGCGAGGAGCAGTTTCATCGTAAAAATTGGTGAGCTCTCAACAGGGAGGAACCTCAAATGCCTTCGGGGAGGTGCTAAAATCTGGGGCATAAACACTGACCGCGACATAAAGTGAGTTCCGAAGTATCGAATCGCCGCTGCCTTCCCTTTCTCTCTCTCTCTCTCTCTCTTTCTCTCTTTCTTGCCCATTCCTCCGGCCGCATAAATCACCGCCGCCTTCGTATTTATATTCATAGGCGGGTTGAGGAAGATTGAAGAGCCGCGGGACCGCTGGGAGTTGCTCGTAAAATCCGTTAGATTGTAAAATATTGTTGCGACGAACCGAAAGGCGGACCGACCGACCGACCGTCCGTCTTCCGGCGAATACGGAAGGTTACGAGAACTTTGTCATTATAGCGGCGATCGCGTCATCGGAAGCGCTTTCTCTCTTCAACATTGTGTATATATTAAATTACAGGGCCGGCTTATAACCTAATGATTTATCACGGCGTGTGATCGCGAGCGAAATATGAAAAGCAACAATTGTTCGTAACGATGACAGTATCGTATTAAGTCGCTATTCTCTTCCTCTTACTTAATCAACGTAGTTGCATATGTGGAATTGCGACGAACCGTATCGTATAAATGATCGCCGGTATACCTCGACTTCTCGTGAATTATAACGGATAATAATTGCCTTTGAAACCGTGGCCACGATGTTCTTTCTATATTTGCCAATGGTTAGCGACAATAACGCGGAAAAGATAATTGGCTAAAAGCTATAAAGGCTGTTTGGCACGTCGTGCGGTACACCGCTGCATCTCTCGTCGGTATAGACCGTAAATATTTACCGCCGTCTCGTGCGGTAACGATATTTGACATACGATCTAGGAGGTCGATTACGGCGAAAAAGTGTCGTCCGCGGTCTTGCGTCATCGAAACTCGCCGTTTAGTGTAATAACATTCGCGGTGCTTAGGCGACGAGCGGGTGGTGTGACTCGCTCGTCGTTTAGCTCGAAACCGCAGACTCGTAAGTAACGCTCGTCGTCTGGCGGAAGTCTACGAGCACGACGTCGATGAGTAATGCGACGTGAACGGTCAGTTGTTAATCACTATGCGAACCCAAGTCGCGCTATTTAACGGATGCATCTTCCGACACGCGAGGATGCTGCTCGAATATCGATCGTGTCTTCTGTTTAAAGCGAGTGTGCGTCTGATCGCTCAATTGTCCGTTGTGATAAAACAATGACTTCCTTCAACAATGACAATATTTTTCATCGTCCGTAATTTTATTTTCGATTGATTTCTTTGTATTTTATGATCAACGATCTCGAACGAAGTCAGAAATAATATACAACGTTACAAAATTAAATATAGGGCTTTTCTTTATATTTATACGATAACTTTCTCTTATTTACAAATTTTCCTCAATGATACCTCACGAAGAGCAGCGCTCTAAATTAGATATAGATTTCGCGTCGATTGCGTAAACGCGCGTTAGTTGCACAAGCAAGAACGGCAAGGCATCTTATCGTAATTGTTGATTTTGAATTATGGATCGGTTTGCTAACCTTTCACATTCGCAAATATCGCATTAACTTGAGTACTGCCCCGAGGCATCGAGAATACCTTGATTAAGCGGTTTCCTGGCATTGTACCGCTCCGATACCTCCTCCGTATCATATAATCAGGTGGATGGCAACGTGGATGGTATGTACGTACCTATATTAAGCATGGTAGACATCGCGCGAGAGATATCGCATCGACGTTTACAGACGTATATTAGACGTACGCAATTGGGACACGGGAGCGAGGAGAGACGTCAATCCATTAACCCTTCCCCTCCGTCAATTCTCTCTCCGTCTATCATCTCGCTAACAATGTTAATCACGTATCGAAATTAGCTTGCCCTCGCGCAATGTACGTTCGTCGTTGATAAACTAGCGTGATTCTCGAATAAAGGAAAATACTGCTCTAAATTCAGCGCGCACGTGTTTAGCGAGCCTTTATCGTGGTTCGAAACCTAAGCTTGGGGCCACACTGTTAGTGCCGACACGCCGCTCGATCGTAATTAACGCAATATGGCGCTTTATTTATACCGCGTATATACATTATTACGTGTCTCACGATATATCTCCCTCCCTCTTCTCGCAACGCTCGCGTATATAATATATACAACCGGGGTGTTCTCTCCGAGAGAGCGTAGACATCGGCACGTGTTACCGGGAGGGTTCGATCCTCCCTTCATCGTCGTCCTCCTCCTCCTCCTCCTCCTCACCGATGACACCCGGTCGACCGTAAGGCAGTCGGGATGGTGGTAGGACTTGACAGTGACGGATGACCGCTGTCCAGAGTCCAATACGTATACCCATTGGACTGGTCGACAGTCCATAGTATCCGAGAAGCACCTACGTAACATTCCCCGGGCACCGCGATGCGCGCGTGCGTGCGCTTACGCACCACGTGCGTACTATAATGCTGGTAATTCGACGTTACAACAGCCGCGGATACACCGCGAAATGTCACGTACGTATCTTTCGATGATCCAGGTCGCACCATTCATCGCGGTTGACATTTTAACCCCTCTGCCCTCCGCGTCAGAGAGCGTTCAAATGTTAGCGTTCTTTATGAAACGCGTCGAGCTTCGACAGAGAGAGAAAGAGAGAGGCAAAACCATCGGCTCATCGCGGATCACGAGTCACGTTCCATCGAATGGATCCGGGCTATTCATGATGTCCGATGGTATTTTGAAGGGCCCGCTACGGCACGGTTATAATACCCGTAGCTTAATGGATATTTCCCGGAAAAAGCGCGCCATGACGCGCGTGCGTGTGAATTGAAATTCGCATGGCGAAACCATTTTCGTCCTTGATTAAATGTATTATCCCCGGTATTCGCTGCGCGCGCCTAATGAAACATTCGGCGTAGCTTCGAAGTTTCGATTTTGTCGCATCCGTGCCTCCATTATGCGCATGTGTGGCAGATATATTTTTCAGGTAGCGACAATAAAAAAGCATTACCCGCGAATAATAGGTACACGTATCCACTGTCACGCCATTGGGTTTCTTCAATCGGTTAACAGGGATATGCTTTCGATTTTTAATGTTTCGTCTTGAAAAATGTTATGTAAATTAATGTGTTCGCGAAAAATAGCGGAAAAAAGCATTAAGCCGCTGTCGGTTTTTATAAATTTTGTCTTTCGCGCTATTGATTTTCGTAATTGTTTGACACAGATATGCCATTATCGCCATAGAAAACAATGTCTATCACATGCCGTATATAAATACTCTCGGAAAAAAAAAAAAAAAAAATCATCTCACGATAAATTTCCAGTCCATTATTTTTGCAGCGAGGAATAATTGTGACAAAATGGGAAAACTTCGTATTTGCCTGGAGGGGGATACTCCGTATACATATATCGTTATCATTAGCGGGAGAATACGGCCGATCGTTTGCACTCGTGTGTAAGTAGCCACGATTACTCTGCCGGAAACAATCGCGACACTCCATTCCGCGCGGGGCTAATCAATCAAATCCAAGCCGGACGCGAAACTTTTCCACGGGGTATCAGCCTGCGGATCCGGGCTTATCCTTCCTCCGTAGAATCGGCCCCTCCTGTCCGTGTGTATCTGCCGGGGATGATACCCGAACTCGAACTCGGAATTCCTCACGGCACTCAAGCGACCCTTGACTAATTACCGGGGGATGACTGGCATCTTCTCTCGCTTATCTCTATAGCCTGCTCCCTTTCAATCGAATTACTTTTTCTAGGTATTTACTGGCGCGGCCCCAATTTTTTGGCTAATTGACTAGACCGTGGCTCTTGCGGGAAGTGGACAGGATCGAGATACGAGACGGAGTGCAACGGTACATTTGTCTTGTCACTTTAGACAGATTGAACTCGTAGATTCTCTTCCAGAAGTAACCGTTGGACACATTCAAGATCCTACCGTTGCTCCTCCGTTAACTTTTCCTTGGAGTAGTCGGAAATAATTTTAAAAAGCCGGAGGAAAAAACGGTCGCCAAGTTTCTTATGTCATTTTTTTTTTCTCGTATTAATATATCTCCGTTTTAGACTAGCTATTTAATTGCAATGTTGCAAGAGTTTGCATTGTTCTTTCTTTATAGTGTCCTCTCTCGCGCAGCTGCGGATAGCGAAATGTATTTTACGGTCGCGTGTTAGCGATTCTCGTTGTAAAGTGCCTTTTTATGCCGACTGCCGAAATTGCCCTTAACCGCAGATCTTGTTCGCAGCCAGGGCGCGTTCCTTCCTGCCGGTCTTTATCCTTCGAGGACTTTCAATTTAGCGTTTTACGATTGTTGATAATAAGGGTGAGGAGGGACCCAGGTGGTGAGTTTCGCAGCCGCATGCTCCGCCGGGCATCCCCGTAACGACGACCTCGCGCGACGCGGCATCGAAGGGCCTTTTGTAAACAGCCCTAATGCTTGGTTACGACTTCGGTGCGTCTCGTCGGTGCGCGGTCGCCTCGCCGGGCGTTCTTTATGATATTGCTGGATTAGACTGAAATATTTCACACTTGGAGATATCTTCCGTGCTTACGTTTTATGACAATGCCCGCCCGTCTCGCTTCCTTCCTTCCTTCCTTCCTACCCGCGAACTGTCGTAAACGTACTAACTAGATGCGCTCTCGTCTCGCGAGATTCTGTCTGCCGAGATAGCGCTTCGGCTCTTCGGCTAATCTCCATTCGCAATTACACCTCCATTTGATGAAACTACCGCGGGAGTTTCGGCGTTCGCGTTTTCTCGAGTATAATTTTATTATGCTATCATTCCACATAACTTTATCTTCTTTTTAATTTATAACAATAGTTAATTATGGGAAAAGTTTTTTTAATGATGTATTATATTTTTTATCGATTGAGAACACGTAACACGTATCACTTGCAAAACGGGCTAATTTATAATATTATTTTACTTATCTTATTACTTATTTATCTTGTCTTATTATTTGTACATTTGTCGTTTAACGTGTTAATACTGTCAATATTGCTAATTTACGAGACCCCCCGTCTGGAGAAATGGAGCGTGTCAACGTATCCGCTACCTTGAAACGCGATAATAAGCAGACGAGTCGCATTTGATTGCCAGCGGAAACCGAGGCGTGGTACGATAGTGATATGAATAATTGCGGTGACAACGAGGATAAATAATACATCGACCGACGTTATCTGCCGGCGATGAGTTACGGCTGCGCGAAACTTAGCCGCGAGCGAAGCAGCAAGTTGATGCTTCAAGGGGTAGATCTTAATCTTTGGTTGAAACTGTGAAATGAGGGATCGTCTCGAGGTGACGAGGTCGAATACCGACGAAAATCATCCGTTAGCCTTCCAATCTGATCTTGTCGCGTATGTAATAAAGTGGAAAAGGGGACGCTCGGCTCACTTATTGATTAATCTTCTTGTACAATAATAATTTTTATAGAACGAATATACATGATATTATAACAAAAATATTTTATATAATTACATCTGTGTGTGCGCGTTCAACTATTACTATATTTCTGTCGAGAGAAAAAAAAAAAATAATTGTGATAACAACTGAAAATTTTATGCGTTACATCTCGTGTTGTACAATTGCGCTATACGTCGTATTTTTTTCTCCAGCATTTTCGACCTAAGCGGCATAAAAATGTAATTTGATTGTCAAACACTAGCCTCTTAGGGACGAAAATACAGTTTCGACGCGACCGGTCTCGTCGAACATCTATACGAGTGTTTTCGGGGTAGGATTTGAAAAATGCCGAATCCAATTTCCCTGATGATGTCCCCTAGGGAGCGAGGAGCTGCCCTTGCTGCCAGTCCTCGATCCGATGCGTTTTCGTCGCTTTCGCGCACCACTCTTATCCCCGCCGCAGTCAGCTGCTGAAAACAAATAGGGTAAGAGATAACTCGTTTCCATGACCGTTACGGCAATCGAGCTTTCTTACGTCTACCCTCTAAATTTAGAAAATTAACAGCTTGTCTATGAAAGGGAGAGATCGTGTTACAGTTTTTTGATACAAGAAGCTCGTATCTCCGTCGTAAAAGGCTCGTCGGTTACAAATATAACTGTCGAATGTAATAAGCGGCTACAGAAAACGCAATGTTTTATTCCTAACCAGACACTGCGGTTTTTTTTTTTTGTAAAACATGTGTTTGGGACGGAATGTTTATATACACGTGCATATTTAAAATGATCCATTGAATATATACATGTGCATATATATATATGCGATGCATTATTAACAAAATTAAATAGGAAAATCACTCAATGTGTATATCTCTATTAATTATTTTGCAATATTCACAATGTAGTGTTCAGTAAACATGTCTATTCCGTGACTTAGTAGCCGCGCAATCAGCCAACGGAATGTTGATAACTAATGCACGCTACAAATCGACTGTACTGATCACTCGATCACGAAAGGGACCGCGGCATGACATTGTGATAGCTTGCCATTATACATACAACATACATTGCCACGATCAGCTCCGTCCGTATAATTACGGTAAACGATCCGAGTCCGCGCGCACCGCTCTCATCGTGCTACGATATATACATATCGTAAGGTCGCGAAATTATATCAACAAACCACCTGCACGTATCTTTCGAAATCACGTGGCAGCGCGTGCGTTGCAGCGAAACGCTGAATTAATACCGCGGCTATTATCGGTATTCCAGATCTGCTCGTGATCAAGGAACTTCACCGAGCGTGAAAGTCAGTCATTATCGCGGCGATTGAAATATTCCATGGACACGTTCCGTCTCCGTTGCAATGGTTGCACATCGAACGCAACGTTATAAACGCTCGCTTCTCGCGTACATGCGTAAGGGCGAGAAACTTGGGACATTGCTACGATGCGGATTAATTAACGACAGCGTGTTTAACGAGGGACAGTTTCCGTCGTCATCGGCCTTCTGTAATAATGCGCGGCGATCGTTTGGAAGTCGCGCTAATTAAGACTCGCGCCGTAATATCTCGGAACGCGCTCCGTTTCGCTATTTCGTCGGTTTAAAGCTCGTCGGAACTTGCCAGCTTGCGGGTTCGAGGAAGGTGTTGGGAGGTAGGGAAGCCAGCGTTTCTCCGTGCTCTTCGAAATGGGCTCGTTTCGGCAGCGAACTGCGCAAGATATATCGCAGCGCATCCTGCCCGCAGGAATAATCCTTGCGGCATTCGCAGGAATTGCGTGACATTAAACTCCGTCCGTGAACTTAGCTCAGGGCACAAGAGACGAACAATGAGGTGACAAATATCTTAGTCCATCGCAGCAACCCCTGCGGCGACTGCTTCGTTTACTTAAGCCGGACATTGGTAACTTTGGGGTAGAGAGACACGATACCACCGACGATGAAATATTTGAAGCTGGAGCTTGATTAATATGAGGCGATTAAAATTACTATATAGAATAGAATTCTCGATTAACTTTTATTCCTTTCACAATGTAAATCGCATTTTTTTAATTCCAAATTTTATCTATTATACATTTTTCTCGATTTTCTTAATTTACATCGCTTTAAATTATATTTCTTCAGTAATACAAATCTATTTATTAAAAAGAATATTTTTATGCATATCTTAAATGACAGCATCAAACAATTCAACTATTATCTATTTTTTATCGGTTTTTCTACTTGATATTGCTTTAAACTATGTTGTTTTTATATATCAAATACATTTATAATTAAAATTCATAGTTTCATGTATGTTTTAAATGGTAGCACATCAAATGATTTTCTACGATGTTGTGTCTAAATTGTAATATTTTTAACACCGTTCAACGTGTGTTTTATCAGCGTAACCAACAGTTTGAAAACAGCGATCGTTTCCTTGACGTCGATTCATCTTGATTGACAACATCAGCGTATCGTCTCGCGGAACACTATCTTCGACGCGTGTCAGGGACGTGACTGGAGTCGACAATCGCCATAGAAACGGCGACATGTATAGTCGACGAAAGACAAAGAGATGCGCCGGCGATGGCGTGACGAGGGCCCGGCGACGTTCATAAATAGCAATATCTGTCGGTTATCGAGGAGAGGCACGGTTCGGTAACGAGCCATCAGCGAGCCAGAGCCACATGGGTCCCCGATAATCCCGGGAAAAGGGGTTACCGAATACTCCTCATCCCCTCACTCTGTAGAATGATTTGCGAAAATTTGAATCCCGCCGCCTCTCTGGCTTCCACTCTTCGATTGGAGAGGAGAGAGAGAGAGACTCGTTCTCTCGGGTTCCCTGTCGGTGTCGGTCTGCCTCCATTTATCCGACCATTTTCCGTCTCTCGTTCTGACTTGACAGCCGAAATCTACCCGCGCGCCTCCTCGCCCTCCATCTATCTCTTTATACGAGGCCTCATCTCCCCTCTTTTAATGATTTTCGGAAGACGATGTCTTCAGTCGTCGTGCGCCGCGACTTAAGCCGTAGGAGCGACACGATGTTAATTAGAACGGCGTCTCGAGACGCCGGGCACGGCCCCGCGGGAGAAGAGACTTAGTGACTTGACTTGATTTCGAGGTTTTAGGCTAGATTTGAATTAGGGGTGGCTGCCTGCCTGCCTGCCTGCTTGCGTCGGTGATGCGAGAGGCGCCGTAAGGCCAGAAGCAACCGTCGCCGCCAAATCCTTAGGAAGTTAGCGTGGATTACAGGGCGCATCCATCACTCGTTTCTTTCGTCCTCCGATGGTGGCAAGTCGAAGTTGCGCGGGATATTATTGTCCGTAATGCGCGTGACGCGGCGCTTGCAGCTCTTCCTGTACCCGTTCTTCTTCACGCTTTGCTTAGAAGATCGTTACCTCAATGCTAATGAGATATTAATGTATTTTATGGCAATAATTTTGTAAACATTAAGAGCAAAATATTCGCTAAAATAATATTAACGAGTAGTTAGTAAAATTTACAATATAGTCTCAGTTACAGTTACAAGTAATATAGTTATAGTTTGCAATTGCAATTAATATTTAATTATGTAATTATTATATTACAATAGAGATCATCGAATAATTATTTTATTTTTGTTTTTATAAAAACGTGATGCTATGATTGGTAGTATGTAGCAGATGTTACAATTAATATTTTTTAAAGTTCTTCCATCTATATCTGCGTCCCACTTTTAAATAAAGAATAAAAGCTAATGATATATAATTTTAGAGATTTTCAAAATATATTAAGTAATACTTTTTACGTACACGCAGTTTTAGTTCACAATATCCTATGCTTAAGAATTTAATTAAAACCGTTTTATATCGCGAATCTCGTCCACGAAGATACGTAAGAGAGAATGCGAGGATTAAAATCATAGCCGAGCTCTTGGGCGCTGTTGAGTAGACTGCAATAAACTGGATATCATATCTAGACATTGCCTGAAAGTTTAAGAAAGTGTCGGAACTTTTCCCGGGATATTGCCTGGAACCTTTCAAAATTTTAGAATTTCACCAAGTTTCGGCGACCGAGCGTGAAGTAACGACTTTCTCGCAGGAATAATATTGTCTTCGGCTCGCTTTCCGGCTTGAGAGACAGCGGGGAGCCGATCGAAAAGCTACGCGTACAAATGCGAGAGCTTTGATCTTGTCTCGTATTGCCGACAGAGATTCACACCCTGCTTGTAGAAAACGATGCTCGGCTAATTGTTTCGTTCTGAAACTACGGCGGCTATTGTATGACGACGACTGATGTCGTCGACCCGTCTGCGCACGGTACGTAAGGCTTGATCTCCTTTTAAAAAGGCATTAAACCCGATCGCGCTTAGAGGGGCGCGATCACGGAATAATATCTCGTAATTAAAGCGAGGCCCGTGGCGGAGACGAGTATCAGTCAGACTTAGCGAGACGATCTGTCAAGTCGCGCCACGAAAATTTCGGACTGGAAAATCTCAACCCTTTTACGCACGGTCACGTGACCTGACAGGCAAGGGGATCTTCGGCACGTGGCTCGGGCTTGTGTTTTAGATACGCGTGTCAAGTTCCGAAATGTAACCTTCGTCTTTACTCCATTCTTTTCTCTCCGTCTTTTCTCTCCCTTCGTCTCCTTTTTTCCCGATTTGTTATTTTTTTCAACATCAAATTGCCATCTGCAGACGAGGGCGTGGCTGTCATCGTATTCGTTTACCGCGACGATCAACCGCAAACGTGCTGGCTAAATTAGGAAACCTGTTTAAATTAAGGTGAGATTTTTAATTTTATTGTTTTATTTCTATAAAAAGAGAGCATAAAACTCTACGCGATTTACCGAGTAACTTATTATTATATACCGTGCGTTATTGAACTCTTTTTTTCTTTTTTTAATCAATTTGCTAAAACATTCTTCATTTAACTCGAGTAACTCGAATATTGCCCTTTGTCGAAGTTACGACCGCTATAATACCATAGAAGGATGTACGAGGCACGAAGAAAGACCGAGTGGAACGGGACGGAGATTGGGCAACTCGTGGTCTCGGCTAATTCTTTTTCTAACTCTCTTTCGCTTTCTTTGCTTCTCTCTTTGGTCCTCTTTCACAATGACGTCACGATGTCCAGTTCGCGTTCGGAATGGCGGAAGACGACCACGTTAATGGCGTCGTAAAAGTAAACGACAATGTTCCCTTACGATTTTCCACTACCCTTTCGTATATTCGACCGCTGCAGTCTACGTTCTCAAAGAGTCGCGTCTAAAATTATTGTCGCGAACGTAGAATTAATTTCCGCCCTCGCTGCAGGCGATTAAACTTCCATGCCTTTTATAGCGGACTTTGATCGTACATTGGGATTAGAAAAACTCGGATGCAATTTAAACGTTTTGGGCGAACCTGATTTTATGAGGTTCGACGACCGAGTTATAGTCTAGAATGGCGAATCTTGAGATTATTAAAAACTTTTCGTCAATATAAAGCGCGTTATTCAGACTGCATCCTATATATTTGCAGATTTTGTGTGCCATGTAATTGACAGAAATTTAAACAAAATTGAAAAAATAATTATATAATATAATAAATTATTACAACTCAATCTTAAGTGACATTAATAATATTAAAATTATCTAAATTTTAACAGTCACTTGCAGAAGATATCACATATTAAAGAATATAATATTGTATATAAAAACGTCCTTATATAATTATTATTACTTTGGTAAGATTGTTGCTATTTTGCTATTTTGATATCAGCATTGCGGATTTTCCTATTTCAAGCAGCGTAATTCCGTGACTAGGAATCTCCGATAATTGGTAGGCCGCTTAGCATATTTCTGGTTCTAATCACAGACACACCAGTCAGTAAGTAAGAGCGGTTTAAAGTCTTCGGTCGATCCCTCCGCCGCCCCGTCTTGCCACCCTCGTTGTACCGAGATAGGGGCTTAGGGGTGAGACCAATCTGCTTACAACCCCCTTAGCCTGAATAATTAACCCGGGGATAGAAGAGGGACCGGGAAACGCTCGCGTTTTTTGCCCGTGTCATTTATTACCGAGACCACCTTGTTCGTTAACTTCGCATTTGAATGTGAATGGACGGTCGAACGAGCAGGCAGGCAGGCAGGCAGGTAGGTAGGTAGGTAGATAGGCACGTAACGCGACGGGAGGCGCTGGTCGATCGATCTATCTTTCGGAATTTGTCACACCTTGGGCAAACACGGTGAGAGGATGACTGGCGCTTTTTTTCTCCCCGCGATATCGCGATCTCGGTTTTTTTTTGTCTCTCCTTCGCGCTAACACCTGATTGCTTTCTCAGGTACGACTTTCGCCATTAATTCGTTGTCATTAGTCACACGCGTCGAACGGGGCACGCCGCGTCCTGGAAAAATTTATTAGCGCTCGCTACCGTGTTCCGCGCACAAAAGTGTGTATTTGCATGCGAGCGCCGCGGCTTTCATTTGCCTAAGCCACGAAGATCCGAAACGGTCCGGGCTTCATCGAGGCTGATTTCGACCGTCATGGTGAACGGCCAGCGTGCGGGATGAACGGATTAACGGTGATTTTGAATATTTAATTAATGGAAGTGCGCGGTTTGCTGGACTTACCGGGTATTCATCGTAGTTTCGCGCGGTTATACTCTTTTTGTCTTTTATTTCGTGCGATTCATTCTCCCGCGTTGTTTTCACAGAAAATTGCCGAAATTCACGCTACTAAATGCAATATTTTAGACACGAATAAAACATAACATCTATTCATGATTTATATACAATTATATTATTATTTATCATTTGATAATAATACTTTATATTAATTAAAATAGATAAAAGATTTTTTTTTAACCTTTTAATGATAGATTTTTTTATATTTCTTATTGAGATATCCAATATAAATTAATAACGAGTTGTACACAAGCAACTCGTATTTTATTAATTCCGCGTGCAATAAAGGTTCTCAGCGTCTTTAAAGATCTTTTGTTTGTCGGGTTGGACGGCACTCAAGGAGAAGATTAAGGGCTGCCGCTGCAATTATCTCGATTTGTCAAGTGAGTGGATTATCACGCGAGGTCACTGGAACGTTACTTTTAATAACGAGGGTCGTTAGGCCTATGACAAATTTCGCGGGCGGTCGCCTGTTTTTCACACTTGGCTTGTTACAAGATGAGAATTCTCAATAGGAATTCATTTAATCTTTGGCACGAGATATTAATTAATAACGGACCAAACGACCGAGAGATAGTATATCTCGACACGATACTCGCGGAGGGTCTCGTTCGCAATATAAGCATCTTTGATATCGTATTACACGAATATTACATGTGAAAATATATTTTTTTATATTTAAGATTGTTTAATTATATATGAATAATAAATAATGAGAAATATAAGGAAAAATTAGATAAAATTAGATGGAATGAAAAATATGTATAAGAATTAATAAAAATAATCAGTTTTGAAATAATTCTTAGTTACGCAAGTTTCATGATATATCTCGAGACTTCTTTGATGCGCAGCAATGTCAATTGACAAAAAAGGCGGCATCATCACCATCCTTGACAACGATCGTTAACTCTTGTTCGCGATGACCTCGAGCCATTTGCGCTTTAGCCGTGTGCACGCCGACTGAGTAAGTACAATCGTTTTTTAGACCATACTGTATAAACCCCCACGGGCGGAAAGGGGTTAGGGAAGATCATTATCAGAGGCTTAACCACGCGAGAATTTTTAATCAGAGGGTGCGCACCCCTCGGGATAATACCGTCGCTGTCGATAAACGGATAACAGTTGTCTCTCGGTCGCATTTAATTCGATACCCCGACGCGAACCGTCGACGGACAATACTTGCACGATGAATCGATCTTCGAGTAGGTGCTACCCCATAGGATTACCCAGGGTACAGGCCCAGTCATCGAAACCATGCGGTGACATTAGAAGCGCGCGGTATTACGAGTTACCACTTTGCATTAGATTCTTCGCCGGCGCGGAACTCACGAAATAGTCTGATTAAAATATTTTGAACACACGGCATGCGCGAATACTCTCATCTTTCTTCACGTGTAGGTATTTATTTCAATCTATCCGGAGTATTATGTTATTTATCATCCTAGCTGTAATGATACATAATTCATTACGAGACGTAATTGGCGATGATATGAAAAATGATAGAATTAAGCAATTATTGAAACGATTTCGAAAATTTAATATTACGTAGATCTGTAGCATTAATATTACTCGATATCAAACTTATTTTAATCCAACTGTGCGATCCCCGCGTGCCCGAGTCAAGCTCTCTCAATTCGGCTTTGACTCCCGAAAGCACTAAACTAAACGAACCGTAGATAGGAACTCGGCTCCTGGGAGAGCACTGATTAGCATCATCTCAAGGTCGTATACGGCGCCCGTAAGTGTGCCGTCCCTTTGGCATTCATATGCAAAACTGACCAGATAGTGACCGCCGATTTACATAACGTTAGATTGACCGTGATTTCATTTAACCGAGGGTTCCGTCTCTTCTGTACACACCGATGGTTACGGAGAGCTCATTCTGAGACGCTAGCCCGAGGAAATTCATGCAAAGTGACATCTTGAGAATGTAGTCTCGAGTAATCTTGCAATCGAAATTCCGAACATCCTTCGCGTATTCGCTTCCGAATCACACGATCTTAATTACATTTCGTTTGTCACGGCATGTTATACAATACGTTTATACATTCTTAGAGATGTAGCAAAGATAATATTCTTCTCATATCAAAATATACACGCATGTAAAAATATATAAATATAACAATCTTCATCTTCAATTTATATAGATAGATATGTTCGTATCACGTTGATGGAAATGAGTAATATCTACATAAAATTGCGTATTGTTTACTTGTTAATTATATGCAATGTTAAAATTTACAATCGCGTTTCGTATTTGACTTAACATTTATAAAAGAATTAATCCTTTCATTGCTCGCGAGGGTTTCGTCGACGGCAGTTTTTCGGACACGGAGAAATCAATACCTCCATACGTCCGGAATACTTAGTTTAATACGCTTATACTCGGTGGAATCACGAAGCCGTGAAACATGGTATTAACGGATACACCGATCCCTGATAGTAACAAATGATAGGAGCCTTAATGGTCCGAGCACAAATACGCTCGTCTATATCTATATATACATCGAACGTCTCGACGTGAGTGGAATCCACGCTTGTCCCTTTGATTGATCGCTTTTGTCACTTATTGTTAGCCGCAGTGAAAGGCTTTCGTGCGATTATATCTTTTAATTACGAACTTGATTATCTTTCACATTTGCCAGCTTTTCTGGCATTCGCGCGCGATGGGGTTCGTATTTAAAATCTTATTCCCCATGGGCCACGAGAGCCCTGCGATATCGTATCGAGTTCTGACGCACTTTTATGTACGGGGTGTAATAAAATGTTTGGAAATTCACGCGCGAGTATAATTAAACTATACCCAGAAAGCTCTAAATCGACGATATGACTGTGGATTTGTATGTTTTACGACAAATGTATCGATTTTAATAATATGTATTTAGTTGATGTGTGTTTGCTTCGCGTACACATATTATTGGACGTTATGTAGAAACACCGTGTATACCAACGGAGCATCATAGGTATATCCAGGGTGTATGGGATACGGGTTACTAAGGCCCCCATAATGACCGCTGCAATCCTACCCCCGCGCACAATCCCATAATTAAATCCGTTAATCAAGGCTTACGGCTCGGACTGACCCTATCGACTTGGTTTATTGTGATCTGCGTAATCTATGGTAAATTAAGATGTACCGTCGTCGCGAAATCGCGCATCTCGTTTGCGTAACACGAACTATTAATACGCCCGCTATTAATTTATCGGAGGTATCAGACTTTATCTTGATTGTAATAATAGTCCGACGTAATTAGAATCTCGATATTATATTTCAAGATCATATATTACGTCACTTTTCCCTCGAAAATATTTAATAATATACAGTCGACGTAGAGCACGCTTCGTATTTATCAAGCATTTTTGAAAATATAATTTTTTTTTTGCAAACTCAAAAATATAAACACAATTCTATGAAACTGTTAATTAGAATTTGCGTTTGAACGATTGTGCTACTTATCTGTAGCAAAGTGTATTCCGCAACGACTCGTGAGTTTGTTTCGAAAGGATTGCTCTTCAACAGAAAACTGAGTACATACTTTCGAGCGCAGTGATAAGTGATCTTTCATAACGAAGGCGCATCGCGCCAGAGTCCCTCCATCTTCAGATTCGCCTTAAAATTAATTGTCCGGCTTATCTCTCTGCTTCGCTTCCTCGTCTCGCGCTTTATTGCTCCGAACGAGAGACGAGAAGGCGAGACAAGATTTTAAGCATCGATCGCGGGTGTCCATGGAGAAGACCTCTCGCACAACGGGCCGTCCTCTTCCTTTCTCTCTATATCTCTTTTTCTCTCCTTCTCCTATCTTGCCCCTGTCTCTCCGACATTTCGTTGGCTTTGAAATGACAGAAGTCAAGTAGAGCGAAATACGGAGAACGCGGTTGAAGTGTAATTGGCACTGGAGTGTACTCGTCTTGGTTCATTAGAGAAAATATCTTCCCTATTGTCGAGAGGCTTACGTAGCCTCGGATATCCGTCGCTCTTTTTGTCTTTCTTTCTCTCTCTTCTTTTTCGTCGTCCCTAGTTTTTCCACGTCGAAGATATTCCGTTGCTCTTGTTCGCTTATAGAGATAGAATTATTTTTGTTTCGAGTGGATACGGTCACTCGCGATGTAACGCCCCTCGGGTCGGCTCTCTCCTGTACTATTCCCGCGGTGGCTTATTGTGAAACGTGGAAAAGCTTGTGACAGTCTAATCTTCTCGAGTGTACCGGACGAATAGGTCCTGATTCACAAGTGATCTCGAAGGGAATTGACCCGGATGAGTGTCCGATTTTCGATCCCAAATTTCATATTTTATGTTTCTTTAGATCGATCGTCCATATATCTTGGATATTCGTTTTCACGAATAAAGCCGTCAACTGTTCAAGTAAAATGTTATTTCTATTCGAAAAATTTATGTCGTGAAAAGTACGGAGTAATCAGTTATAAAACTCATTAAATATGCATACAAATCATACGCGGAACATTATTTGATACGAACAACCACAGGCCAAGTGGCACATCAGGGTGAAATATTCTCCAACCGCAGCTTTGCCACCCGATGATTGCGCGACCCCAGAGGTCCTCGAGAGTGCATGCCATACAATGAAAACGCACATTTAATGACCGCCATGTTTCGCCAACAGCTTATTAACTGCGAAACGTTTCTGTACGCATCTCCCTTGGAAATTTGTTTACGTCCGACCGTATGACAATGCGCATGCTGCAAGCGCGCAGCCAACGAAAGGAAAGAGCATGTAAGAGAGGCATCGAGAGAAGAAAGAGATATATATATATATATATATATATATATATATATATATATATGAGAGAGACATATTGCTGCTGCGGCACACTTTTCGAGAGAGCCTCTGCGAGCTCTCGAGATGGAAAGCAGAAATATACGGGTCCGCTTTGTGCACAAGTGGAGTATGCACGTGTAAGAGGTCTTCAGGGATGAGTGCTTGCTTCCACATACCTGCATACTTCAGGTCCGCGAAAGCACTTGTTGAAACCCACGAGCTTTCAAATTCCACGTGTTCACTTCCACGCCGATTTGCCGCCGCCCGTTCGGGAATAGCGATTCGATCAAACCATGATTTTCTTATTCGAGTTATCGTACAATTCGCATTGACTTCGAGTACGTAAACGGAAATACTCGGTACGATAGGACGACGTATTCTATTAATTTAAAGTATTTTTTAATATAAGTTTTAAATCTCTAAGGCTTGACTATAAAGATATTTTATTTTGAAAAAAATACAGAAATTGTTTCTATTTTTGATTGTGAATTTTGTCCAATAAAGGCGGTATATACGTATAGAATGAAGAAATATCTCGTCGTTTAACTCCCTGGCATCGTGCGTGCACGCGCGTTTATATTCCAAAATCCCCTCGACATGAGCGTATCCATATCGCACGAGAGACCGACAAGCGCTTTCGTAAGAGGCGAGACTCTGATTATTTATAATCAGCCGGAGGCACCTGCCGAACGACGTTCCCATGCTCCCTGAAATAGCATCGGTGCCACGAAGGGTTAACTCTCTCTCTCTCTCTCTCTCCCCTCTCCCCTGTTTGATAAAAAGGCGAGCGCGAGTTGTCGCATCTGACACGTCACAAGGTGGTGCTTTGGCCGAGAGAGAACGCACGCGCTAAATATAACGGGTCGACCGTGGACGCCCGTAAAAAAGGCGAAACCACCGCCGCGTAAATATAGCCGCGTCTCCCACGACGTGGTCGCCGTCGCCGCTGCTAGATGGATATATTTTCCCGTTTGTTTGGCATTACTCACGTTTAGCCGTACCTGAAACTAGAGAAGCCATCACTCTTGACGATGGCGAGTACGTTTACGTACGGTATTATTGATCGGACTCGGGATGGGTTGCTTTAAAGCGCGCCTAAGATCACGAAGAAGAGCGTTAAAACCAAGATGACATCCAGGAACATCAGCCTTCCCTCCTAAATCAAGTCGTCTAGTCATAGTTATTTATTTTAGTCGAACATACGTTTAGTATGCTGATGGCGCCATGCGCTTCCGCTAATTGCGCAATACCGCCGACAAGTTTTATGATTTTTTACGATTTATTGTTTTTTTCACGGAAGTAAGACATTAACGCTTTGAAAGAATTTAAAAATAATATTTTAAATCACTTCTCGTGTCGCGCGTAAAAGATGCGTGTAAAATGTTATGGCATTATTATTGACGATTCGTGGAAAAAAGCTCGATTATCAATTTAACATTAATTGTGTAAAGATTCATATTTTATTGTCTTTTATTGTATTATCTATGTATATGTTATTACTTATAATATAATATATCATTTTTTTTTACGGCTTTGTTGAGTCTATTTTTTAAGTAAGGTTTCGTTAAATCCAAAAGAACGATAAATGTGATATCTCGAAACATCGGGGAGATCTACGATAAATCAAATTTTTCCCAAACCGTGGCACGTAGTCATAAGCTGAAAAGCGGGAGAGTAGTAGTGCTGAGAATGATATATGGCAACGTAAAAAAAAAAAAGGCGTCCCTTCAAAATCCTGATATAGATTTTATTGGGGAGTAAACCCAGGCTACGTGACGGCTCATTACCCAGTTTCGTAGTGGACAGCTGAAGAGCGGTCACCCCCTTGCGCACACATACCTTCTCGTCTGTACGCGTGCGATCAGAAAAGCGGCAGCCATGTGTTACAAGTCTCCTCATCGGTCTAGGATCCCCTTCGGTCAACCATTCGTATTATAAAACCATAAAACGCACCATTTTCGCGACCACCTTCGTGTTGTCCTTCATACGCGAGCCATGTGTCCGGCACTCCTTTTCAGAAAAATTGCCGCTGGTAGAAAGTCACTACTACCTCCTCCCCTTTTTTGAGGTGTTTTTCGCGCCGCCATCGGATCCTCGTTCATCTTCATAAGGGTCGGGTTTAAATGAAAAAAAATTGCGAGTGTTTCTGCTGTTGGATGTTGCGGAATAACGATATTTTTTTCTCTCGGTGGATCGCATCCTTCTTTTATGTCCGGGCAGTTTATGCCACGTAGATAAGAAAAGTAAAACAGCCGCTGATATTACCAGTCGCGGACGTGTTGACGCAAAACAGGCATCGCCTTACATATGTTAGTCTGGTTATTATCTTCGCAGCTGCGTTGAAATATTATGGCTCTTATGGGGGAGGGGGAGGATCATGAGCAAAATTTTTAATCAGACTGCGAATGGAAGCTTCTTATCTAAATTGACGAATTTCGTTGATCCTATTTTTCGCTATTATTTATTCCATGATAATTCTTTACGAAATGTGTACGGCTCGCGGCTTGCTTACATATGATAAGAATTAAATATGAATTGAACTTGACATGCACGGTAAGATTTAATTAAATGAGAAATTTTACAACTAAAAACTAATTTATCTCGTAATTTTGACAGAGAAGCTATTTCTAAAGAATTGAGATACACGAATACAATAGAAATAGAATCGGAAAATATTGATTTATATATCCAATATGCATAGTCGAGAATTTTCATTGATCGAACAAAGTGTCCGAACGAAAATAACGGATTATCCAATCCGGTGACGTGTTTGCGGATTCCATTGTGAAGCGACGGACAAATTCGGCTTTATCCCGATAATACCCGGCTGACTAGCGACGGGAAGGAATCAGATTCCCGAGAAAGAAAAAAAAAAAGAGAACAGATACCTAACCGAAAGAGGTTAATCCGCCCGCGTCTCTTGTAGAGGCTGTCGCAGTTGAGGTGAGAGAGGTCTGAATAGAATTAATATCTAATTGTTAGCGCGCGTGACGGCGAACGTCGCGACCGCTTTCGGCGGTGGGGTTCAAAGGCCCACCCAGCCGAAGAATGGTAGCCTTAACTAACTATAGACTCCTTGGACGACATAATCTCTATCCTAACATGTGAAGCGAGTGTGTTCCTTGCCGCTAAGTACACATTCAAGCACGCTCCTGTCTTCCTCTTTCTCGCCCGCCCTCCATTCGCTCGCTTCGGGCTCGCATTTGTAATAAATATACGTGTGTGGCTGCACAAGAGTTTACGGGGGTGCGCGCGTATGTATGCGTGAGGAGGGAACATGCGCGAGGGGATACACCGCGCGAGAGAGCTCTGATCTTTATGAGTCATCGTCATTCGGATAAAAATACCAGGGCGCTTGTACAAACAGTTACCCTTCGGGTGTCTTTTCGGGCGACGCTGTATCGCATGGGACAGGTTCACACGGCACTTTACCAACCAGGTGGCCTTACCTGAAAGACGTGAGATTCCCCGGAAGAGAGCTGGCCGCGATCTCGCTCTTCTCTCTTTAAATAGACAGTCCCAGAGGGATTAGCTAATTCGTCGTAACGCGAGAACGCGTTATGGTCTAATTAATGTGTAATACATTTTGAAACCGACCACTGCGACTGTCATCGTCGTCGTCATCGTCGTAACACGCACAGACAGCTGTAGTGGGAATGGATTAAAAGATGGATAACCAATAAAAAGATCGTAAAAATTGCATTGTCTTTAATTTATATCAATTAGCAACATAGTTTACTCGGTAATTAAAATTTTCTTTTTCCTCGAAAGACAGGCTTAATTACTGTTGCAATTTTACGACGTGTTCGCGGATTGGTCAATCTATTGTAACACGTTACGGTCTAGCGATGCATTTCGAAATCATCGCGGTTGTCAACGTGTAATGTTTTATAGGATTGCAATCCGCATACGTGGGATAATACAGAAGTTGCGTTAAAGGATAAACTTACTTGCATGAATAGATTACGAAATCCTTTAATATGAATTGATATTTACTAGCAGTACAGTTTTCTTTACCCGATAATTTCTTTTCACGAAACACGCAATCTTGCACTTTATTTATGTATCTGCGGATTTTTCGCAAGGTATGAGCGTATACTACACATGAGTTAAATATAGGACTTAAAGCGAATTAGCTAATTGTTGATATTTATTAGCAATATAATTTTCTTTATATTGTAGTATAATTTATATAATCCTATATTCAATAGAAGCGTATAACGGCTGAAAGAAACTTGGAATATTTGCACGCCAATAATTTATGAAGCATTAATTAATTACGACGACGCGTCCAAGATCACATCGCGGAGAAAAATCATGCCCGACACCGCCCGTTTATCGTCGTACTTATTGACGGTAAATTAGAATGTGCAGGTGTGCACGCGGAACGGATTAAGGCGTGATATCTCGCGCGGCCGATACGTATCCGGGATACGTAATTTTACGTACGCGTACAAAGCGTAAAGATGGTTCATCTTTGCCTCTCGGCCGTTTTGTAATCTCACGTTTTGTCGCCATATGTCGACGGATTCATACGTCGTAGAGCGCGAGAGAAACGGCGGATCTTAAATCTCCCGAATCCTTCCGAGGCGTCGACGCGGCTTCCCGCGGTAGTCGATGCTGCGGGTCATTTGTCAAGAAGGACACGAAAAAGATACGAACGACGCTGCAGTCAAAGGATCATAAACTCAGCCGCGTACCGTTACAAGTCTCTTATTCCTGTAAAGCGCGCGCGTATATAATAAATAATAATAACTGCTGGAAGAAGACACACACACACACACACATTCCGGTCTACGGGATTCATTTGGCGGGATCTCTATCAGACATAGACGCAAAGGGAGATCGAGGGATCCGCACGAAAGAGAAGGTAAAGCAGGTAGATACGCCATAAATACGCGACGACAATGCTCGTCGTTTGACGGGGATACTAATGATCGGCCCTCGAGAGCGATAAACCGATACAAAGGCGACGGAAAATCGGTGAAATTGAGCAAAACGGATGTACTGCCGGTAGGCCTTTGAAACGCCAGTTTCCGGTCGGCTGGCCATGCTCGCTCGACTCTCGACTTTAATGATGGGAAATGACGGTTTATGAGCCGACGACGGAGGCTTGATTTATCTCGCGTATGCGAGATCAGCCTCCCTCGGGATCCGAGATTCGATGTTTATACCTTCGATGAAAAGGTGTTGCTTCGCGTGCTCGCTGAATCGAGTCGATATTTGACGACGTTCTGAATGTCGATCAGGGCGCGCTGCGAGGTTTTGACAGAATAAATGATGTTATAGTTTAGACGAATGTTATGCGTGTATCGTTCGATAATGCATTTTCAAATGCGTATATGTATATATGTTGGTCGTTTAACCGGTGGGAACGTCCATCAAATTATTCGCTCGACGAAATGTTCGTCGACGACATCTGCAGCCGCTTTCGCGGGGAAACGTGTATTTATGAAATACGTGCCGAAATATTGGCCAGAAAAAAAAAAAACGAGATATCGCGCCGGTCATAAATTTGATTCGCACCGTGATTAAGGGTAATTATTATTTTATTGCGACGAGAGGGGACATAAAGGTTACGCGCGACCCTTCCAGGATCGCGATTTCGACTACGAAAAGCAACGGCGATTTCGTGATGCAGGCTAATAAAGTTGCACCGGCTAATTTCTCTAAAACCCTATAGAAGGAGGAACCGACCGGCTCAATCTACAAGGGGATCGTCGTCGGCCTACGAAACCACCTACGGCGAAGGAAATACGCTTTTAGACCCATGAGGGCGTTTAGATTCGAATCTAATAAATACTTCCTCTCGCAGACCTTTCGGGGGTGAAAACTCAATGAGTTAACGTTTCCGGGGTGAGACAGCTCGGTTCTTTTCCGTATCCGTTTGTTTCTTCACCTACCAAGTGTCACGCGTGTTTCAAAATTATCAGATACAATATCATAATAGATTTTGAAAATGCGCGCCATTTCGATCACTCGTGTGCATTCATTTAGTAATTATTTTATCACTAGTGACTAGAAAGAAAAATATTTCAAATCTTTAATAATGGAGTTGAATTTTTTTTTAAATTATTGAGAGAATTGATCTTAGTATTTAAAATAAATGTATTAAATCTCGTAGAGACCTTTCGACGAGCCAACTTTGTTTGCCGCGCCTGTCTGGATGAAAGAAGAAAGGGCGAATTTAACGGCGCCTCTAAACGATACAGAGACAGAGATTTACGGGCAATCGACGAATGGCGCCGGCGATCGATCCACCGCTGGGAGAATCGATGCGCTCTCGGCGGGCCATTATTATCGCGGCCAGATATACGCAAGCTTCTCCATCATTCCGCGCCCTACGCTTTTATTTTATTATTCCCGCTCCGCATCGTGCGCGGCAAAGGCACCCACACGCACTCACGTCAATAACTCACTACGGAGACGCGTTTCGTAATGCACGGAATCCGTCGCCCGTTGCTATCGTATACTTATCGCTGATCGCGTGAGCCATACGATTTCGCGAGAAATCATACCGGCTATCTTTAGGTATTTCTAGCTACCTGTTGTTTGGATTTTGCAAGATTGAAATGGATCTTTCTTAAAAAAAATGAATTTTCTTAATTTTTTAACATTTGTCTTTTAAAATATGCTTGCGCTCAAATAAAATTCTTCTTTCCTGTTTTCGACATTTATAATTTAATTTTATTTTGAGAAAAAATGTTGCGCGATAAAATTTCTGATTATGTAGCTCTGTTAAATTAACTATTTTTATTTAATTGTCAATTAGATGCTTTGTAAATGGAAGCTTGAGAAATCTGACACATCCTATATACATGCGGATGCATGTTTTTCACTTTTCTGCTGATAGTCACGACGTGCTGGTGAGTCAAACGACGCGGACACGTGCAATTTATTGTTTCCCGGTGGCCTTTGCAATGCGTGGCTGATTTGTCTCCATTCACGCGTACACAAAGTGTTTGATAAAGTTGACATTAGAATTGTTGAAACTGATGAATCTGGACAAGATCTCATTGTCGGTAGCAATTTGTTTTAAATCTTTGTAAAAATATAAAATTCATCGTCACAGACATTTTAAATAGTTTAAAGAATATTCTTTGTGCGATACAATGTTTTTGAAACATGTACATCTTATATAATTAATCTATTATCGTTGATAGAATCGAATATATTGAGAAAAACATGTTGCGAGAAAAATAATTTTTTATCATTAGCCTTTTACATAACGACGTTATGCGAAAGTGCGGAAGAAAAGTCAGTCTACGATGTGCGTGTACAACATGATAATCGTTCGTTGGATGTTTCGATTGCGCTTGAAGAGTTATTACGCGTGTACGATGCAGAGGTACTTATATTTCATATAAGGACGAGTGTCTGACAATGCAACGTGACAGCTTACCATTATGAAATCTTGCAACAGTGTGATATAAGCGAATATAATGTTCAACATTATCGATCTAAGAAAGATTGAAGCACATTTACGTATTTTCGCAAAGAAATGGTATTTTTTTATATTGGATATTTTGTAATATAATCTACTGTCATATACATATGTTAGAAACAATTATTTTACAATTTTGTTTTTTTAATCTCACGCGTATTTCACGATCCGAATCAGATAAATAGCGCGAATATAAATATTAACGAACGACCACCCGTTTGTTTCGTGCTCGTTTCGTCGCGTTAATTACGCGGAAGCCGTTTTGCGTCACTGATACTAACGATTCCTTCCCTTTTGTGCTCACGCGGCGGCCGATTGATGTTGACTCGAAAACACATTGAATGCCCGGCATTTGGCCACCCTCGCTTCTCGTTCGCGACGAAAAATCGCTCCAGCAGCCGAGTCCGGAAATTGCGTTTTGTAATGCTTCTGGCGCCCCCTCCCGTTCCCGCTGAAAATGAAAAATACAAAAAGCGGAACGGGGGCACAACACCGGGCGGTCGATCCTTTGTACACGTTGTCGCGGCCAATGAAACAATACGCACTTTCGGTATAAATATGTGTTCCGCGCATCACAATAACCGTCGTAACGTAGGACGGGTAACTTTCGTCCGTATATCCGTGCTGAATAATACGGACGTGCAGGGACGCGCGTAGGGTCAAAAGATGACCGTCCCTTCGATGGTCCGTCGGCGCCCCTTGGTCGCAACATCGCTATAAAGCAGTCACGTGTCTGCTTTTCCCCTCCTCCGCACCTATATATGTAGGAGGATATCTACCCCCCCTGTATTCGACCGCGTAGTGAATAGGCACTATGGTGTTTCGGAACAGAGATGCTCTCACGATGGGGTCCTGCTGACTGCCCCGATGGCGTGACGCGATGGTGCGACCGGCAACCACCGCTCTCTCATTAACGAGCAATGCTGATTCCGCAGCACGCCTACCTGCGTCATATACCTTCCCTTAATTTATTAAAATCACGTGGCGAAACGCGTCTGCGCGTGCCAATTCTTGCTGAGAGAGCCAGCTCCCTTATCATTTCTGTAGCTATTTCCGAAGATCGTATCTCGTTAACCCCTCTGCTCGTGTGTTTCCATGAGCGTCGATGATTGCATGTTGAAGCAAAATTTTCTCCACGCCCGTACAATTCTGCCGAGTCATATACCTAAAGCTCGATATAATACTTTGCTTTCAAAATTGTGTTCTTAAATTCTGGTTCAACTTTCAATATTAAATCTTGCTCTCTAAATCCATTTACATATTTCATAATTTAGATACAAGTTTTATAAATTTTATATTTAAAATTATGGAATCAATGACGTATATGCTTCATTTGTTATCCAGTTAAACATGTTATTTTATCTTCATATAATCAGTACTTTATTACATTTTATTTTTAATCGTCATATTTGATGTTCGCGATAAATTCTAGAAAATATAATATATCATACACATACTTTTAACATCGGCTCTTGAAAAAATATATATCTGGCAAGCGAATATAAACGACCACAGGATACATCCGTATAGTGCGTACATAACGGGCGACGGTAGTCAACCACGCGTTAATCCCCGTTCATTTTTCATTTTCCTACGGGTCGCGCAACGCTAACGGACGAGAGGGTATCGCTGGTGAATAGATCCATCCCAGCGTTAATGAGAGGAGAACAAGCGGCATCTATTCATGCCGTAATGTAGCTAGCCAGGTAACCAGCAGAACCGTTTCGTACCTTCAAGGCAGATCCTATCAATCGGAGAGGAGGGACACGAAAGACTTTACGCCGGAGTAGACCGAAAATGACGCCTCTTTAACGCACTCTACGGGATGCATTTGGTTGTACTCGACCAACATGCGCACGCACTCGAGACATATGTGTGCGTGAGAGACGTGTGTGCGTGCGCGAGCATACCTCGACAAATGTCGAGAGGGGTGAGCGCGTCGTCACATAAACGCAAAGAGGATTTTTCTACGGGTTGCTTCGGTAGCTCGAAAAAAGGGAGTTACGTCCGATAAGCATCGCGGCTCCCGGGGCTGCCACGCTCGTTTATCACGTTTTTATCGTCAGGGCGTGATTACCTGGACGCACTAGAGATGTTATAATTTACATTTCCTGGCTTCATTTACGCCGCGCGACGAGTCGCGATTAGTATAGGCCAGACTCGATGTAATAAACGTAATCGAAAGAAACGACTAATCAAAAATCATCGGTCTTTACGCGCGTGTCTACTTCGTTTTTACGATTCCGAAAGAAAGACGAAGAAGGGCAAATTCGCGTCAGTGTTTTTACACCTTTCTTCTTTCCGCACATCTCGGCTCGCTTCGATATTGTTAATAATATCTTCGGTATACCATGAATAATTAAACTTTAAGACCAGCAATAATCTTTGCCTGTCGTCTCTTGTCGCGTTAACATTACGCGTTTTAACGAGCTTCATGTCTCGCACGCGGTTCTAAGATTTTTTTCAGACAGGTTTTATTGACGATATAGCGGGCACAAATTAATTTATCGCTTCATTACTTTCTCTCGCGCACAGCATTCCCCTATTATCGCAATATGATTCTTCTTCATAAATGTTTCAACATAGAAATTAATGTGTAATACGCTCTGCGTAAATTTATAAAACCGCGTATGTGTACGCTTATTTGCAGCTGGAAAGATTATAATTGCGAAAGCTGCATCTTAGCGAGTTTTTTTAACAGAAATATTCAAGATGAATTATTTTCTTCGTTTTCTCATCCCATATTTCAAAGGATTTTGATATTTATATTAAATAATTTTTTCTAAGCTTTGCCTGTGTCAACACAAGTGACCCGTAAGTCTCTAGTTAACGTAAACTTAAAATCCGTGAATCAAGCGAAGCGAGTCATCGGTTCCCGCGTGACAAAGCGCGATCAACCAATCGCATTATCGACGTCGAAGCGCCAGTTTAAGGAAATCGCCAACGATTTCTCTCGACTCTGGACGTACCGACAGATACGCAACGCGCGTGCAAGCGCGTCTCTCGCGGGGTGGATTTCGTTCCGAACGACTGCTTGAAAAATGCTCTTAGCGAGTCCCTCTTGTTCTTGGTCTTTCTGCCGACGTGAAAAATTGACGTACGAAAATTCTGACGCGCCACGATTTGTCAAATTCCCCGCTCCTTCGAATCCTGGCTCGGTGGACAACGTTCGTATTCTCTTTCCGCGATTCCTCTTCCTTTCATCTTTTTCTTTTTTCCTTCTCGATATCAATATCATCAACATACGCATAAAGACGGATACGCAGACGGGGAGAAAAGCACGGTTATATGGCGGGGTTTTGGGTTTCAAAATGATTGGGGTGAAATTGGGGTAAGCCGATACCGTTTGACTACCCTCGACGACGCGCTCTCCTCAAGGGTGATGCGCGCCGGTATATACCGGTCAATTTAAGCCCCACATGTCACTCGCGGAAGAAAGGAATCTGGAAAATCTCTCGTCTGTTTATAATATGCGTTTGTTCTCTTTTCAGTATTTTATTTATTATATTACATACATATACAGATGCATATATATATTCGTATGATCTTTTTCTGACGCTTTACGGGATCTCTTTTCTTTGTATTTGCGTATACACAACGTAAGGTACTAAGATTGATCTGTTATAAATGTAGGGCAACACGATGGGGGTACAGTTTACATTTCTCCCCTTCTCTCGCCCTCTTAAAAATATTACTACCAATCCCATTAATTTCTAATGATTTATTCTTTCACGAGACAGCCACGTATGACTCCGAACCCTGATTTCGCCACGTCCGGTTTCGAGTTTCACCTGGGAACGAATCATTCCCTCCCCTTCGATCCCCTTTTTTTTCTCTCCGCAGCTGGATTCTCCATTTCCAGAAAATGAAGATAGACAGCGTCCACGTGTCAGACGTCGGTCATTCATTTCATTCGTCTCGCAATGGCCATCTACTTACTATCGTGCGTGACCCCTATGTATATTCGTGTCGAAAACCCCTTTGACGGCTGGCTCTGTAAATTGACGAGCGTCAATTAGTCGTGGCCGGTCTCGTGGTCTTGCTAAGACCATCGTCGACAAGATTCGTCTCACGATACTTAGGATTGTTCCAGCGATAACTGGCCGATCGCAGGCCGATTGTCGTTGTCCGATCGTTCGTGATTATCGAACAATGACTAGCTGACAATATTGTCAATCGTAGACAGCATTATAGCTCTTCCTGCTCTATGGGAACTGACCAGTGGTCAGTTCGGTTTTAGCCATAATCCGTCAGTGACAGCCATGTTAAACACGAATGTCACTCGTTGACACTTTTGTTATCTGCTGTTCTGGGAAAGGCGTGGAAAGATGCGTTGTTGAATATTGGCTTTTACGCTTGTCGAGTAAGATATCAACGCGAATACGCTACTCTTTGCAAAACTCAATGCTATTCCGCTTCTACTCTATTTATAATAATTTGGGGTGTAAAATTCGACAAACAAGTAACAAATATACGGCGAAAACAAATCAGTCCAACGGACAGATTGCAACTTTTGTCAACGTTCATCGTGCGGATTCCATTTGCAAATTTTTCAGTTGTAAGAGGCGAACCGATTGTCTGTCTAGTCATTCTGCGAGCTATGCGACGTAATAACGGATATCTGGATAATAGAGACCGGGGGTCTTTTGACTCTCGCGGGCAAAATGCCCCTTGGCCCGGTGCAGGATGAAAGCGAAACTCAATTCCCCGATATCTGAATACCAGCCAATTACGCGTGATGTATGAAGGGTGCGTGTCATATGTATATTTTTGTCATTTTCTCTCCGCGCCTAGAATTTGAATGTCATCTCCGTCTCCCGCTCATTCTTCTCAATTTATTCCGGCGCGACACCGCGAGTCTCCCGAGTCGCGGGATGATTTGCATTTGCGGAAAATAAGAACCGCACGCGTGCGCTTTTGCAAGTCAGACACAAGCGATATCACACGTAAGGCGTCGTGATAAATTGTTCCTCTTTCGTCCTTTCAATCGTTTGCACGTCATGATCGAGTAACGGTTCTGAAATTGATATTATCAGGAATCATTACGATACATTCTCAGACGCATTCGCAGTATGTCATTTGCACTTCGCGTTGCTTGCTTATTTTTGTAAATATTAAATATTAATTAGAATCTAAAATCTCTTTGTTTTTAATGAATAATTGAAGCGTACTATATCAAATTGAACGATACAATTGATCTATCTGGCTATATAAAACGCCCAGGAGAGTCAGTTACTCTCTCATACGCGAAAGAAAAAGATTTTGCGCTGCGCGGATTTAATATCAGAGCGAGATATTAATATTAATTAGTATGAAAAGAGGATATTAACGAGACGCACGCTGATGGACAAAGTCAGAAACACGGCGGACGTTGTCGAGCTATAGCTCGTATTTGCGTAGGAAAATTAAAGCTCTGTTTACGGAACGCAGCATGTCCTCCGCTGCTGAGAAGATCGAACGGCCTCGTAGCCGTGGGCATGCTGCGATATTCATAGAGAATATCGTACGCGCGCACGGAGTCCGCAAACGTTTATAACATATTCCGTGTGATCAATTCCCCTTTTGATCTACCTTCGGTCAACCGGCCGGTAATCGCGCATCGTTTGTCGAGTTTTAGTTTCCCATTTTCTTTCCGGTCATTCCATATTTGGTTTTAACGTTCGCGTTAAATGATTAATAAGTGTACACGTAATATATTTAACATTTTTTCCTTCTTCTTATTCTCTTTGCTATACGATACGATGTAGAAATTTAAATAATTTTCTGTTCTTTTTTGTATGAATATAAATAACTTTTTTCATATTTCTTATAAGATTTTAATCAATCGTGAAACACATACGCATACACACACGCATAAGGAAAAATTCTTAAAATTTTCATGTCGAAATTTTCATCTTATGTTAATTAAATCTTTAATTCTACGATACAATACAATAGGAACAAAAGTCCCGAATCGAGATTTTACTCCTATTTTTCATTGCCATTTTTCACGCTTATGAATTCTAGAGAATTCCGATAATTTTAATTAACAATATGAATTGAATTCTTACTTTGTGTGTGTATGCTGGAAAGTATATTTATAGCACACTTCTTTTAGTATTCTTCTCTTTATAGAGGAATTATATTTCGATCTTTATTTGAGTTTTTCTAAGGCAAATGGTAGGCAACTAAGGTCCTGCAACTGTTATTTGCACCAATATTAAATACGGTGAAATCGTCAAAAGCAGATCTTATTATAGATGGGATCTTCCCGGAAAAGAACGGGATTTTTCCCCTTGGGACTTCATCTTTGCGTCGTCTCAGATTTTTACTGGTATATAATGTGTTTCTAAGAAGGCGGTTCATGACGTTCCATTGAAAGCGGCTGCTTTGATGTAGACTTTATTGAATGGCAAAGAGCACGATTGGTAAATTTCAATCATATCTTACTTTGTCAAGATTAAAATAAAATTCTAATTATATGGATTACAGGGAAACGACGTCTCCATCGTTCGAAGGATATATTGAATCAAATTTAAATTACTAGAGAAATATTAATATATACGAGCTGTTCTTTTGAAATTCCATAATTTGATTATATTTAAATTTTTCTTTCGACAATTTCTTCTCGTATCTATTAATATATTCTTTATTGTTAGATATATGCTGTCGATTAAAATAATAATGAAGAGAGTAAGGACAGCAATATATACAATTGTTATTATGATCGCCGTTGGGTAGTCACGACCAAAATACCTTTCGTGCTAAGGGGTTGTAAGAAACCTGCTGTTAGCATTCTCTTGTCTACCTTTTTATCTTAGCCGGCAACAGAAACATTTTCTGCGATTCTTTGTCATGTCAAACGTGCGCTTTTTCACTAGACCGTGTAACCGATATAAACACGAGGCTTCGCTCAAGGGTTGTAAATTATTTTTTTTTAAGCCTTCTTCGGAGCAACACCGCGACGCGTTTGACGGAGTGACGCGGAGCACGCATAACAGCGCTGAAAGTTGTAGTGATAAAGCGCGCCGTCGGGACACGATTATATACTAATGCGTTAATAACACGACGCGAATAAATCTTGCATCGCAGACGAGAGTTAATCAAGCTGACAGAAAGAATATTTGCATTCTTGCAAAATTATTAATATATCATGTCTTTTTTACATACACTCATAAAAGGTAATTGCCCTGTCGTAATAAATAAATGTGTGTATTAATAAATAAATATGTGTATTTGTATGTCTTATACTAATGCATATTGATTAATCATGAGTATAAAAATTTCTAGCAACATTATTGGCGAGCCGTTACGTAAAGGATAAATGTGGAAAGCAAGCGCTTGTCGGTTTTACAGAAAATTAATAGATCTCGCAAACAGACAGGCGACATTCAGAAGACGTCTCTAAGCACGGTCGTTGCCCCTTATCTTCTTTCAACTCGCACAACGTCGACAGGAATGTACTCACGATTTACATGCGAATTGTACTTACCCTTTCCGGACGATGAAAGGAGGCGGAGAAGAGAAGGAGGAGATAGGTGGAAGGGAGGGAGAGTAAGTGACAGGACGGCCAGGACATCGCCATTACGACTAGCCAAGCCGCCCCATACTATTTATCCCCGTAGTTTAAGCTACCCCATAAAGATTCAGATAACGCTGGAAAAGGCGCACCCTATATAATGCGGTGTTTTGCAGCTAGGCTTAGCACCCGTGGTTGAACGCTAACTGCCGTACGACAGGTTAGACGAAAAAAAGTTCTCGCCCCTTATCCCCGTATCCCATTTTAACGTCTGCGACGACGAGGGTGACACTTTGTTGCACGATTCCCTTCCACCGGTAAACTTAATCTACCTACCTACCTATCCTATCCGGTTCTTTCCATCGCGGGATGCACTGTAAAAAATTTCAACTAGCGGAAAACCACCAAATGCATAATGGATTTCATAGTACACGCGTTTCTTCACTTCGAAGCATTAAGCTATGAGAAATTTAATTAATTTGCGTGTAAAAACGGGTAATACAATTCATAGAAAAGCGATTTGCTTGTGTTATTTTAGAATACATATATTGCGTACATAACACATTGTGTTCCGAGTCGAAATTTTGCTGCTATTTTCAACTACAATTTTCTCGCGTTTATAGATATATTAGAGGATTATTATAAATTTCATTTATATAGAAAGAAGTGTATTCAGAGCTCGTGTTTTCTATCTTAAATAGGCAATTAATAAATAGTTTCCCATTTAAAATTAAAAACCTAAAAAAGAGGAGTTTTCAATAAAACTATAAGTTAAATAGTTTTCAAAGAAAATAATCTGGCTATGTTTAGAGTATGAAAGTAGATGTTAAATTGAAATTTGAGATTGAAAATTAGAGAAATTTCAACGTAGGATTTGTCATGATTATTCATCTATTGTCTTAAAATGAGAATATAAGTGAAATATTCTTGTATATATTGCTTTTTACTCCATGCACACATGATCGATTATTTCACAAAATACTTGATTTTACGCACTTTTTATATACGAGATAACGACGTTGACCACGCGAAACCGCCCGAACGAACAAGCAATTTGTTTCGTTTGTATTTATGGTATATAGCTTACAGCAAAAAAATTAAATTACCAAGTCGAAACAGAGTATATTCGCGACTCCATTCTCTTGCGATCCCTTTTCTCTTATTTCTCGCTTTTCGCGATTAATTACCGGAGCGTGGAAAGCTTTCCGGGTATGTGCAAGCGCGCGCGACAGGTTGTCGACGTGCGAGAACGTTGCGGAGAAAGGTCCTTGGCTGCGCTTCTCTCTCCACCACCCTCCCCCCTCCCCCTCCCCCCATCCCTGAGGCGGTCGTGTCTGACATTCTGTTGATGTCGGAATTTCCGCGACAGCATTTTTAATCACGCGAGCATTTTAGCGGCGCGATGCCTGGACGCTTTAATATAGGAGCAATGTGGTTATGCATAGTGATGAGGTAGTACGGGCGGGGGCCGGGCGGACCGACAGTAAGCGTGAAATGCTTCGGCTAAAAACTCCATCTGTAAGCAAATTGTTTAATTACTTACGATATTGCTGGGGCCGCGGTGGCGGTGGCACGGAAATTTGGTGCAAACCGGTGAGACGACGGAATAAAGGGGATGATTTTAACGAAGAAGCGAGAGAATGAAGAGAAAGCGATAAACGAGAGGATGAGAGTAATAAGAAAAAGAGAGAGAGAGAGAGAGGGAGAATACATACAGAGCTTCCGATTCACACAGAGCAAGCCGATCTTAATCTATACGGCCAGCGAGTTCGGCTTCGTTAATTTCTCGGAACTGTCGGGTCTCGTTAAAGAAATTTAATTGCACCAAGTGCGATTGATTAAACCGCGGAGTCGCTTCGATGGGGATTGAAAAGAAACTAGCTCTCGCTTCCTCCCGCTTCTTCTCTCCAACTTTTCCAAGATTGCGTCGTTTTCTCATTAGACGGAGAACGAATTTATAAGCGCAGCGCGAAAGAATGATTAACTCTATTGTTTGCCAAGCCGAGAAGCAAAGCTTTTCGAAGCGTTTTTTAAAGCACATTTTATCGCATATGCATTATAAGTCCTCGTGATGTAAAATTGATATGCGTTCCGTTAATGGAAAAACGCCGCCATTTCATCAACCATTGTTTTTCTTCATTTTTCTTTTATCATCGCGCTTAACAAGCGGCTCTTACGTTATACGCGAAACACTCTGATGCGTTTAACGTGGAAAGAGGGTGGGGGTGGAAATTGTAGCGCAGAACGTATGTGGATCGTATTTTGCGCGCACCCTCCTTTAATGGAAAGCATCGAATTTTTCCCTGTAAACACTGAGCATCCATCGCGAAACTCCATGCATCCCTGAGAGACTATCAATATGCCAGAGTGATTGCTCTCTATTCACGTATCACTCGCCGGACGGTTCTGTATAAACGCGCCGCGTCATATTTTGCATGCAACCGCTCTCGCAAAATTGAATAAAATCCATTAAAATCTTTTGCGGGAATATTTTGCAGCGACGTCAAATAATATTTACATGAAATTTTATTTCGACATAACAATAACGCGTTGTTTTTTTTTTTTTTTTTTTTTTAATCAGGATATATTAAAATTTGAGATCTTTTTTACACTTACAATTATCAAAATTTTAAAATTATTTTTTCGTACCTCAAAAAGCGTTGAAGTGTGAGGGAATATTTCTTTATACGTATATAGAATGTCCCGCAAATATCGCGGATATTTTTTAATAGATTAAAGATTTTCCTGTTAATTTACTCATGACTTTTACAAAAATATCGAGGAAGATTATTATTTTTGGTAAGCTCTAAATTTTTTCATCTTTATATCTTTAAAATTAAAATTCTATTAAAGTAAATAAAAATTAATCGAAAAATATAGTTTTATTGATCTTTCAATATTCCATAAAATTTAGTTTGCAGAAAGTCCTTTTTTTGGGGAGAGGAAAAGATCCGGTGGTTTTGAGGCACCCTGTATAGGCGCTGGATTTATATAGCAAATTATGTGAATATAACTCATCGCTATATCTCCCAGACAGAACGCGATATCAACAAAGAGCGAGACAAGGCATCACTCGCTGCGGATAACCACAGACACGACGTAGTCTTTTGTCGGAAGCGACGCCACGGAAGCTACCAACAATAGACTCCATGGAGTCTCCATGGCCCGTCGATTATGATTATGAATAGCCGCCGTGGCCTCCCCCGTCGTAATTGTTAATTAGCCCAGGCATTTCCAAACTCCGCGGGAATCCATTCAGTTCGATGTTCTCGGGGGTACACGATAGTTTCTGATTCGACGATGTACGAGCTAGCTAGCTAGCTAGCTAGCTAGCTGGCTGATTCTCAAAGTTACCTCGTGATTTAACATGAGAGCCACCCTTGTTTGCGCAAGTATTCAGCCTCCGTTTCTATCTCGCCACGAAAGTTGGATTACCCTTCGAGGAAGGGGGGAGGGGGTGAGCTAGAATGCATCGTATCTCTCTGTTCGGAGAAGTATTTTCATGGCAGTGAATTGTACGAAGGATAAATGTACCGGCGAATGACAGAGTAGATTGCGATAAACACTCTCGCTTTTTAATTTGTAATTAAATTATTTTTGAAAAATATATAATTTCATCACATTACATTTTTTTACGTCATTGTTAGAAACGAGTATAGATTGCGTTCTATAATTCGGTAGATTCTCTTGAAAGCTTATTGCAACTTCTTTTCACTTCTTTCCCCGGTAACAGGATGTTCATTACGCAGGTTAGGAGGGTCCGCGCCACCGAACGAAACTGTAATTGTTTTTAATCACTTGGTGAGTGGAAGTTTGTCGAAAAGGGGTGAGAGAGCCGATGGCGGTTAGCCGGAAATCATCCCTCGTACCCACTTTCACTTAATGTCGTGGCACTTCTTTACCCCTTCTCTAGTGACATTACAAGTGGTAAAAGTAAGTGAAATGAATGAATAAAATATAAACGCATAATAAATCAGATTGATATTTATTAAATAATTCATCATACGTGTGTTTCTTTTTTCTATTCGCATATTCGTGTATACCATAGATAGATGTGTTTGGCTAATACTATCCTCTTTATAGAAACGGATCGCTATTCCTATTTCCGATTGAATCGTAATGCGCATTGTATTTTGATTGGAGTCCATTCGTAAAATCGCATGCACACGATGGGCATGTCGGGCTTATTTCGATAGTCGATCATCTCAACTGAATTACGACACGTGCGTAACGCAATACATCGCGCGCTCGTAATCTCGCGGTCGTTTGTTATTCCACGGGACGGGTCTCTCGATTTCTTCTTGTAATCGTGTCCAAACAATACTGTTTGCGTAGGAGTCGACGAGTGCCGCATGCGTCCGACAGCGGTAATAGAACGGAACATATACACGCGCATATATATATATATATATATATATATATATATATATATATATATATATGTAACTATACCGCGCGTGTTTACATTAATTTCTCGTAAGTGCGGGACGAGTCGTCCAGCGCGACACGAAAGCGCATAATTTGCATCACGGCCAGTAATACATTGGTAATTATTTATTCTTGTATTACGCGCACCGCGCGTGTTTGATCGCCGCGGTTACTAGTTTATGGTACACGCGGCGCACGACAGAGAGAGAGAGAGAGAGAGAGGGACGTAGTAATACAGCTGTAATTGGCCGTTACAACGCGCGGAACAATCGAACTGTGCAAATGTCGCGCCGATAAATTAACGCTGCCGTCTTCATTCACTGGAATTGCGCGCCTGGAAAATGAATTCCTCCGGTGGAGCATGATACCGCGATTGCTACCGTGAAAAACGCCTGTTCATTTGTCTGGGCGATTAAATCGTGTAATTTGATGGCTCTTGAAATAGAAATTCTTTGAATTAAACGAAATATTAATAATTTTTTATACGTAAAATAGATGCAAATTTAATGTATAGACAAGTTGGAATTTGCAAAGTCAAAAATTGAAATATTCGATCGCATAACGTATAGCATTAAAAAAAATACATATATTGTTGCTGTTACATCTTTAAAACATAATCAATTTAAATATATATTATGCGACAAATACGTTACAGAAAAGTGGTCGTCAATATCGCCATTCTGGCGCGGAAAGACATTTCATTAGTGATTACTATAAGATTCAATGGAATGGAATCGATGCAGGAAACCTCGATCTCATCTTCAGAATCGATAAAGTCGAGTAGCGCCGTAGTAACGCGCGAGAAGGAGAGCGAAAGGAGCGGGATGGGTGTAACACAACATCGAGGTAATATACGTTGACGAAACTGACAAACAAGGCTCGTAACGGTTTTTTACGCGCGAGGCAATTATCAGAGTTGTCAGGCAGTCGGTTTAACGCCTCCATTTATGTGCGTATAAAACGCAAACCCGGGAGCCGCGAACGCCAATGAAATGTAAAGCCCAGGATGCATTAATCCCCCCAAGTCGAGACCATACCGCAACGTTTGCACGTTTACAAAATGCCATTTTACACCGCGCGACCGAAATTTAGCTTCACCCATCCAGTTGGCTCGTTTAATCCGAATCAAACCGTTTAACGCGAAGCTACGCCACTGTCAAACGTCCGTCGCGTTCACCGCGATGGATTTGCAGATTTGCCAGATGCGTATACGCGCGTTACGTCTATTTCGCAGTCCGTTGTACTTTCACTGACCGATATAAATTTTCGATGGACGCACGAAATATATTCCGCGATAATATATATCATATTTCTGTCCCACGTTTGCACGTGTAACACGCCATCGACGGTTATTTCAGGCTGTGAATCGGGTTACGTCATAATTTTCTCTCTGCATTTTGTAGCCGACGCGTAAAATATTAATCGCGTATGGCGCTTGTCGAGTTTTCATTAACCGAGGTAGCTCTTCGATCGACGAATAATTGCGATATTACGTTGAACGATTTACGCAACGCAACGTGTGCCGGTGTGATTTCACGGAGACTGCAGTAATACATTTAATGGGTAATTCCAATAATTTGTGCACAATGTGTATAATTTGTATTTGTAAATATATTGTATTTCGTACCTTCGGGATTTCGTTTACCGTTATTCCTGGAAAAATAATGTTTTACGTTCATTAATAATATTATTTTCCTTTCATTAAAAACATACGGACTAACCGTATGCATCGCAGGTAATTAATTAATTGCCCGTTATACCTTCGGGAGAAACGCTTCGTGTGATGCGGCATGACTTCCGATCGGAGATGAAAGCTGATGAGTCAAACGATATATTCCTATTCCGCCCCCGGCACGCTATCCTATCATTAACATCTATCGATGATCGATGTAAAGAGGCGAGCGACGCTTTTGAGAGAACTCGAGAGGGTGAGAAATTCGATCGACGAAGAATCGAACTCCGACCTAATGGAATACCACGCGCGACTATCTAACGCGCCTCTCCTCCTTCCTCTTTGCCCCTGAGTCTAAAGAATATCTAATTATCTAACACGTGACTTGACACGTGTGGGAAGCTCCCGCCGCTATTTTCTGATTCATTTGACGGCCATGTCTCGTCGAGAGAAAGAGAGAAAGAGAACGGCCGCGCTTGGCCCCCCTCGATGTGATATTTTGTAAAGTTTACTCGGGCAGCGCAGTGTGAAACGCATGCTGTTATTAAGGCCTTTTGCTCTCGTAGCTGTACACTCTCGTATATACGCGACCACCGCACGCGTCTACCTGCGTCTATACGCACGTGTACGCTCGCGTTGCAAACGGCAGTTAGTCATTCTTTGATAATAATGGCGAAACAGAAGGTATATGACACATGGGATAAAAACTTGAGACTAATGAGGTGTGATTTTGCGCTTTCCTTGAGCGTGAAAAATATACGAGTGTTTTTTTTTTTTTTTTATGTACAGTTTCCATAATTTGTGTTTTTGTTTCTTTAAGTGTATACAAGTGTCCTTGTCTGTAGATTAGTTAATTATATAAAATATGAATAATTTAATATTTCTATCCTTTTTTATCGATTTTAATCACGATGGTTAGAGAAAACTCGATATTAGAAAAAAAAGGTATAATGTTTGGATCGTTGTCTCTCTAATAATTAAGTGAGTTGCCATAAGCGTATAGAGACAACCACAGTGGGGAATAAAATTATTACCTGCGCGTCTCGCAGAATATATGGCGAAGAACGACACTCGACAACGGGTTCCTTGCACCATGCACGACATTACGCTTGGAGATAAAGTCGGGATCGTCTCTGCGTGCAAACGAGGCAAGGACGACGCGACTAGTCGGTTCTATGCATTTTCCATGAATATTCAATCATGTAAATGCGAAGCGGAGTCAATCCACACATTACTTATGTCTTTTTGTAATTTACGATAGCTGCTGCTGCTTAATTGACTCTGTAACGATGCCACCTGCACCGTGACGATTCATTCTTTCTTGAACCTTGGATAAGATATTTATGACACTTTGACGAGACATTTTCGTAATTTTAATACTTTGCTTTTTCGATTAAATATTATGTTATCAAATATTTTGACCAGCAATATTTTCTTATTTTCGTGATACCTGTAAGATAATATCGAACGCAAAATACTCGCGCACTGTTCTTTGGATAAATATATGTCTTATCGAGCGATATCGATATATATATGTAGCTTCCGATATCGAATAAGTAAATATATCGGTACTTCAAATTTATATCATCTGTAATCTTGAAGTAGCTCAAAGGGCATTGTTATTCTTTCCTCGTGTGTACTCGAAAGTCTCGCCTTCCCAGTAGTCACGGACAAATTCTGAAGTGTTTCCCATGCTTGTCGGGGATCCTCGTCTCTTCGACAATCATCAGGTATAAGCGCTCGCGCGGCTATACGACTACTCGGCGACAATCATTATCGGGCCCAATGACTCCGCGCGCGACGCACTTTAATATTTACTCTCGCATCCCTCGAGAGCACCCTCGTAGTCGTGTATCGCGCCACGGTCGAACGCCATCGGCCCGTCAATATGCTTCGATCCTTTCTTTTCTAGAAGGGCGCTGAGAGAGAAAGAGAGAGAGAGAGAGAGAGACAGGAAAGGAAGACAGAGAGATCTGTGCGCGGAGGGGGAGAGAAAAATAGAGAGGTGGTTACACGGCTAACAAGTAAGAGCGCGTCCCTAACCGTGCCACGAATCGAAAGCGGAGTTAATTGATCGGAAGTCTTGAGGCCGCACGTGCCGTTTTTGCCATTGTGCGTGCTCCGCAGCGATCCGTACAAAATCGAGTCGATGTTAGTCGGCAATGAGCGCCAATAGAGTAGACAGAGAGCGATATTTTATTTGTCCGGATGCGCGTCGCGATCGTTTCAATTTTGTCCGTCGAATAAACGGGTATTTATTCGTACGATAATATTGTATATACGGTAATGCAATCGCGCGAGTCCTCTCTTTCTCTGCGTATCGTTTAACGGAATGATGATATCGACAATGGCAGTATTCTCATCGAAAGAATATATAATTTAAATTTTACATTTTATTAACCAACCGAATATGCATCGGAAAATATCGAAAATGCGATATTAATTACATTTCGATAACTATCGAAATGAAAATATATTAAAACCAACGTACGCGGCGCGTTTCGCCAAATGTTTCTCGCAATTACCATTCCATTTTCATAAATAATATCATCGGGCGTAATTTCTTATAATGGCTCGGCTCACGGAGTTCAATCTCGCATATGACGATACGCAGTTTAAGGACCGAAAACGATAGAGATTACCGTGGACATGGCAAGAAATAAAAAAAAAAGGACGCTCGAATAAACTCACGCCCGTTAATGAGATTGCAAGAGGGAACCCTGAGTGCGTACTACATTTAATCGAGTTTCCATTTCACGTTGAGAGGGAAAGAGAGAGAGAGAGAGAGGGAGGGAGGAAGAAAGAGAAGCATCGGGAGGGACGCGGAGGAGAAGCCACCCCGTTTTGTAATTGCCGGTATTTATAAGCAATACCCGGCGCGAGAATACGCGCTTGCTCGGGGCTTTCCTAAGCGTAATATGGTAATACGAGCAATGGCCCATATTGACATGAACGATGCCTGCCATTAGCGGGCCCGGCGCTGGATGACTGTTTTTAATTTCCCCGGCAAGTGAATTTCTGCCGCGAGACGGGTAAGGGTGAATATTGCCGCGTATCAGTCATAATCACTTTCCTCCGCGAAATCGTCCGGCGTCTACCATTTTTTCGTCTCTCGTTGGATTTTTTTTTTTTCCCCTTTTACTCCTCGTATCCGGCGGGGCCATTTGGAACGTGAAATATGACGGGCGAGCGACGAAGGGATGAGATATATAATTGAATTTCGCTCGAAGGGCACACAATTAGGGAACCGAACGATTATAATGAAACAAATTTAGATAGAACCGTGCGAGACAGGCATGTCGAAGTTGTACGCTCGTTTAGAGAAAGAGGTTTCGAATCGATAGACTACCATCGCGATAATCCATTCGCTCGAAATAATCCAGAGACAACTGACATTCGGAATTCAAGTGAATGAGACGAGATTTCACTCATCGCTAAATCGTCGAAATTGACGAACTCAAAAATAGTGATACCATTAAATTTATCGAACTTTTGGAATTTGATTCGTGCCGATTCTCAATTTGTTCGATGATGCGTAATTTATATCCGGCGAAATATTGATTGTATTAGTGAATTTATGCTTCGTCATGCGCGCGCGTACGCGAAGAATGAAGCCGCTAAATCGCGCGAATTAAGCCTCACAAGATTAATTTCATACATACATTTGCCCTCGATGTGGTACCCTAAATTTTACAAAACTCATACGTTTTATATAGATATCAATCTTCGTGCACGTGGCCTGGAAGAGTCATCGCCACGCTAGTTTTGTTTGACAGAACGTGTCGTTGCGCGTATCCCGAAAACACCTGCGGGGTTTGACACCCGCGCCGCGCGGGCGTGTGTGTGTCAAGTGGCCATTAAGCCACCTAAAAAGCACGACATCTACGACGACGATCTCACGTGCTAGGAATTAAATCACCATTACGACCGGTTGCGCTCACGACAGATCCGCATCGTGTGGGACTCGCGCAGGTGTCCCGCCGTTTCGCGCTGCGGTTACGCCACCGTGTATGTATAAAACTGCAAGCACCGTAGCCGCCTCTCTCTATCTGATCGACGATTTGTCCAAGTACCTTTTGCAGTCGCCGCCATCGCCGCGCGATATCTTCCCTTCCCCCGTTCGTTCCATGTGATATCGATTAATTAAGTTAGATTATTATCATGGCCAGATTGACGAAAGAAAGCAAATTACAATCGAGTTTTCTTATTCAGTTAGTCGATTATAATCAGTCCCTCGGTTTCCTGTGGAAACCTACACTGTTACTATTTTACGCTTAAAAAGATTATTGATTAAGATATGAAAAGATACGTACGATACAAAACTATACGTTCAATTCATAGTTTCAAGTCAGCTGTTACACTTTTGACGTAAAAATAATTATATAACAAGAGCTCTGCATTTGAGATGGAGAAAGCGAAGAATACCTCGTGATCTTTTTCTCCCGAATCGCGTCTTATTTTTGAAATCTGTGCGGTAAGCCGGTTTCATTTGCCAATCGGGAATCGTTAAAGAGCTCCCGAATTCTTTGCGCATCGAAGAAGTTGAATGAGCGGGAAAATACAGAGAACGCGACGGGCGGGCGTCCGACCATCTTATTGAAGAGATTTGCGAGAAGAGCGGGTGGAGGTGCTCAACGAGCGCCAAGAGTCGGAAGTCGGGGGCAACCGAGAGAACAATAAAAAATGGACAGGAGGAAAGAAACCAGCGGGTAGGGGAATCGGCGAATGAGCGAGAAAAGAGAGGAAGGGGAGGGAGAGACGCGGTACATCGTAAATTACCGGCGGGAGAATACACTGCGTCGACGACCGACTCGTTTCGGGGAACATCGCGAGGTTTATACGTTTTAATGTACTCGTTAATAGGCCTCCCTCTTTCGTGGGTCCTTTCCCTTACCACCCCGCCTTTTAATCCCTCGAGATTCCCACTCCGCGGATTATACTCTGGGAGATATATGTTGATGGAATCTTATATATATGGTTTTATAGTGCGCTCACGCTGATGAATACCATTTATATTGACGCCAAGATAAAAGAGAGAGAGAGAGAGAAAGTGACCGGCTACACAGAGTGCATCTGGTTATTACAGGAGTATAATTAATATTGTCTCTTTGGCTGGCGCCCGACAAGGAATTATGATTACCCCCTCGTTATTCTCAGTCAGGGTGAGAGAATCCCTGTGTCTCGACTTAAGCTCTCGCGAGAATTTTTGCTGACGACTTGATTTAACGCGGTTAATCGAGTCATACACAAATAGGCGAATAGCCCATTGCGTAATCGAAAAATTTTGACAATGTTTCTTCTTTTTTTTCTTCTAAATAATATTCCTTGCGTCACTTTTGTAGAAAGAAAATTTCATACAAGAATAGAGTAATTCTTAAACTTTTTTTCAAACGGGATGTTTGATAACATTTTTAATTTTTTTGCGATTTATATAATATATAATTCAATATTTCATAAATTGCAATTAAATGCATTTGCGATTTCATTGCTAAATCTATGGCGATATATGTCGATTTAGATGAGTTGACGAAGCAATATGTTTCTGGACAAACGATTTTTGTTCCGCTTCCAACGCGCGCGCGCGCTTTCATGAGAGATCATTACGACAGGAGAAACACCCGCTCATTCGCAAAAGATCGTAAAGCGTAAAAGGTTGTTTTAAAGCCTGACTCTTAATGACGTTCACGTGCATAATGTTTATGCGGAAACGCAAATCTCTCGTAATTATTGAGAGGCTAATGCGTACCGACGATCCTAACAAAAATATCATGCGATATTATGTGTGCGAAATAATAACGTCATCATAAATCACGTCATCATAAATCTTACTATATTAAAATAATAATATATATATATGTAAATTTTATTTTCTTATGTAGCAAAAAAAAAAATTGAGAAGTCAGTAATACAAATATTCGTAATATAAAAAATATTTAGTCAATATATTCATCGGGGCATTTATTTTTTTTTTTTATCATGTCACATTTATGTATGCTGAATCTCCCGGCGAACGTCTTTAATTAGAGAACATAATGGAAACATCTGTTTAAACGTGATCCATACACCGTCCTACGCGTGCACGAAGTTGCACGTCACTATTTTTAGAAATCGCGCGCGCGCGCGCGGGCGCATATGCTCTTCGGTCGTACATCTCTTTGCTTTGTTTCCTCTAACGTTTCCTCTAATCTCTCTGGCATAACGCAGAAAGATTTTACACACCGCGTACCGTTGGAGAACACGCGCAAGCGCGCCGCGGGGTTTTCCCGTTCCCGCGCGACGTTATTTATTTTCTAGCGGTGCGCGCTAACTCTTCCCTTCATTTACGGTTACGGGCATAAATACTCGTTTAAGCCTCCCCCGTGGTATCTCGACGAGGCAATCCGTCTCTCGTCACTCATCCAGGATCATCAATCGTCTCTCGATCGTCCAGGAGTTACCGTGCGGGTCCGACACGTCTCGAAAATGCTACGCCTCGCGACATATCGTTTAAAAATAAGACCGCGTTTTCTTCTAAATGTCAAATATTCGGATTTGTTTGCTAGCTAACTTGCTCTTTATCGTTTTTATCTTGCCGTATAGCAAATTTAATTTCGTACATTAGGAATAATTAAATTAATTTTTTATGCATTTTAACTCATTTTAATTCGATGCAAGTAAACAAAATAAAATCTTAAGACTGATGTTAGCGATGAAGCCATCGTTTCGTATCTACGGAGAAATATCTTTGGCCATGCATTCCGCGCGATAGCGACGTGATCCGAAGATAAAAATGAAAAATTAACGATCGTTTTCCGCGGGGTTATAGCCTCACGAAAATGTATTCTCGCGATGGATTCGCACGATTCACCCGGCAATAAAACGCGCGCGATCGCTGTGGATTGTCCTTTATCGTTCCTTCGGATCTCGGATCCGGAATGGATTTGTCGTTCCTGAGTATGATAAAAATTAAAAATTTACCAGGCCAGCCGCGGCCCCCTCTCTTACCAGCAACGGCGGGGTTGCGTCCGAATGGCGTATACACGGTGCCCGAGGCGGAAAGTTTTACCGTCGTACCGAGATAATGATATACGTTCGTACCGTTATCTCCGTGCATTTATCGGTGCGGTACATAACCGGGCACATACAATACATAGACGTACTTATATACGTATGTGCGGCAGTAATGCTATCGCGCCACAACCCAGGTTTGTTTTATTTCCTCGTTCGTCCGCGTAATGCGCGCCTGGAAAACGGTTTACTCGCTCGCTCTCGTCAAACAGTTTCGCGCCCATCGCGTAATGACCGGTTCGTATAGGCGTTATGTAGAATCGCGCCCCATCCGATACCGTACGAACAAACGCGGCTAGTCCGTTGTCGATAATGCCGGAAGATTCGGAGTCCGCGCGCGAGAAAGCCTATTAGATTTTACGAGATTCTCGTTATTCCTTTCTATAGGTCTTTTTCGTTATCGGATGACAGTTTATGATTCTGCCTCTGTCGAATTACGGAGATTGTTTTGTTATTTCGATACGCGGACTTTCATCAAGTTCTCTGTGTTTTACCATAAAAGTCAGAGTTACGCAATTACTTCGTCCTAAAATAATCTTGTAAAATGTAGAAGAAATACGTGTAGGATACGAGCTTAAATAGGTTGATAAATGAACTTTAAGTAGATACGAAAAGTGCACTCCTCGCTCGGACTAAGATAGCAACGTGGTTTATACGAGACGTCAAAGTTATGTACTTTATCGCGAGACAGAAATCTGCGAAGGCGTGGCTGTGTAAACATCTTAATCGACAGCTCCGGGTCTGTTTGATCAGTTGGTCCGGGCCGTTTCGCGCTTTCCGTAATCCGTCCGTGAGATCCGTCTTTCGAGACCAAATCTAGATTTCGCGACCATGTACACTTAATCCCGTAAAACGGCCCACGATGTCCCCTCGTCGAGCGATCGAGGGTAGTCCGGTCGGATCCTTCTTTTCGTCGCGAGACCTCTTTCATCGCGCGGAGAGACGCAATACTCGAAACGCGATAGAATCCAACGAGCATAAGGAGGGCCGAGGGGGACACCGCAATATCGCCCGCTCGCAAATCACAGCTTAGCCTCCGTCTACTTTTACTGTTACGGCGAATATTTTATGGGGATATTGTAAAATTAAAAAGCGGCTCTCCGCGCGCGCACCCCACCGACAATTCGGCTTGTCTGGCGATAATAAGGGTGCTGGTTTCCGTGGGGGCCATCGTATATACGCGCCAAGGGCCACGACACACCATATGCCTCCTCTCCCTACCTCCATGTTTCTCTCTTCATCTCTCTTTCTCCATCGCTATCGTGGAAAACGTTTTAAACTGCGCGGGGTGCCAGACCACTATTTGACTTTCATTATGTCTTATGAAAGGAGAAATTTATCTGACAGATTTCTCTCGATAGGTTTCCCCGTGACCCTCGATCGCGCCGGATACTATGAATTTTTCTATCATCGCCCGAACGTATGCGAATCCATGATTTGCAAGAAATTTATGGCAATTGTTATACATGAATATATATTTTTCACATTTGAAATCTTTCTTGTCATTTCGCATATCCTGTTTAAAAATATTGATTTCTAGATTTCGGAATACAATATTAGATCTATCATTAATAAATCCTTTTATATATTTTTTTTATATTTGTTATTGACATGTAAAAAAACAATAAACGATTAATTTATTATAAATTTTTTGAATTGTTATTTTTTAACATTATTTGATTTGTGGATAATTAAATTGTTTTATATATATATATTTGACGTGTAAAGTTGTATTTGACAATCTCGGAATTGATGAGTTGGTCGAGGAAATTGGATACGCGTTAGCGCATTGTATGAGGTTTATTGTTTCGTGGATTTGCCGTTTCGGGGATACTCTCATCAGATGATTTGACCGCAGAACAGAAACAAAGACAATCAGAGGCGATTCGTCGGATGATTATTTCGATTTAGGGACGACGGTCGTTCGTCAAGTTCCGGCACCTAAATTCTCCGGTTAAGGCTGGGCTGACACGGGAGCAATTTGCCAGTTGTTTAAGTGCCAAGTGTTAAGTGCTCTGTCGTTTATGTTTCGCCATTATTGTTTTATGTTTGGCCACCCTTCGCGCGCCTCGTACACTTATACGCGCGCACATGTATAACACGCGCCAACGCAGCACACGTGCTCGACGATAGGTGCGCGCATAGAACGATTGAAATTAATTCGTCTTTATGACCGACGCATAAAGCCGCCCGGTACCGAGTGTCGAGAGAAGATAGGCAACTTACGTGCCGTAGCGTGCTTTACGTTCCGCCATCATCGCACTTGTGCAGAGTCTATTTCCGTATTCATACCTTGCGAGATCGCGACGGAGTGCTTTGTCCTTTCCGGGGCGATTATTGCGCGCGTGAGATGCGACTCTCGACATGCGCGAGATGCAGAATGGCGTATTTACGAGCGTGTATTATTTATAATTAATTTCTCTCGTGTACATCCAGTTATAATGGAGTTTACGCATGCTCGATAATCTCCAAATAAATCATTAATTAATGAGACAAAATAGATATTTGTATACTTTTTTTTTTTTTTACAAACGTCTATCTCTTTTTTACAATAATTTGTAGTATATAAAGTCATTAAATTTGCAAAATTTCTCGATATTGTCGTGAGGAATGGCATTTCCGGACGCTTGGGATTCCGGCAACGCCAGCGGCCACAATTTACAACAATCGGCCAACCAGTAGATACGTGCCTAATCTCTCGCGCGCAAAGGACGATCGATGGAGCGTACGAGCTATCGCTGGTAACGCGACTGATGGAGGAGCACGCGCGTCGAGAAATTCCGATTGTGCCCCTCTCGCAACATCGTAACGCCAACGCGGCAATAAACCAAGGTTTAATCATCTGTCGGATTAGAGCGTGAATCTCATTCGGCTTTACGAGTTTTCAAGATCGACACCCTCGGAGATCGGCCTCGGTCGAGTATAAAACGTTTTCGCGCGATCTGCGCGTATAGAAAAAAGAAGAGAGAGAGAGAGAGAGAGAGAGAGGGGGGGAGGCTTAAACTCGGGGAAAGGATTTTTTTTCATCATCCGGTGCCGATCCCCGGGTATCGTCGCTGACGAAATTGCAAGCCTCATCGATGGCGGCGGAACTTTAAGCCGCCACTGTAACGAGATCGCGTATCGGTCGCGCGAGTCGATGTGGATATTTTGCAGAGGCGCGATGAACATGTTGTCGAGTTTTTACCGCGCGTTAAAAGGCGCACCGATCGTCCGCGGCGCCCTTTTTTACGACCGGATGTTAAAAGCGCTCCTCGCGTTTTCTCGCGATAAACAAGAGAGCCAGACTTTTGAGGGTCTATTTTTTTTTTTAATCGTGAAACTTCGTAGGCTCGATAACGAGGTGTTCCAATCGGGCGCGATATGGTCCATCTATGGGCGATCGCCTCTCTAAGAAAGTTATTTTGTAACGCGTCGCCCGTGCGATTACGTGTCCGATGCTCAATGGATCTTTATCGCTACCCGCATCTGTCTTTAGCGTAACGATGGTCAGTGTTGACAGCGTAAGTAATATGAAAATATTTGATCCGTTAACAAAACGTGACTGATACGAGATTAATTCTAATTGATCCATTCGAGAGAGGGTCTGCTCGACGATATTATTCTATTCACAGGAAATATCCGTGAATAGTAATCGACTCGTCGTGGTTCGCAGCGGGTCATAAAACCCCTCCCTCCCCTCTCTCCCTCATCACATTGGAAAACCGCGTAACAGCGAGCGATATATAGACCAACTGCACGATCTCGGGGGAAGGAGGAGGGGGTGAATGAGGAGTATCCTCCCGGAAAAAGCGTTTCTGGGTCATTACGCGGCGATAATCACTCTCATAAGCCGGAATACGCGAGACTCGAAAACTATTAGCATATTAATGGCCGGCAGTTCAGTTAACCCTTTCATCGGCGTCGGGCAGATTTGCATCTCGCTGCGGCGGCTGAGCGGCTTGGACGGAGACGGACGAAGGCGGGGGCGGAGGAGGAGGTAGCGACGCGCCAGGACGGTGGCAGTGCGTTAAAAGCCCCGCTCGGCCACCCTTCGCGCGCGAGTCTCGCGAAATTAACATGACAAACTACCCCCAGCAATAAGAGGGTCGAAAAGATATATCGCGCTGGATATGCGGGTATACGGCAGAAACAATAGATAGCGTCTGCCAAAGGAGGGGTGGGGGGGGGGGATGGACGAATCGGACTAAAAAGCGAGGATGAGAGAAGCCGCCGGTCGATCTCTGTATATATTGTATTTACTCGGCGCGATATTACGTCGATCGTTAATTCAGTAGAATCTCTAGTATTTGATCATGTGTCGCAGAAAAAAACAAAAATGCAGAATATAGTAGAAGATTTTTGTTTGATTTTTCCCAAAGATTTTTTTCAATCGAAAAGGTGTATTTCATTTTGAAATGATATTGATCAAATAAATAAATAGTGTTTGTCGTCGCTATTCGCATTATTTTCCCTTTAATGAAGCGTCCGCGCTAAAATATCCAGAAGTATTTACGTTTTACGTTACTTGCGTTATAAAATGAAGACGTGACAGTTAGCTGTCGGCACGAGACGCTTCATAAAATCATCAGAAATCGTAAAAGTCCGTCGACGCACTTACGAGGAGACGGACGCGGCGAGAAAAATTAGCATACTAATTCGCTCTCTCTCTCTCTCTCTCTCTCTCTCTCATCTCCGGGAACTAGTAAACTTCAGTAATTAACGTTACCGTCCGCCCTATTCTTCGTGCCGCGTTTCGCATCAAAACTCGTCCAAAAGTCTGCGAGATGGCCGCTCGTCCTCGAAGCGCCTCGTTACTATTAACTCTTTCTCCTATATTTTTCGTCGTCTTAGCGCGAACCTTTAACGCCGCTCCTTCCTCGCCATCGTCGTCGTAATCGTCGCGACGTCCGTTTTCGCGGGCCTATTGCAATTTGTCGCTCGCGTTTATCTCCGCGATCCTTTTACGACTTTCTCTTCCGCAGACCATACGGAGACAGAAGGAGACAGCGAGGGTGCGAGAAAAGTTGGTAAGAAAGAGGTCCTTTTGATGCCGCGCGACGGTGCTGGGTAATGAGGAGTCAGGATCTTTTCAAGGATACTCTCTATAGGGAGAGCTACACCGGGATTTGATAATTACAAGGATTATTTCGGATTTTAAAAGCGTCGGCCCCGGCCCCTTATCACCAGACCGCGAGAAAAATTCTAAATCTGCTCATTAATCTGTGCTTTGGATTCTAAGGATTTTCCTCTCTTTTCTTTCTTTCATTTTCCGACTTCTCTCGTACCTTGATTTTAACCAACGTCCGCGTCATCGATTTCGTCGCGCTCAGCCTCTTCCTTATCTCATTGTGCCGTTTTAATTGGGCCACTCGTAGAATGGTAATTAATTTTGAAGTTAATTGGCACCTTGAGATTCCGTCCTACCGATAACGCGCGATTCTTATCGCTCTCGAGACTCCGATCCCGTAGAATCGTTCGCATCCTGATTATCGATTCTGCCGAACTCGAGCGATGGATAAGCGACGTTCCAAGACGCGTCTCTCAGCTTGTCACGTATAATTCGTGCATCTTTATTCCGTGGCTATGTAAATACTATCTCGACTTTTCTCATTTTCTTCGTCACCATGGATTTATCGTCCAAGACGAAGGAATAACGTCACGAAGGTCTCGTTAGCAGCTATTCTCGTCGAGTGGTCGTCTTAACGGAAATAATTGGCCATCGTTAAGAGCTCAAGGCAGCTTGCATTAACCGGACTCTCCGCTCCTCTCTCTTTCGTTGATAAATCCGTTTTTCCGCGCTCGCCCGGCATTGAGCTATGAAAATATTTTTGACGAGTTATTATATTAAACGATTTTTCTTATTGGTAGAGACGCCCGCCTGCATTCTATCCCTTCCCAATCCCGCCCGGTGCGGTGTCCCGTGGGGCACTTCTGGTGTACTGTAACGCAGGGGTCGTTCCATGGCAACCCCTATACAGTAATTATGCTTTTCTTTTTATGTCCGCGCCATTTCATTGGCTTGATATAATAAGGCATTGTTGCCGCGTGCAGGGTACGAGGGCGGAATGGCGTTTTCAGGATACTCGCTTAATTAGATCTCCTTGCCTGTCCGACGTAGATCGTATTTTACAGAATCATCTTAAGCCGCTTGTAGGACCGGATGACGATGTTGTGTAGCGTCGATTCGATATGTCCCTTCAAACAGCCTATCTAGCAAATACGATCGTTTATGCATGTGAATTGTTGAAGCGTCATCTCTCGCCTTATCACAAGTCAGTTAACCTATTTATGTATTTTATTACTAACGTAACGCAAACGCGACATTTTATATTTTATTTTTGTTCGCCTGAAGAGCAATTTCTGTCCTTCACGCTAAGCATATTATTCTCGCGAGGAAGATAAACGGCTGATACGGTTCGCTGCGCTTATAAAGCAATCGATGACGATGATGACCTTACAGTCGCGATCAAGCTGGATCAACGCTCCGACTAGGAGGTACGCGATTGCCTTGGAAGCGCTCGTTGCAACATCGCCGCCGACGAGTAGGCGGGCGGATAATTATACGATTAAATAAAAATATTTCTATAATTGTACGCGCACGTTAGGCCGTCGTTGTGATTTATTATGCGCCATTGTACGAAGCGAGTAAACGGGACTACACACGACGAGAAAAGAGAGATAGAGAGAGAGAGAGAGAAAGACAGAGGAAAGGTTCGCAGTCTGAAAACGCGAAATCTCCGAGCAAATCTCCGATGTTTATGCCTGACTTACAACGCGACGCGCAACACGTACGTAGACGCCCACCCATCAGGATAAAAGCACTGCGCGCTCGTCAGGTTTTGCAATCGTATGGAAATATAGGCGTTAAGTAAGAGTTAAGGTGAGTGTATTTGCCCAAGTGGCGCTAATCGCCTGTCGTCTTTCTCCCGCTTCCTCGCGTCTCGTTATCTCGCTCTCATCTTGTGATCTCATGCATGTGGAATCTGCTCGATTCACGAGAAAAATCCTCGAAATCTTTTATACTTACATGCTTTCCATCGTGACGGCCCGGTTGCGATGGAAAAATAAATAAATGGATAGTCAATTTCTTTTGCTCCGGAATAAGCCTCCTGTACTAAAAATTCAGTAAAGAATTAAGAGAGAAATATAGAGTGAAAGATATTTTTTCTCATTAGAGCGCTGATAACTTTTCGCGTCCGATAAACATATATGTCTCGTTCAAACGTTATCTGGCTCGTTGGCCGAGAAATTTTTGTCCGATCGTTTCTTACACGCGCTCCTCTCGCTCCACTCGCGTTCCACTCATAAACTTCTATACTTGTAATTAACCCGAGTACTTTATTGCCTTCAGCATTCACGTCTCGTTAGAGGTAATTAGCTTGCATAATGCTCAACATTGGGAGATTAGATTCGCGCAAATTGAAACTCGCTTGTGCTAACGCTAGTGATAAAATTCGTTGTTGCATGTGAGACTCGGTCTTTGAAAGTTCTCTGTGAATACTTGGAACGGCATAATAAATTTCGCACTGCGCACCTTCTTAGTTTGAATAGCGGAGGTCGCGCTTGTGATGTATGGATCCTTTGTATTAAATTGTGAGTTGCGACAAATGGGTTGCGCATACTACATGACAGAGCGACACACGTCGTATACGAGTAGAGAGCGCATCTGATACTACGTCTAACAATCATTCAGCGCGATCATATTATACTTTCTATAATAGGCATCAATTTATTTGACGTCGCATTTGCATTTTATCGGGACAATATGACGCATTTTGTATAAAATTTTGCGTAATTTATTAATGTAATTTAAATCAATTCTATATACGAAGTTGTCTTATATTTATATCGAGAACATCATTGAATATTTACCGAGATGAAAAGGGCTGAATAGAAAACTATCTTTCGAGATTGTATTTGCAACGGATTGGTCAGCGGAAATAGGTCAATCGTGGCTCTTCTTATAACAAGAAATGCAAGCGTCTTATCTGTATACGCGGGATCGTGGATTTTCCACGAGCTATTTTTCAAGACAAGAGAAATTTGATCTCGCCAACGCACGCGGCCGGCGTCTCTCACCTCTGATATTTAGGTCAAAAATCTCTCCCGCGTCGCTCGACGTCGTCGCGCGACGCAATAAAATTTCGAGCGCCCAAGCTACGTCGGGCGAGAGCTCTCTTTCGCAACTTTCTTTCCGCGGGCTCTATTTTAATTTCCCAGTCTCCCGGATATCGTAGACCGTCCGGGGAACGACCACCCGCCGGAGGACGAGAAAGAGAAAGAGAGAGAGAGAGAGAGAAAGAGAAAATAAGATCGACCTCTTCCCGCGTCTTTCCATCTCGCGCGTGTTTTCGTCCGTGTATATACCCATATCGCGTCTCGCGAATTCCCATTCCTCCCGCAACAAAGGAATAACAAAGTTTCTGTCTCTCGACGTAGTCTCTCCGCCGCTTTACAAGCGACGTTCTTACGCGACGTAACTTACGGGTCGACGACAATCTCGACGATCGGCCAGAACGACGGCGATATTGCTTCCTTGGGTTAGGTTAGGATCGACCGGAGGAGACCAGAGGGTTACCGACCCAAGTGCCTCGAGCACGACGCTCACCGTGTCGAGTTCCTTTAATGCGCGTCCCTTTCCCGTCTCCGCGCGAAATCCTCCTTGTTCGTCTAGCCGGGCTCTCGCTTCGATCGGCATTAAGGCGCGGAATGGTGGGGGGAGGGGGAGGGGGAGGACGACAACGATGTCCTCCTCGTACAACGTTAAGCCATCGTGGAGCATGACCTGAGTACCGTCGGGATGCTCGTCGACGACGACGACGCCGTCTTGTTGAACGGAAATTCGGACGATATCGTGCCGGCTCGCGTTCCGGGGACTCGACTTTGGGTTTCAGCTCCTGTCGGAGAGCACTTAAGGTGAATCCGGAGCCGGATGAGACGATGTCGACGACGTACCGGTGGACGTCGTCGTCGTCGTCGATAGTCGGGAACTTTGCAGTAGGATATAGGATATTGCATAACGTCCCCCGAAGTTAAATTCGAGGAAGAGCTTGTCTCGCGCGACTTCGAGATTCGATCGTAACTCTGCCGAATATTGCTGATATTAACGATACTGTCCATTATATCACCCGAATATTCTCCATGTTTAATCCTTCCTTCTTTGCGCCATAGATCGCAGTAATACCGCACACATTTTAATACTCTGTACGATCTTCGTGGCTCTAGGGTGTTTTACTAAGTCTGCTAAATACAAAATATTTCTTTTTTTCTACAATCACGTTATTTTACCATTTTTAGTTTATATTTTTCTTGAATTTAATTTAATTTTCTTTAGATCTTGACGCATGATATATTTTTTATATTTTTCAAAAAAAATTTTAAATATTGGATTTATATAATATTGTATCCGCGTCAAATTTCTTTGCTTGTAAGAATATTATTTCTCGAAGAATCACTCCGTGTTGTAAGAAACTGAATACTCCACAGTGGCACTTCTCGCTCGAAAGACGGTATAAAGAACATCATCTCGTGATAAATATAAGAGTCGCGTCCAAGGAAGAGGGATTGCTTAAAGCATTTTTATTCGTATCCTGATGGAAGACTGACGATATGACGGAAGGGGCAAGGGGAGGAGAAGGTATGGGGAAGAACGAGGTGTCCCGAAGTTTTTCGGGGTGGTTGTCGGATATAATCACTGCAGGACCATCCCTCGTAGTCTTCTCGCTGGTACCCTTCCCGCATTCCCCTTTTTATCTCGCGAGTCCTGTTTCTTTCTCTTTCTCCCTCTCTCTCCCTTTCGCTTTCTCCTTTTCTCGTCGACACGAAGATCCCCTCCTCGCCTCCCTCGCCTATTTCGTATCACGGCATTGTCCCTTTCAGTTCCCGCGGGATTGCGGGGCCAACGCGGCGAGATATCGGATCAATTTTTTAAGCCGAGGGTGCCGAGACTTTACACTTCTTGAGAGACGACACTGGGGTGGGCTCCGGTACGGTTGCGAACCTTCGCGGCGACTCGGGGAGGGGGAGGGTTGGTACTTCGGCTTGGTGTCGAGGCCGGGGGTGAGGGTGAAATCAAGCCGCGAAGAAAATTAAAACGAGGAACCGAAGGATCTTGAAAGGATCGTGGCCAGGATGCTCACGCACCTCCATCTACTCCTCTCTAACATCAGCGCCGTTAACACCGTTCTCTCTTCTCCCCTCCCGACGCACTCGTTTACTTCTTCGCCAATCTCCTCCACCCCCGCTAACATCTAAATACGAGACTCCTCTCTTAGCCTTCCCGACTTTCTTTCCTTCGTCGAATCGACGCCGTGCGAAAACGACCCGATTGCTCTTCGTCTTGTATTCGGGCATTCCCTTTCCACATTCTCTCGTCATCTTTTATACTTTCATGTCTTGATTTTTTCACGCTTACGTTTCGATTTAATACTCATTGTCTATGTTCGTTCAATCTTCGTAATGAGAGAATCGCTTTCAAACATCACGGCATATCTAAAAAAAAAGGAGAGAAAATCTTTGATATTTTTTAAATAACTTTTCAGATACAAAAACACATTTATTAAAAAGCTGTAAAATAAAAATGTGTTTTTTAAATTTATAAGCATGGATGAATGTTGTCCAATGATTTATTACAAATGTCATTTTTTTAGCCAAGACTGTAATTCCTCTACTTTATATTGCATTTCAAATCTTTATGTGAACTTTGAACATGGCATGCAGTTTATTCTTATCCTATCTTTTCTATCTTTCTTACTTTATCTCTTTGCCAATTTCTTTTACCTTCTTCATGGTTTTTATGCTTCCCTGGGGTGTGTGCCATCGATCGTTCAAAGTTACGCGAAGAGTTTTTAATTTATCTCAACGATGCGACTCCCTCGCTTTTCCCCCTCCTCCTCGTAGGATCCTCGATGCTGAAATTTTCAAGTCACGGTAAACGGTAAAACGCCGATCGGATCCTCGCAAATGGATACCGTTAAGAACCAGGGTGCGTTTTATAAACAAGCAAACGCGCACAACGACGCGGAGAAGCACGCTCGGGCGACTTGGCGAAACAGTTACTTCGTTTTAGAGCGAGCGACAAAAAGCTGTCGGTTATTACTCGCGATATCTGCGCCCTATCCCGAAAGAACCGAGGCCTGATACGCCTCGCTCTCGAGCGCGAATACGGGCGCTTTTACGAGAAGAGTAATTTCGATTCGCGGCCGTAAACGCGCGCGAGCGAGATGGCGCGATCTATAAAGCCGGGCGGTCGCGGTCGCTTCGATCGAATTTTTGTTGCGCGCGAGGAGGTGCTCTCTTCGTAAATCGCTTCATTTCCCAGTCGAGGATTATAACGCTCTCGCGCGCGCGCGCGCGCGCGCGCACGACCGCCGATAATAAAATAAATCACGGCCTCGTAAAGGCATCCGTCATGCCTCGGCGTGGCGGTGTCTGTGTCTGCGAAACTCCGTTCGGCACGTTGCGGTTGTAATATATGTAGTTTAGTGTTAACGCACGAATGCTTAGAGAGAGAAGGAGCACAACCGACTGCTTCTCATTCGGGAGATGTGCCATAGTGGACGCGAAAGCCGTGGGGCTATATTTCTTTATTTAATGCTAGTAGTAACGCCTTGATGGCAAATCCGTTTTATTCTTACGCTGACTCAGCCCGCAAAACGTCACCCGGCTGGGCGAGCTGCCACTTCTCGTGCATCGGATCTTATATGGCACCCGGAGCATTACTCGCCTGACAATTCGCCTTTCCGCGCGTTATTCTCGCTTGCGCAAGCTTCTATTGGCTTTCGCCTTATGTCCGATAAGTAAGACGAATGAGTCATCGAGCGTAATCATGATTTTGATACTTTATTATATTATTATTTTTTTTTGTATCGTATTATTCTCATCGGAGAGAACTTAATTTTTGCATGAAATAATTAGTTCAAATGCCACAACTATTTTTATTAACAAGAATACGTTTATGCGTAAAATAAATATCGAATGAGATAGATAGGTATCGTGCATTTTACTAGATACACGGTTCGTGCATTCCACAGAATGGTACTTAGTCGTTCGAAATCACCTTCAAAACTCCGTTCTCATGCCATAAAATACTCACGGGAATTGGATAGTCGCTCTCTTCCACGTATACGAACGTCTATTCCAATCGATTTTTCAACTTTTTCACGAAAACATTGAATGGCCATCGGAATCGGAAATTCGAGTAATTAGAGCGATCGTCGGGGAGACTATCGGAAGCCGAATTTACGGTCGCCGTTATACGCGGACTCGTTTAACGATTCATCTGACCTAATTGCGCGCGAGAGCGCCACTGATTGGACGTGTGCGTGCGTTGTGTAAGTGTCGCACTGATAATTTTTCGGCGTAGCTCTTTGACGGCATTTTCCCCGAATTTCTAAATAACGATCGTTTCTTTTTCTTTTTCGACGATCGATATAAAAAGCTTTTACGACGACGTTACGCGTGTCTGCACTTGCGTTGGAGCACGCCAGTTACACGCGCGTGCACGCGTGCATGTGTGTGCCTATAATAGCGACGGAGACGCGTGGCGCATATAGAAAGCAATAAAACAGAAAATAATAACCGTGAGGTATAAGAGAGACGACGCTTCGTGGGGTGTTCTCTTACGATCCTGACGAGAGCAAAAGCAAACCTTTCTGATTCCGAAAATCTGCCTCGAATTGTTTGCATTTATTCGGCATATTTTTGTGATATTTATTTGCCGCGTCGCAGCGATACGACGCACCCCGTCAGTCACAACCAGCTGTTCGACCGTCGTTCTTTAAAAGGCGGGAAAGAATCGTAAAGGGGGTACGAGGACGGAGGAAAGAGCAACCGCGACCGATATAAAACGCAGGAATACGATAAAACGGAAGTCGGTGTATTTGAGTTCTCCGCGACGAATGTGAGTTAAGACTTCTTAAATTCATCTCTCGCAATTTTATGAGAGATCAAGAGAAAATTTCAATATTGCGCTTTCTCTCTCTCTCTTTTTCTTTTTAACGTCTATCTCTATTTCTTATTTTTCTTGTATTTTGTCTTTAGCATCGTCGGTTTCAAGGATCGTTAGCCGCGCCTCGATGTGTTTTCCGTTCATTGCTCAAACTTAGGCGTGGTAACGAGTCTCATATGTGTCGGCGGTTAGCATATTGTAAAGTTTACCGTTATGCAAAGTGCACGCTCACAATAACGCACGCGTGCACTTTCGAGCATTCAATAGGCACGCGCGATTATGCGCGTCGTTTCTTCGCGCGTCACTGAGATAAATTGCATAATCAACGTCGTAAATGTATCGCTATTTTTGATCTGCCGTCCTTAACAAGATGAGAAAAATCCAATATGGAAATTCCGTGAAAAGTACAAACACACGTTAGAAGAACGAAATACAATATAAAGTGGAGAATTTATATTTATAAATAATTCGATAAATTTAATTTTATTAAATAATATAATATAATTTATTAAATAATATAATATATGTATATGATCGACAAGATAAATAAAAAAAAAAAATAAAAAAAAAGAGGAAAAAGAGAGAATAATATTGGATAAAGAACACGTAGGTGCGGTTAAAACGACGTCTCGTATATTCGATTCCTTAGACTTTCTAAGCTTTTCTCCGCTTTTCCTCACGTCGTTCGTCCCCCGTTCACCTTAAAACCGGCAAGTAAGTGATAACGCGAGATAAATATTATACGCGCGATGAAAGTGCGCGCGTTAGGAAGGACGCGACCGTAAACGCGGCCGCAACAACTTATTGCGGATCGTAGGGCGTTGAGTACCGCCCGTGAAAATCGAATGTGAAGAGGAAATTAACCCGCTAAGGGCGCCACACACCGGATGGCCGACTGTAAAGATAAAGCCGGCCCTCGGGGAGACGACGGAAAATTTCCGAAGCCGCGAAAATAAAAGTTCGCATACGCGGCGATCCTTTCCACAAGTCCGATCGTACTTTTCCTCGAGCTTTATTCGCAGCATAAGCTCGTCGCCCTCGTTTCTCGACGTAGCGTTTCTTGAAAGGGGAAAGACGCGGACGTAGAAGGGTCGATTTATCCTGCGGGCTGTCTTTATTATCGCGGAGAAAGACAGAGAGAGAGAGAGAAAGTCGATCGCTTTTCGCCTTCTTTACAACCGCGAATGCAAATAGCGTCCGTATCCGTTCGTTCGACTTCCTGTTGAAGGATGATGCTCTCGAGTCGCTAGGGACCACCATTACTTAACTGCGCTACGGCAGAAATAATAAAACGCACATCTCCATCGGACGCGGAAACTCGTTAAAAGCCGATCCGACGCGTTTCCCTCACTCCGCGCAGTTTCAAACTAATTTTATAGTGCTGCTTTAATTAGGAATGCACGCGCTGCTTCTCACGCTCCGAGAATTTTGTTACCTTTGAAATGAAGCTATAAAAGTGTAAGAGTTCATTATTTACAATATCTCGACAATATCTAACATTTCATTTTGGTTGGAAAATTGTGATAGTTTTCGTTTTTGCATGAATAAATTTATTCAAATATGAATACCAATAGTATTTTTTAAACACGAGTTATACCTCAGTCACGTATCGATATTTATAAATGTATTATATATAGCAGATAAGAGCTTTCGCGAGAAGAGATTACGTTTGGATTTCCACCAAACGCGATACAAATGACAGTAGATTGGGTCGCGGCGCGAATGGAAATGCGAAAATCGATAGAGAGGGACAAGAGAAACTGGGATCGAATATTTTCTCGCTTCCCGATTATTTACGAGCGTTTTCCCAAATGCAACGTGCCGGCGACGCAACGGTACGGCATTCATTTTTTTTTTTTTTATTCGTGCCGATGCGCGCTCTCGCGACGCATCTTCGGGGAGAAAAACGCGTCGCCCGGGCCTCCGGGCATTAGCAGTGATATTTTATTCATGAAGCACCTTATATACACGGATGCCTAACCCAAACCAAGTGCGCGCGATGCGAGAGCTACTAAATAAAACATCCATACGCGCCTCGCCCATAAATTTGTACACGGCTGATAGATTTACAAGCCGCCCTTGCCGAACTGATATTTAAATTAGTCCAACTACGCGCGCCGCGGAGTCACTTCGCCGCGGGTGGTGGGTGGCCTCTTTCGACTACCCCCTTTTTCTGGCCCCGGGAAGAGAGGAAAAAAATATGCTGTTCCCCGCGCAGAGAATTCTGCAGTAGGCGGTGATCCCGTCTACGAGGCTACGACAACGCTTTGCCTCGTGTTTTTGCGGAAAATCCACTTCGCCGCGACGTATATCACCCGCAGGTACTAGTTGGAAGCGAAAGGTCGATACGCGATAAATCGAATTCTCTCTATGGAACACGTATTTGGCTAGGTATTGGAGTGGATTTCTCTTTTTTTTTTCTCCGTTATTTTTTATATTAAATCCCAACCCGATAGAGATGTATACACGGATTTTACGTATATTTCTTTCGAATCGCAGATCCGTTGACAAGTTTAGTACCGATTGTTCTTTAACGAAAATGTCAGTTCCAACGCTTGTTTTTGAGTTATAAGCGATTGAAAGTCTATATAGGATTTTCCGCGAGCGATCGTATTAATCTTGATTTTAATTTTAATATTATTGAGAATTAAGGTTCATTGTGTTTAATAGCTTACGTAAAATTAGAGAGAATTGCGATTAAATTGTCGCATCATATTATTTCCGCTTGTGCACGCACTCTTCATAATTTGACAAAATAGTCAAGCAATTATTCGGCGCTTTCGATAATGCTTCCTCGTCGTTATCTTCGACAGCCTAGCGGCCCACTTGTTTGGGGTTGGAAAGGGTTTGAAAAGACAAGGAGAATTAAGTGCGTGGTACGATCCCCGTTTCCTTTACCAAGAGTCGCGCTGCTTCGCATGCTCGACTCGCCGCGCCTCATGAGGGTGTTAATAATGAACGAAGGGATGATACGCGAAGAGGCAACGAGGGTCGCTTCAGTAGGTCAATATTTCGCGACTTAAAACGCGCGCTCTTTCTTCCGAGGAATTGGCTAAGGGAATGAAAAGGAATCGTGGAATTGTTAACGCGATATTTGTCGAGTTTCAGACGTATTTTGGCTCGCAAACAGTCTCGAGTGGGATCTCTCCGAGGAATCGACGGTCCTCGAACGATAACCGAGAGTCTGTCGGGTTCGCATTCGTAATTCACGCTGGGAAGAATACACCTTCGAGTGAATTCTTCACATATATCCGATCGTATGTTCTCGACGCTAATCGAACACGAGAGGGATTATCTATTTGCGTTTCATGAACCGTTCGATGAATTGTCATTTTACAACGTCGTCGTTCTCTCGACAATATCGAGAAACACGACGGAATATGTTAAACTCCGCGGAAACTCAGACCACACTTCCTTTCCATGCAAATGGAACGTCTAATGACGATCCCATGCCGTGGGTGCAAATCGACGGCACCAATTTTTCTCTTCTTCTTTAGCATTCTGTTCCTATCCGTGGTCTTTCTCTATTCTTCCCCTGTCTCCCTCTCACTCGCTTCTTCTCCCCTCAATGTCTCGGCTATTCTTTCGGCGATGGTACGCACTAGTACGAGCATTCGGATGCAAAGCGAGTCGTATCACTTTGCTGAAAGAATCTTCTCCTACGGTTTTTCATCGGCAAGAGCGCACTTCTTTCGCATGAACGGGGGAGGAAAAATGTAAAGTAAAAGTAGCTGTCGCTATGCTCCTTAAAACGCGATGGCGTATTGCACTAATATTAAAATAATCACGCGATACGAAAGTTAACGTGTCACATTGCGAACGTAATAAATAAGTTTTATAGATATCGAACGCTCTATATACGTACGTATTATGTTCGATTTAGATAGAGAAAACGCACATGACACGAAACAGCGCTTCTATTTTAGGGGGTTAGAGCGTATCGTGACAAAATAAAGAAGGGATAGAGGGCAAAGGGCCTGGCGTATACATGTCAGACTGCCGGACTAATGACACGAAATTCTTTTTCGTGACCAAATAAATGTCTTGATTCATTTAATGTTTGCCTGCTCATTTATTTAGGGCCAAATTGAGGGGAAATTAGGTCAAATGGGGGGCGGTACCGAAGAGCAATCGAAGACACGACACGGGACAAATAACCCAAAGTCGCTAGCAGGGAGTGTGTAAGAACTGCCGATAAGGGCGTAATCTTACACCTTTTCCTTTTGGGCTTTTGCCCACACGAGGTCACGTACCTCCTTGTTTGCCCTCTTTATTACGTGCAGAAGAGAGGCGTCCAGTTGCCTGGAAACCTGACACATCCGATACAAGCACGATGAGTCGTCCGACGAAAAAAAAAAAGAAAAGAAAAGAAAAGAAAAAAAGAAAAAAAGGGAAGAGAAAGAAATGGATCTTCTTTGATGAGAGTAGAGATACAAGCGCGGGAGTCCTCGTGGGGCCCTTCGCCCTTCGCCCTTCGTCTTCCTTCTTTTTACTCGGCCGGGGACGAAGTGTCCTCGGGCTTGGAGAACCTTTCAAATAATGTCGCATCAGCGAAAACGAGCCGCGGCAACAGCGCAATTATGTGTCATCTTCTGTTTATTTTGCAGGAGAAACCGTCGTAAGCGAAATTTCAAAAACGCTTGTATGTAGTATGTTAAATTTTAATGAGCGCGTCTCCAGCATTTCGAGTAAATTCTAAGTCGGACTGTAACGCCATTGAAGTAGTTGATTCAATCTTATCTCGAATCATGGAATCCACACGCGATCACGTGCGAAAATCGCAACGAATAATAGTGCTTCTTTTTAAAATCATTGTTGAAATATTTAATATACAATTTAAATTATTTTACATCATCTGATATCATTATTTTTCTAGATAAAATTATAATTTTATATAATTCTGTTTTATAGAAAATGTCAAAATTAAAAAATTGACTTGATCAAAGAATCTATTATGAAAAAAATATTCGGTAGTTTTAAAGCGCTATATAATATTATAAAATAATCATTTTTTATATTGTCGTATACATTTTTTTTTTTTTTTTTTTTTTTTTTTTGTGGAAGCTTTCCATCGTCAAAATTATACAGAATACTTCGTTAATGGTCACGACAGATAAATGGGAAAAATTAATTCGACATTGACCAGATGTCGTCTCATCCGCGGGCCGCATTCATGGCCGCGGGTGCGGCGCAATGTGCCGTAATTAAATCCACCGTAATGCGGCGAACGATACGGCGCGCCTACCCTCGCGAATCGTACATATAATACATCTCGGTTTAATATTTATCGCGTAATAGAATATAACCCTGTCGGTGGCCGGAACGGCCGCGTTTACGTGGTTGGTTAACTTAGGAAGCCTGGGGAGAGAACGTAAACTCGAAACTAAATCCAAACTAACCGAGCTCTCTCTCTCTCTCTCTCTCTATGTTTATATCCCTCGCGTTCCATCTCCCCCTGATCCGTTCGCATCCCTTTCCTTCTCGTCCTCGCTCTCGCGACCGGTTATGTTCCATGCTCCGTGATTTCGCGGTGTTTCACATCCGCGGATATTTCACCGGGGCATTGCGTTCATCGGCTACGTCTACGTGTGTATCTCCTCGGTTTGCACCGAATAACAAATCAGAAGGTGTTTATAAACGCCGACAACTCGAGCGCAGAAATTTTTGCACATAATTTTGTCGATCGTAATTCTATTTATATGCGAATTTATTTTATACTTTTTCAAATTTTACAGGGTTACATACTCTCAATTATCGTGATACACGATGAAAATTTTTGATGCATTTTAGACGCGCGCGAGGATTTTTCAACATTATAATTTACGTGTAATTATTTAAGGTAATAATAAATTATAATAATGATAACACACGTGTCATAATGATTGCTCAGCACACGGTCTTAAAAATGCGGCCCTGCATCGTTTACTGTCGTAGGATCTATCGCGCGAATTGTATTACATGTGCAAACGTACGATTCGCTCGTGTGTGACGCATACACGCGTGTCGCGCACACAACTGTGTGCGTCGCGGAATCGTAAACCGGTGGATATTAAACTTTTACAATCCTAGCTCGTTGGCTGACTGGCTGGTCGAACAAGAGGTTATGATGATTAGATGTAACTTGATAATACGTGGGAGCCCAGTATCGCGACGCAGGCCCTCCAGTATGTTGGCGAAAGCCACGGTCGTTAAAGGTGCCGTTAAATCGGCGGAAGCTAAAAATCGTAAAAGTTTGCTCTTCTCTCTTTTCCGGAAACTTGGAACAAATCGAATCTTGTATCGAATCGAGAAATGCATCCTCGATATTCTAATTAATAACGGTTTTATAAATTTATTAATATTTATATTTCACGCTTTATTAAATTTTATTAAAATGTTAATAAATTTTATTAACACTTTAATTAATAATTCACTCACACACACACACACATATGGTAAATGAGTGTCGGATGATGATCGCTTCTATTTGTCATAGTTATACTTGTTTTACGCAGTTGTCTAAAAATAACAATAATAATAACCATGTTTAAGATATATGCAGAGATATTATAAAAACATCACGATTGTACGATGTCAAGTTTGAAAACACAAACAATTATTTGCATTGAATTTACTTCGATGATGACATGCCGATAAAAGTAAATATTGTGAGTAAAACTGGTTTTGCTCACTGGCAGCGATTGCGCAAATAAGATTTGTAAAGTTACATGTCATAATTTTAGTTTATAGTACAGCGCGTTGTACCGTAACGCATAGTGAAATCAACATAAAACATAGCGATTGGAAATTTCAAGTTTGAGATTATGATGCAAGTAGAGGAAAACTTCGCGTAATTTATCGCGTAATTTTTCCTCTTACATTGATGTGCGCGCTAACCAAAGTATTGGATAATAATTTAATAAAATACATTATTTATGAAAAACTCGATATATTTCTATCATCGAATCATTTTCTACTAGAGCATTACCTTGTCCCGGCACAAACGTATTTTACTCAACTGCCGTTAAAACATTTCTCTACGAGAAAATGTAAGAAACGGAAGCAGTCGATGGAGAGATTCGAGTCGATCGTCGAAACATACGGCAGTCGATCGGGCATCCGGCCGCGTATTTTTATGTCCCGACATAAACGTAACGACGAGTCGTAACGCGTGCCACGAGCAAATGACATTGCATACTCAAGTGAACCTACCCTTCGTCGGTGTGGTCGCATAATAATTGTCCGTATTGTCAAAGCTAAAATGCGCGCGCGTCATTATTAACGTTTATATATCGAGTAAGATAACTCTCTCCTTCTCTCGACACTGGAGGAGTAACGACCGCCATCGCGCGGAATCGCCCGGTTTAGGCAAGCCCGTCGGTTACCATTACGGTTATTGGACGTAATTCGTGATTGGCACCGACCGTTTCTCCCGGCTTAGTGCTAATAAATTCGACCCGCCGCCTCTCAAGCGAAGAGCCTGGAGGTATCTACCCCTCGATCCGCTAGAGAGGGAGAGGAGATCGAAAGAGAACCTCGAAATATAAAGCGGTTTTGCTCCAGCAGTTTTATGAATATGCTTTCTCGGCGCGCGCGGCGGGCGCACCCCTTGCCGGAGCGGAAGTCGCGGGGCTCGTCGACTTCTGGAAAGGGGGTTGAGAGCCGAGCGGGTGTTATAGGTGGACGATAATTTATCGGCCACCCTCGTGAAACAAGGGAAACCTTTCCGCGTCGTTCTGAAAGTTTCCCAGAGTTCTTAGCGTTTAAGCGTAATCGTTGGAGATGCTAAGTGCGAGTTCGTCGATCAAGTGGCGCGATAGTCGACGATGACTTTGGAACGTTTTGTTCATTTGTTCATCTCGTGCTTGAAATGCTTTTTATTACGCAAAAATTAAAAAGGAGGAAAAAATCATATAATGCACGGTATGTAATAACTGACGCTCGAACAATCGTAGAATCTGCAGAAATTTATCTATAATTTCTCTATCCGAAATTTATTTATCCATTGCAAGAATCGAAAATAATTCTTTTTCTACAATCGTGAATCTTTTTGATATTGGCATTCATGCTGCAAGCGCGGAAAAGGATGTCTGGCCGATCTTTAATCTCATTTGGCTACCTCTTGAATTGACCGACCTCTTCGGCGAGAGGATAAGTAAAAGCTAAGGAAATTCGTTTACGTTCGAATTTCGTTTCAACGTATATAGCCGGAATGTAGTTCGCACAGCGGTGAGAGGCGAGTTTACCGATGAAAAACCGAGTTTACCGGTAGAAACGCCAAAGGTAAGGAGGCAGAAGCTTTTTCTAGTGCGCGTCTGACAAACTTATCAGGCTTAATCCGATTTTAAGGAGTACATTGTTTACCTCGGCAAATAATTTACGGCACTCTCACGTGCATAATAGAGTTTCCGTAGGATCTTGGAGTAAAGTGGTCCCGGTTGATTGACGAGGAGAACCGAGAAATTACCTTTGCATAAGACAGGACTTCAAAGACGGCGGTACGATGCTAGAGCTTGAGCAGAATATTCGCCGAGCGAAATTCTGCCGCTCTGCCGTCGCTCTCGTGATAGCCTGACAAACTCGTGTTTTATCGCAATATTTATTGCTGCGAGAGACACACGAACTCTCCTCCGTATTATGGCGATCACCATCGATATACACGCGTACCCTCCGTACGTTCCTTGGGCCATCGACGATCGCGCACACGCATGCACCCGTACACTCGGCCGTTATTGATGGATTCCACCCTTATGAAATATCTGGAAGCGCGGTACGAATTTATTGCGAGCAGTTCGACCGGCTTTATCTCGTATTGTTCATGATAAACCCGCAGTGATATCCACGAGATATTCCGAAGACTCCTAAAAAGCCCCCGATGAGCCGTTATATGACTCTCCTCCTCCCCAACGTTTCCATCCTCGCCGACATGTATATAAATACGCTTGCTCGCTCGCTCGCGCGACGTACGTTCAGTATTAATACGCGAGGGGATGATAAATCGCGATAAAAAAAGAGACTTTCTCGCGAGAAACGTTGCTTCTCGTGAGCTTGAGTGCCTTTCATGTCGGCTATTAGGAGCTAGATTAGTCGTTTTAATAATAGCCTAATCTCATTAACTCTTATCTAGTATCAAAAAAATTATCTGAAAAAGTATTTATTAAATAATTAGTTATTTCTGTGATTCTCAATATACTATACCACTGCATATATACGACACACACACACACATATACAATGTCGTCGTTTTCAGTATCAGTGCACGTGCAACGTTATTTATGAAATATTTAACGAATATTTATTTATGAAAACGCGCAGACTCTTTGTCATTTCGCCAGCGACGACGCAGTTGTTCACAAGCGATTAAGAGCCGTGAAATTTTTACCTCTTCGGAATAATTTTGTTTGATGCCGGGATAGCTTCAGAACTTCTCTCCTTCTGTCGTTCCCGCCAAACGAGCGACGACATAATTATTCTTCTGCAGCGGGGAGCGCGCGCAACGAGGCTGAAGGAAGCGAGCACGTGGGCGCGAGATATTTATTAAAGAAAATTTTCATAATCGCGCTACCGACGCGCTGTTTTTCCGGCTGCTTTGAGTATCGTTAAAAGAATTTGCAGGCACTCGTCAGCCGTTCGTCCGACCGTGAAGAGACGATGCGAAGGGTCGAGAAACTTGCTCTCTCTTTCTCTCTCTCTCTCTCTCTCTCTCTCTCTCTCTCCCTCTCTCCCTTTTTCTTCTTTCAATTCTTTCAACCATCGCAGAAAAATATCGTTTCGTGACTACGCGTCGTGTGGCATCGTACGTATCGAATTCTTCCGTGATTATAGATGCCGATCACGTCGATCGCGGTCGTTTCTTTCGGGAGGGAAGAATTTGGGGCAGGTTGCGGTTCGACGATGCACGCGATCTCGCGAAAACCGAGGGTTACACCGCCTTTCATGTCGCACTGCCACGTCCCCGATAGTCTCTCTTTCTCTTTCTTTCCCTCTCTCGTCCGTACGATGAGTACAAATATCAAAACGAGCAAAAACGTCGGCGGAATTATTTCTCGCTATTACATGCGAGAAATAACGACCATTATATTACACCGGCGTGCCTTACCCGAAGAAATTGGCTGCGGTATTATCGCGTACCGCGAACACGCGAATTCAGAGAAGGCGGGAGTGACGTAAAGTAACGAGTGGCGATATTTTTACGTTCGATTTAATTTCGCAACACTGCGCTTCGTGACACGCGATGGAGTGTCGCCATAGACATAAAATCTTCTCGCATCGCTGTTCCTTCGTTTTTGCTCTCGCAGGCGCTGTTAACGGCGCTGCATGCGAAGCGCATGACACTATGATGCTGTATTTCTTTAATGTTTATTTTATGCATCTATTCTTTGAGAGAGAGAGAGAGAGAGAGAGAGAGAGAGAGAGAGAGAGAGAAAGTAACGCGGGCTGTTACTGGTTTCAGGTGGACGGGCGCTTTCCGTCCGACGATAAAAGAGCTGTTAAACGCAAGACAAATGGATCTCGACAGAACGCAATTGAATTGTGAATTATAAGCTGAAATCATCTCGGTGAGTTCAATTTTTAATACTATATAAATAAGAGAAAAAAATATGCGCGCCTTATATATATCGCATTTCATTACCATACGTGAATTTTGTAGTGTGCGCGTTGAAATGCAAAGTCATAAAAATCTTGAAACCGTCCTTTCAATATTCTGATCGAAATTATAAGCGACATTTGCACTAAATCTATTTATCCCGGTAATACCGAACCGGTTGTTGCGAACCGACTTGATAGAGGTCTTCGGCCAAGACCAATCTCCTTCGTCAATCTCCACTCGATGTCCCCCGTCCCACTCATCGACCACCGTTCAATTACGCAGTCATTAACTCGCGATTGTCTCTTTCGGCGTAACGAGGTTACGCCGACTTGAATCCCGGGCGCGGCAATATTCCACGCGCAGATCTCAACACAGATAGGCTTTTAGCGTATTAGCAAGCACAATGTGACAATGGAACGTAGTCCGTGCGCTACGGGAATAGCAAATGCCGCCACTCTATCCGTTTCCCATACAATGGCCGCCCCGCATGTCTGGTGCAAACTGCAAATAGCCAGGCGAAACACGTATTTCATAAACGCCCGTAACATCGTCACCGCACACACCGTAGCTCCCCTTGTCTTTGCGCGACTCTGTTTCGTGAAGAGACACGTTCGAGCTAGGAAGATTTTCATTTTCCCGGGATTTAAAAAAAATCTCACGGTATACCTACGTGACGAGATATCGCAAGCGTGAAAAAAATTTCTAAAAATCTCAGACTAAATATAGAACAGATAAATGTCAACAAATTATATCGTAGAAGAACGATGATCAATTTTCGAAGCTTTATTCGTTTCAACATAATATTTTATATACTTAAATATTATGTATTTATATTTTATTAAACTTAAGAAATATATTAATTGATACTTATGAAAAATTAATCGACTATATGCAAAAATGTATATTAATTAATAATTTTTTTTTTTTTTTTATGTATATTTGAGAGAATCGAAAAATTACTCCTCGCATTGCGCTTCCGCTTTTAAATTATTGAATACTGTTTGTAGATAGCTTGCAAGTGAAACATATTTGAGAAGGAATTTTTCGATGCAGAACTCAATTTCATTCAATAAACCTATTTAGTGTTCCTTTGACTGCCATAAATTCGCATTCTCACGATCTCTAAATTATCAGGGAGATGAATTATTTTTCCTGAAAAAATATGTCGAGCCAGCTTTGACTTTGTATCGTACATTGCAATTTGTTGTTATTAGTTTCATAATATGCCTTATATCAGCACATATTTATGAAACTTTTATGGTCTGAATTTTTACGAGCGACGTACTTTCATCTCGATGAGAAAAAAACTCGCCATATACCGCGTTTGCTTTGTTTAAAGAGATTTTCCTTTCCAATGTGAACGCGAAATAAAAAAAAAAAAAAAAAAAAAAAAAAGATACTCTGCATTTAAGATTTAATGACTCCTCTGTACGTTCCTGTGTACGACTGATTGTATCGACGGCTTCGTGACTTGCCTCTAAAACCGCTGGCTTCTGTTTGCGCACCGCCGTCAACGATATTACATCAAATGCTCGTATAACCGTAATTTATTCCTGCGTGTGTGGCTAGATTTCATTTTATTTCGATTTCAAAATCACACGCATATACACCTTGTTATTTTTTATATATAATTTACAATCTGTAATTTCTATTTTTCCCATAACTCTTCTCTTAATATTTTTACATGTAATTAGGCAGTACGAAATAATTATACATCAATATTACGAAACGAACTATTTCGCGTAAAATCACGTCCGTATCAGAATACGTTAAACTGCCTTTCAGAGATGAATACTCGAAGGGTTGAAACAGCGGTCATATAAACCCAACTCCGCCGGACAACAAGCATCAGGATCCTTCCGGCAGGTTACCCCGCCAATCAGTCAGATTATGCTGAATCCAGTACTCTGCGTTGATACCACTGCTT